>NC_135167.1:37501637-37824979 GCF_041146795.1 Maylandia zebra
GAAACTTTTACATGGTTCACACAGTGTGCAGGAGCCCAGCTGTCTTTGCAACAGAAACACTCCAACCTGCTCGCTACTTTGACAGCGCTCGCTTCGAGACTGCAGCCTGCCCATGTGTCAGCCTCCAGGGAGGGCAGCCGAGCTCTCTACAGCGCCGCCCTCCCTCTCTCTCAGCCCGGCTTCTTCTCCTCCAAACGGCGCTCCTAGTAGCGACCTGACGGCCGCTCAGCAGTCGCGCTTCTGCCGCTGTTCAAACACACCACCCCACCAGCCGTTCGTGGGGGTTTTGATATTTCAGTAGCAGGCACCAACCACAGGGGGAGATCCGGTTCGTTTCAGGGAGTTTTTGTTTTCGGTTGATGGATGGAGTCGTCCCCGCAGGATTCAGCCAGCGAGGCGAGCAGGAGCGGCTCCGAGCCCGCTACATCAGCGAGCCTGGAGACTCCGCACCTCACACCGCCCAGGACACACAGCTCCTGCGGCTCCAGCTCCTCCGGCTCCAGCTGCGGCAAAGGTAGGACTGCTAATTCTAAAATGATGATTATTGTTATTGATCTCGGCTACATCTGTCACAGCTGTGAGTGTGTTTGAGCTGCAGCAGCAACTTCAAACGGTTTGTGTAGCAGTTTGATGTGTTGGAGCGCAGACATCCACTGACACGTGCACATTAACACCTCTGTGTGAGAACATCACTTTGATGTGGACGGAAAATGTCATGTTGAGCTGAAGGCATTTTATTTAACTTTAATTAATAAATAATAAAATAATCGACTTAAAACGTGAAAGTGAATGAATGTCATACCCTTCCTGTTTGGCCGTTTTGCTATTTTTTTGTTCCAGTGAAAGGAAATCGTTTTTATAAGACTTCAGTTTTTAAGACAAACGTGTTCTCACTGTGTTAGCAGCTTATGTACACCTTTCATGTCAACAATCAGCCCGCTCCAAAAATGTTTTTTCTTTTTACAGGTCAGTAACAAAGAACATGAAGCTATTGAACAAAAGTAGAAATTGTTGATTCATAACAGGAACACAGTGATTTGTGGCTCTTTTGTGGGGTGGCTGTGGCTCAGGTGGCAGAGCAGGTGGTGCTTCACCTGGTGGTTCCATCCCCGTGTGTCCATCAGATATCTTGGGCTAACCCCATGTTTTGTCCATCAGTGTGTGAGTGTTTGACAGAAAGCATAGAAAAAAGTGCTGTGTGTCGTCAGAGTGGAAAAGCACCGTATCAGAACTGGTTCATTTGTTAAACCCTGCTGCTCCAGCTGTGTCATCCAGATTTGAAATTATGAGGCGCAAATGTCAATTCCTTGTCATTTAGAAAATGACAATTTTTGTTGAGAAACAACGATTTGCGAGTTGTTGCAACAGTACATTTAACAAAAGACTGAACTGGAGGCTGTTACAACATTTAAAAAAAGATCGTAAGAGATCTAAATGAGTAAGAAGTAGAGTCAAAGGGACACAAAGAGACTTGAAATAACCAAATAAAGTGACTTAAAATGATCACACAAAGTCTCATGACAAGTCCACATCGACTACAGAGACTTAAAACCCCCAAAACACAGAATCAACCACAAGGAGACTCAGTACAACCCCAGGGTCTGAAGACGGGCACAAAGAGACTCCAAACAACTCCAAAGAATCAGAAAACAGCCAAACATTCAACACAACCACAGAGATTTAAATCAGCGACAGTTAAAAGAACCACAGACTCAAAACAATCAAAGAAGGACTTAAAACGACCACGGAGTCTCAAAATAACCACGAAACAAGTACTAAGAGGTTCAAAGTAACAGCTACAGTCTCACAACAGCTAAAACTACTACAAAGACTTTGAAAACAACCACAAATATATTGGTGGATATGTTTTGCAGCAGAATTATATTTTATAAGTTTTTATTATTTGATGGCCACCTAAACAGAGTGTCACGCTCTCACTTCCATGCAGTAATTAATACCAGTGAATGAAGCCATACGTCCCCTGTGAGCAGCTCACGGACCTGACGGCAGATTTTCCTGCTGCTCATTATTGGTATGCAGCCTGGAGAGAGAGAGGCGGTCAGATCGAACTTCATTGAGTTTCTCGGAGCAGAGTCGGTTACGTAACAGCTGTTTGAGGAGAAGGAGAAAAATCACAGTGAGTGTTTGAGCGGTGTTGAAATGGAGACGGGCAGATAGTGTGACTGTTTCTGAGACATGCAGTCAAAGCAGAGCCCTGAGGGGCAGAGTAAACAATGAAAGGTAAATAAAGCCAAATAAATAAAGCCAAGTCAATGGGTCAGATGCTGTGTTCAAGTTTGACTTGTAAAAACTGAGATGACTGTGGGGTGTGTGAATAAGAAAGGAAAGGTTCCCGTTGAGATGCAGAATTAGAGTCTTGATAAGGTGATGAAGCTGGTCCTCCATGAAAGAATAGCGACGGGTCCTCTCAGTGCTCAAAGTACAATTTGTCACTGAATGTCAATCCTGAAATCAGGGACTCGGGATTTCTGGGACTCGTCCCAGCCTGCTGTTCAATCCGAGCACATATTAATGGCTAAAAACTGGTGTGATAACATTTCACATTTGTTTTGTGAAATGAATAATCATGTTCAGGACACAATGTAGACATTTTCTCCTGAGCAGTGCTTACTGCATATTTTTTACATAAAAGGTTTTGCACAGAGTCTTGCTGGTACGCTAGTGCAGCTTTATCCACCCACAGCTCTGTGTGCATCAGTCAGTGTGTGGTGTACAGTAGGTCTTGGTGCAGCTCTCACTGCTTCAGCCTTCAGACACACCTCTGCCAGTGTGGGGAGAAAGAGAGCAATGAATGATTTATCCTACAGTAACTGGAGAACATAAGTAGGACCCGCTGAACAACAAATATAAACAAGTCATATCACATGAATACTTCTTCTCCTTTTTTAAAACATCTTAAAAATTCTGATGGTTTAAGATGTTTTAAGGCAGGGGTGTCCAACTCCAGGCCTCGAGGGCTGGTGTCCTGCAGGTTTTAGATGTGTCCTTGATCCAACACAGCTGATTCAAATGGCTAAATGACCTCCTAATCGTGTCTTGAAGTTCACCAGAGGCCTGGGAATGAACTAATCATCTGATGAAAACGGCGTTTTGTCTATCTTCACATCCACACTATTGTTTTTCATCCACACTGAAAATGCTTATGTTCCCGTACTGCGGATGTGTGAAACATAAGATGATTCAACCTGCCCTTTATTTACTTTCCGGCTCTGTGAAACGTCGCGGCAAAATGTCGAGGTGGAGTTGCTGCGAGTAACACTAGAGCACAAAGTTGCAAAAACGAGTGGGAATATAGACTCACTTTATATATATATAACAAAACAACTGCTGTACGATGCCGTCCGCCATCTTAGTTGAATTGGTCACATGACTGCACTACATGACTAAAATGCGTCATCGTTTTCGAAAGCCTCCGTTTTCGCCGTCCACACTGCGACATGAAAACAGTGTTTTCAAATGTATCCACTTTGGAGGGCGTTTTCAAAAAGCTCGGTTTTGCTTGACCGAAGACGCCGTCTCAGTGTGGATGGAAGGCCGAAACAGAGAGAGAAAGATGCACTTTCAAACGTATTCGTGTGGACATGGCCTAAAGCCTTCAGGACACCGGCCCTCGAGGCCTGGAGTTGGACACTCCTGTTTTAACGTTTTTGGGCCTTTCAGCCATTACTGCTGGATAAGAAAGTGAAGCAGACAGGAAAGGACGAAGAGAAAGTAAAGAGGTCAACATGCAGGAAGTGCATGTCTGTGGTGGCTTTGCAGCATATGGGTGCCTACTCAGCCTGGTAAGCGAAACTAGCGCTCAGTTCAAGATGTTTAATTTTTCTTCTTTTAAATACAAATTTACCTAAGCCTCTCTTGCTTAGGCTTGACTGAATGTCAGTGAAAGCCTGGAATAATTCAATAGCAACCATGCGGGATCACAACCAGAATCAGTGAGCACATTCTGGACGTACAGTCTCAGCGCCTTTCAACAGTACTTACAATAGACTGACACCTTGACTCCTCTGCGCTCACTTAATAGATACTGAATAGGCCATTAGAAGTGACTAGTGATTTTATCACTAGTCACTTCATGCACCACGGGTCCCTGATGATGAGATCATTTTACACTGTGTGTTATGTGTTTACTTTGTAATGTAGAGGTATGTAGACTTTTTAAAAGGCATCTTTAGGTTGAGATAAATCAATCTGGCAATTGCTGTCACGGTTTGAGACAATCATATGACCCCGTATGAGCAAGCACTTTGGCGAAAACTCCCTTTTAACAGGAAGTGCAGAGAGGTCTGTTAGGCTTGACTGGTACACCATAGATCTACACCATATTAAAAACCTAAAACTCAAAAGTTTAACTTCATTATGACAAAGATTCTTTGTGTGATTAAGCAAACTGTAAGCTTTCTTACAGAAGCTTTTCTTACAGCTTCTACGTTAACTCCCTCTGTAAATGTTCTTAGTGATTTATCCACAACAGGGTCTTTTGCCTCTTGTATTCAGAGGCAGAGTACACCATGGACATGTCACCAATATGACCCAGGGCTAACACAGAGTTACATCCACAGACTGACCAGGAACCTAATATGCATCTGTTTGGACTTTGAAAGAAGCTGGTGTACCTGTAGAGAACCCACATACCCACAGGGAGAACATGTAAACTCCACACAGAAAGGCCCGTGACGGTGCTGACCAATCAGAAATGTCCAGTGAATTGTTCATTTATCAACTAGACAGCTTGATTTGGAAACTGTAACTGCTAAACAGTGCTGAGTAACAGTTATAAAAACATGAATTTCACGGCTGCACAAACTTCCTGCATGGTCTGTAGCATGCAGCAGCACATTAATTGTGGTAGTCAGTGCAGCTCACTCCTGTAACTGACACTTACATAATAACACATCAGTCATGAAATGGTGTGTTAGAGATGGATGATTAAAGCAACTGTGATTTTTAAGTTCGTTATGTGAAATGAATGAATGACTGTGTTAAATAATTTACATCACAATTGCCTGATTGTGGTTTTTGCTGTGTTATCGTGGCTCGTGAGGCGCTTTGACAGTCATTCTGTTCAGGATCCAGCCCCACCAGCGCTCTGCAGCAAAGCAGAATATCCATTCGTTTCATCAGCATGCAAAGAAGTCAAAATAACTGAAGCTGCTTTGGAAACCAAGAAGACATGGATATGAGTTTCTTTAATGTGCAAGTTATAATACAATGGAATAGAACTTTTGATCTAAAACAACAAGACTGGGTTTATTAAAAGTCACTTGAAATTTTACTTGAACCTGACCTTTGACCCCAGAGGTGCTGGTAAACAGACACAACTGCCTTGCAGCATATTTACACAAACACATTTGAGGTGTGACGGTTCATTTGGGCAGAGTGTTGTTACACTGACTGACACCAAGTTTGAGCTTCCACGGCAAAGTGTGAAGAGTTGCAGGGTTTTTATCATTTTCATTTCCTGTGTTGATGCTGATGTAGACTTCATGTCTGGCTTTCACTCCCTTGAAAGGACCTCACAATATTTATCATGCGTTACTAATTTTACAGGCTCTGTCTGTCATTTTTACATTTCTTAATAAGTAGTTTTCTTTTATTCTGAGCCTTTGGCATGGGGGTACAGTGATTAGCAGGAGTGGTTAGCAAGAAGGTCCTGGGTTTGAATCCAGGCTGGGGGCTTTCTGTGTGGAGCTTGCATGTTCTCCCAGCGTCTGTGTGTTTTCTCTCCGGGTACGCCGGCTTCCTTCCACAGTCGAAAAACATACATGGGGTTAAGTTAACTGGTGATTCCAAAATTGAGCACAAGTGTGAATGTAGGCATTAACGGTCGGACGTGGGTGAAGCCTGCCTCTTGCTCTGTGATACCTGGATTAGATTCCTGGCAATCCTGAAATAACTGGATGGATGTTTTAATAAATGGCAATCACACAAAATCTCAAAATCTAGTTGTAGAGCATGTATCTATGGAGCTCTATGGAGAACATGTTGTGGATTATACACTGTAAAACCTAATAAGTTCACAGAACTCAAAAATTGTTGTGTAACAGATTACACAACAATTTTCTAGTGATGTTTTTAAAAGTTTTAAGTTTAACTAAAATAAAAATTGTAGTTGCAGTTGCCTTAAATTACCTCAATGTTAACTCATAAATGTTGATATTCCTCAACTTATAATTAGGGAGTAATAAACTCAAAATGTTCAATATGTTTCAACTTAATTAAGGTGGGAAATACACTCAAAATATTTTACATATTGCAACTCATATGATGTGGGAAATGAACTCAAACTTTTTCATATTTTCTAACTTATAATATGGGAAATAACACTTAATCTTCAAGATTTTTAAAATACTGTGGGAAATACACTTACAAATAATTCTGAACTATTTGCCCAGTAAATTATAATCAGCTAAAAGTGTTAGAAAACATGAAAGTAACAACACTAACAATTTAACAACTTTTTATTAAACACAATGTGCTTTTAAAAAGGCACAAACAACAGAGCTCACTCATAAAAAAGTGCTTCATAAATAAAACAAGAGAAAAAGACTCCAAGGGTCACAACCTTCTGGATACATGTGAATAAAAGCTCGAGAGTCTGCGTATTGTAGGTCTAGTGCACAGAACTACCCAAAAAGCAGGAGAAATGAGGCATCCATGTACTGGTTTACACAACTGTACATAACTGGGAACAAACATCAGGTAGTGCATTGAGGTATTAGGCAACACAACGTTAAACATGAATAGTCCCAAAATGAGCAGTCATTCACTTTAAATTAGAAGTAGAAAAGCCCAATGATTAGGAAAAAAAACAAACAAAAAAAAGCTTCCTCAATACTCAGCTCAACAAGTAGTCCATTCTGAGTGATTCACTCATTGAACAAATCATTCTTCAGCGTCAGTAGACGCCCTTTCAGTGGTTTGTTGTCCTCAAGGCACATCACAACCTTCTGGATAAATGTGAATGTAAGCTCAAGTTTCTTTGGGTATTGTAGGTCTAGTGCATAGATGTACCCAAAGAGCAGGAGAAATGACTCAGCCAGATTTGTGGGACCATTCACAAGTATTTCATCCTCAATGACAATGCAGATGCTTTCGGGACTGAAGAGGGCCGAATCAGTAGTGTCATCCGTGACAACTGTCAGCAGAGCCACAGGAGTGTCAGTGAGGTCTGGACCATCTGCTGACTGCAAAACAAAAATAATACAAGAATGAGTTCAGCCCCACAAGGACACAAATCATGCTATTGATTAGAGGTGTGAATCTTCATAAGTCACACGTTTCTTTTAGGATTATAATGTCAATGATTTAATTTGATATGGCGATACATCATGATGCATTACAATAATCTTAATTTCGGTTTGACTTCAAAACATATGTTTAAATAAATGTTTTCAATAATAAATATATGCCAAGATTTTTGTTTTTGTTATTTACCAAACATTTCTCTGACCACAACATGGCACCTCCAAAAAAATAGAACACTTGAATTTTAAAAGGGAGATAGTTTTTATCTGCAGATTTTTTTTGTATAATAATCTTTCAACTATTTTCATGTTTTCTGGTTTATGCGTAACAATCTTCTTGCAATCTTATTCAACAATAGTTGATATATGGGAGAAAACAAGTCAGATGAGGACTGTGTTGAACCTCCTTCCTGATATACACCCTGGTTCTCCTTGAGTTCTGAGCGATGTCATATGTTTGACTGAACAGCTAGGCAAAGGGGTTGATGCTGAGGCCAGTACACTTACATCACAAGTCCTGAATAACATGGAGGCATCTTCACGCAGGTACACAGGAAGTGCACGAAGGACGAGGGCCCGTCTTGTATTTACATCATGCTGTTCCTAGATGAACATACAATATCTATTAGAATAGTATTTACACAAATGCAGAGTAAAAACAAAGTGTTGGATAGCCATGTTCTGATTGTCATTGTTATAGATCAGGGGTGTCCAAACTTTTTGTGTAACGGGCTAAACTTGTCAATCTAGAAGGGTAACCCTACCCTACCCTACCCTACCCTAGCCATAGATGGTAAATTCTGTATTTTGGATTTTTTTGGATATTTTGATAGGATAGATTTTGTCAAGATGTCCTTCTCCTAAAATGACAACCTTGTATCCATGGCATAATCACTTAATCTCGGAGCACAGTTGAAGCAATTGACACTATGGCTTCTTACAGCTGTGTACAAACCATCGGTTAATGTAATCCTGAATCATGTGAAATGAAAAATTTACCCGAATGTCATAAATTCTCATGAGCTTTGCTAGCTCCTCTGCAATCTTGCCAGTCTTGATGGCCTTGTCTCGGAACAAAGTGATGAGTCTAGGGGTGTGTCTGTCCAGCTCCTTGTAGAATTGAGTGCGCAGGTTAACATTGTTGATTCGGTGGAACTCTGCCACCACCTGTACATGAACAGAAATACACAGAAATGAACAAAGATGAATTAGGAACAGAATTGTGAATGTATTTTAAAAAGTTCTCAGGTTAGCAAAACCAGAGAAATTCTAATCAGAACCAAGGCCAAAATAGAAAGTTATTCGTCATTCTTTGTAATGTTATCTAAAGGAAATTTAAATAAATAAACTTCTAGAGACTTTGTTTACTATGAATGGGGAAAAAAAGAAAAAAAAACATCACAGTGATGTGTTGTCATTTTACATCTGCCATTTGCTTTTTGGTAAATTGTTTGAAAATCTAGACTTTTAAAAACTGGGAGAACAGTAAAGAGACAGACACACACACACACACACACACACACACACTTTTAATTTTATTTTACCTGTGACTCTATAAGTAGGGCTGGCCATCTGTCCACGACGTCTCTCACTCGTGGAGCTACAACAGCTCCAACAATTTCTTGGCGACGTAGGGCATAGGTTGTGTCCATGAGCTTGCCTATGACCAAGTAGTTTCTCTCAGTCTTTTCGACTTCATGCATGATCTATTCTCTCATTTTTTCCAGAGAGGCTGGGGTTTGATCCTTCGGTAGGTTAGTGATGTAGTTGACCTCAGCTTTTCGAGCTTTCTTTATGTTTTGATGGGGGTGATCATTGTTGGGGTTGTTTCGGCTCCGCCTCCCTGTGTTGATGGCTACTTCTGCAACCCCAGCTTTGGCCAGATTGTTACGGTAAGATGCAAGCTTGTACCCCATGTGGCGTTTCCATCCCAACGCCCCGTCTTCACCAGCTGTCATTCTGAGACATGGATGAGCTCTAATCAAAGCTTGAGCAGCCATTGCCAATTCCTTGTCATGTGCGTATGCTTTAAAACTGTAGATTGTTTCTGCCATTTTTCTAAGGATTTCACTCTTCTGTGATCTCTTTAACTTCAGCAATTTTCCTGATTCTTCATAAACTCGATTTCCTTCTTCTAGTATATGATCCATTTCATAACCAAAACTAGGAACAACAAATTCATCAGGCCAACTCTTCTGGCGCTGTATCGCAGGTACATGTGGGAGTATGTCTGTGTCAGAAGATGCAGTAGAGAAGGTGTCGCTTTCAGGTCTGACAACTCTTAATGTGCCCTTCTCTGGTAACTCCTGGATGTCCACAAGGAGACAAAGATCACCATCAAAGTCCGGATCCTCATAGTGAAGGCTAAAGTCCCCATCCAGTCTTGGCTTGAATCTCTCTTGAATTATTTCTTTCAGCTCCTCCACTGACTTTGGTCGCTCAAGTAGAGTAAGTTTCAGGGCGGTGTCTCGTTCAACATGCACATGCTTCTGGGCAGCAGCCATCTTTTGGTTCCTAGGGGAAGAAAAAAAAAAGAAAAAGGGAAAAAAAAAGAACAAACATTAATTTTTATGGAGAGTAAACGTGATACAAACAATGTACACAAGTCCATAGCCTCACTTGAACGATGGGAAGTATGGAAGGACACCTGCTGGAGTGAGGCAGTTTATTCATGGACCCACTGCCCAGCACAGCTCCAAGAGAATGTTGAAGTCAGCTGTTAACCTGCTTCAATAAATCTTCAATGTAATAATATGAAACGTTTTGGTGTCAAGAGCAATCTTCCATCTACGTTGTAAGCACAGAGAGGTGTTTTGTCATTTAGCTCTGATGGGGTGTGAACAGCCAGATTATTTGGGAAAAGTTCGTAAGATCTCAGGTGTTCAATGTAGTGCGATATGTGCCTTTGGCAAAGAAAGACAACACTACTATTAACCAGGAGAACCTGTTCAATTCTACAGAACTTAGGCAGTCCTCCCTCTTGTCCAACAGACAAAAACATTCCTACATTATAATCAGTTCCATCAATGCAGATCTTTGATGTGCTGTAAATAACATTGCTTGCTGTTATTTGTTTAACATATGTCTTTGCAACATCTGGAAGCATTGATACCAGTACAGAGGAGACATTTGATGCTTGCTGGTGAGGTCTGAAGAATCCTGAGGCACTGAGATGAAATGCTACCATGTACTGATGCCTGTCGGCGAGTGTTTTTAACACATTTTTAAAGTTTTGTGTATCGTGTACAACTCTCTTGAAAAAACTGTGTTTTCCCTCAAACCTCATTGTCCACAAGTGTACAAGGGGCCCAAAAAGACGTATAAGGTCAGGATAGTGTTCAATGTAGTGATGCTTAGGACGGAGTTTGAAATCTGGAAAGGCTTCTTTCAGCATCTGTCTATGATCTTGGATCTTCGACTGTAAATACTGGATGGACTCCTCTGTGAATTCTGAAGACAGTGATAACTCTACTACCTCTTTTAAGTCCATTAGCACAGTCCATATCCCATCCTCTTCAGGAACAGCATTTCCAATAATCAAAGGGAGCAGTTTAAGCAATGTGGCATTTTCATGGCCATTACCACCAATGCTTTTCTTTAAAGCAAAGCTCTGTGGTATTTTATGAGGTTTCTCAAGCTTGTCTGTTCCTTGGTAGGGAAATGACAGAATTCTGTCATTCAAATATTCAAGGGTGAAGTATTTGCGACGGATCATCTCTCCAATACACAGGGCGAGCTCTGTAGGCACAATGCCCTCCAAAAGATCATGGAGGGCATCAGGTGGAAAGCCAGTGACAGTATGAAAATGCTCTAGTTGCTGTCTCAGGACACAATCTGCCTGAACACCATTTTGACTCCGACTGACCCCATGCATTACGGCATGCACATCACTATTATGGCTCTCTTTTGTCCTAAGACTGAACTCGCCGCTTGCAACTTCATGAGTCTGAAGTTTAACTTGTGTTGCTGTGCAGAACCTGCAAAAGTGTTCTGCTCTAAAAGACTTTGAAAAGCCTGCCAACTCATGGGCTGCAAGATTGTCACACACCACACACATGACTGTTCCTTGGACTACCTTACCAATAGACTCAATAAATATCCCATCTTGTTCAAGGGTACGGAGGTCTCTCAACAAAGGACCAAGTGCTTTTTCATACCCAAATGTCTGGATGTCAGCCACTTTACATAAAGCAGCAAGCTGAATCACATGCAAGGCTGACCGGTATTTACTGGGAAGATCAGCAAGCATCCAGTATACTGAACAGATTTTGTGTATTTTGCGCGATGTGCCAAGTGGATTGGCTATCTCCAAATCATCAATGTACAAAATTAGTGTTATTTTGAACTCATCTGAAGACAAGAATGTGTTCTCTTTGAAGTACAAACCATCTTGGTGTCTTACATAGACACCGTTTTGTGCCACCTTTGTTTCTTTAATTTTATCAAGAATATCTGTATGACTGAAGATTTTTTGTATCATTTTGAGAATGGGAACATGTACTGCTGTGTGTCCTGGCTGTAGCAGATACTGTACAGGCTTTACCACAGGGTAATTATTTTCAATGAAGGTTTTCCTTCTCTTGGTTGAGGACAACGGCTTCCCCTTAGCTGTGGCACTGACAATAACATTGCAGTCCATAACAGTACTGACAACCTCATTTAGAATTGCTTCACTGACAGTGATATCATGACTCTCTAAGACCTCTCTGATGTCATGTTTGAGTATCGGTTGGGACAAGAAAAATATCTGAGTCAAATGTTCCACTATTTCCTGAGATGCCATTTCTGACACATGAAGAATAGATTGCATCTTTAGAAATAACGATGCCAAGTTATGGTTCAGCTGGGCCTTTAACATGTCTGGGTCACACTGACTGTTTATCTCATCGAGATCAAATGTGTCTGCAGACCCTGGACTGTGAGTTTCAGCAGGTTCCCGAAGACTTTCTGCTGCAACTAGCTCTGGGGCGCTATCGTTGTATGCCAATACAACACATTCACCAAAGCCTGAATCACCACTATGCTTTCTACTTTTGTGTGCATTAAATGCTGAGTAACTATTTGTTCTGTAATTACAGTTTTTGAATGGGCATGGTACCATCTCATGACTTCGTAAATGATTTCTCAAGTGACCAAACAGAATTCCCTCAGAAAAGGGCTGTGTGAAGTTACACAAAGGACATATAAAACAACTACGTGCTCCTTCAGTTGCATCAACTCTATGTGAATCATTATGTGATCTTGACAGATGAGCTTTCATTGCCTCGAATGATGGAAAAGTACAAATGCAACTGTCATAGAGACATGGCAGGGGGGACACTCGTGAATATTGGGTATGCAATACAGTGTAGTGCCAAAATAATTGTCCCCGAGTATTTGAAGTTGCAGAACACAACTTGCATTTCCACTCCATTGGGCCAACTTCACCCCTGCAATTAAAACATTTGCAGTCAAAACCATTTCAGCCCTGTTTGCACTTTTGGCTTTTCAAAATGCACTGTTTACACGCATTGTACTTAAAATGCATGTCAATTTTTAAATTAGGTGGAACATAATTATGCCAACAAGTTCACACAGTAATTTAATTTTGTCTGTTCTGTTGCAAAAAAAAAATCTAAAAATTTTGAATAATTCAGGGCAAAATTCTCTAGTTTCTTTGTATTTATTTTTTATTTAAATTAGGACACAAATTATAAAACTCACCCACTGACAACTGGTGAAATGCTGACTCTCTGTAGCGCTCTTTGCAGTCTGATATCTGTAAACAATATGTGCACAAAGACGACTTGTTAATGTTCAAAAACATTTTTTGCACAGCACACACACACGTAGTCAGCTGATCTCATCTGATGCAGATCTGCTCCTTGATCAAGTGACATTTGTCCGGATTTTTGGCACGAGTCACGTCGAATCAGCACCGCAGCTGGATGGCCCGATTTACATACCCAGCGCAGCTGATACTCACCACAATAATTTACTAAGATTATATGCACTCCTGTTATTAAGTCCAGTTCAGTCTGTTAATGTTAACCGTTTCAAACTAATGTTAATAGGTGTGTTGCTAAGCTTAATAACTTAAATAACAAACTTGAAATTTACCCGTCCTATTTTCCCCTTTATTGTTTTTTCTCTGTGCTGTAAATCTTCTGTCTAAGAAGAAATCTGAAGCTGCTGTTCTGAAAATGAGCTACCAAAACTTTTTCTGAATGAATCAATAAAGATCAATTTATGGAAAGCTGTGATGAAGGCGGTTTTGTCTTTAATTATATTCAACAATATAACATATTCGACCACTTTTAAGTGATTTTGTGATCTTTAATACACTTTAATACACTAAAGTTAAGGTTTTTTACCTAATTTCTAGTAAGTGGCCCAGCCCCTCCTATATTTTTATGTATGTGGCCCTCAGTGAAAAAAGTTTGGACACCCCTGCCTTACAGGTTAGGGAGTATTTGTGATCCGCACAGTCTGCATCAATGATTCTTTCTTAGCCTGGGAGCAGAACGCGGCTCTTTATTTTCATTTCATTTCAATTTATCTAGCAAAGATCGATAGGGTCTGGCTTAAAGGTGTCAAGGAGGCGCCTCAGTCTGGCTGGTTGAGCCTTGTCGAATTAGCGCGAACAATTTAGGTGAACTTCGTTCGTAGCACCGAGTTTGACCAGTGTGTAATGTTAGGCTGAATCAGGCGATGCATTTTTCCGCAAGGCTTGACTTGTAGAGCTCGCTTAGTGGAATACCCCTCTAAACTGTTAAAAGAACTTCGAGATTATCTCACAACCACACATTTGAGACTACGAAAAAAATACAAACATGTGTCTAATTACCATCATGATAACACACTCATGTTGTTTATTATTGTTCGCTTCATGCTAGCACACACACATAGCTCAACAGCGTAAACTACTGACTGTGTAACACGGACACTTATTGAAATAAGTATACTCACAATACGCACGTGCATTACCGGCGAATACGACAACCGGTAGAAACGGACAGTAGAAAATTTTAGTAGAAAGTTCAAAGGCATAGAGCTAGAACTGCCACCGTCAACTTCCCGGGCAAGAATACAATGCATTATGGGAAATGTTGTCCCTCACGGAAAACCGCCAAAACGTTACACCGTTCTAATTTGAAATAACATTACGTATTTGTCACATTCGAAAACTTCTAAAATTACAATTACTTGGATTCGAATTCATTTATAACAAACATTCACTGTGCGCAAAGTACGAATGTATTTCCAGTAAAAAAATAAAAAAGAATGTTTATCGAAATTAAATTTAAACAAAACAAAAACACGTTAGACTTACCAAATTTAGGGCAGTTGATGAAAAAAAATAAGGTGGTGGTCGTGGTAGGTTGAAGTTGGGGACTCTTAATCCACACGGGCTGGCCAAATCTTCCCTGCATCAAGGTAAATTCAAGATGGCTGACTCAGCTTTCCTGAGGGAGCGACAAGACTCCACCCACCAGAACGTCACTAATATATGCTTCTTAAACTTTTTGAGCGTTCCGAACAAATTAGCTAAAAAATATTGAGCCCTATTCAATTAAAGTTGCATAAAAGCCAACAGAGCTCAATACTTTATAGTTTGCTCAACTACAAAACGACATTTGAGTGTTATGAGCTTATTAGTTATGAGCTAGAACAACTGTTAGGGATTACAGTGTAGTGCTGCAGGAACGAGCTGTAAAAAAGTGTCGAGACACGCCTCATTTCACTGTATTTTGCTAAGAAAATTGCAAAAATGTGTCAGTATTTGTATGTATTGCAAACATGGAAATTCTGATGATCTTGAAAATCAATATTTGGTCTGACCACCTTTGTTCTTCGAACAGTCTGAACTCTTTGAAGCAAACGTTCCTGTAATATCTTTAAGTGGTCCCCAGGAATAGTTCAGCAGGTTTCCTTCTTTGGATGTTTCTGCCTTTTGTTCTGTTTCCTGTCCAGTTGACCCCACATTGCTTCAACAACGTTAAGTCTGGGCTCTGGGGAGGCCAACCCATGATAGTGTTTCTTTTTGTCTCCTTCTATCCAAGTATGCTTTTATATTGGCAGTATGTATAGGATCACCATCATGCTGAAAATACAGCTTTTGCCAATCAGGTGCTTTCCATCAGTTTTCAGGATTTCCCAAACTACTGCCTGAAACGCAGCTTCAGCCTGTAACAGACCTCCTGCTGTGATGTGCTCTCCTGACCTCCTCTGTGCATACTTGAGACATTTTGAACCAAAATTCAAATGTGGATTCTTTACTCCATAAACCTCATTGACACTGATTTTCAGTCAGGTTCTTGTGGAACATGAAATACATCAGCTTAGTCTTCCTGTTTTCCTTCTTTACGAACAGCAGCTCCTCCACTGAGACCCTTTTTCATGTGAACAGCCGACAGACGGTCCTGTGTCAGGCCTTTGCTGAATTTCTTCCTATTCCTTAAGAACATGACTTTCAGGTATTGTTGATAGCTGTAGATCAGATTTTAGACCTGATACTGATAATTTGATGTAAATTATTGTAATGTTTTACAATACATCACTGTAACAAAGTCTGTAAAGATACTATTTAAAATGTTTTTGTTGTTAAGTTGTCTGATATTTTCAGTAGTTTGCCCTTGAGTTAGATGCCCTTTTAATGCTTGAGTCATGAGTCACATTCAGTGTTAAGTGGTTTAAAAATCTGAACTGGAAATTAGTGAAAATGCAGCCAATGTCAAGAATAAGAACATTGAAAGCCTGGAGAACTACTCCTCGAGACTAATACAAAAAAATACACAAAGGTCTGGCTGCTTGGAAGCAGAACATAAAGACTTGGGCAGTAAAGTAAGTTTAAACAGTTTTACACTTTGAGTCCCTCATCTCAAAGTCATTGTCTGTTGTTTCCTTTTTGTTTTTTTGAATGTCTGAAATTAAATCAGGATTTCTCCTACAAAATAAAACACACAAGCAAGTGCTCCTAAAATGTGAACCTATTTCTTTTTGGTGTGCAGTTTATCTGTATTTGTTTAGTGTTTGTAAAGTGCACTGAGCCCTGCAAATCATTCACAAGATCATACATTTGGCATTACTATTGAAAAAACATTAAAGCAATAACATATCCTTTAAAAAAAGAACATTTATAATAAAAATATCGACGATAATATTAGACGCTGTCAGATGTCCTTTGTGACCCCAAAGAGGATTTGTTTCTCCAGCTGAAAAAGTGAGTGTAATCCACTACTCTACGAGGCAATTAACAACAAACTGTCAAAATATTTAGAAAACAATGTCTGGAAAATATCAATTTTGGAACCAAATAAACTTTTAGAAGAAACAAGCAAATTTAAGAATATTTATGAGGATTAAAATTAACTACATTTTCTCACTTTGTACATAAACTGTACAACATTAAAAAAAATGTGCCCAAAATATGGTTGGAATAAAAAAAATGAATTATAATCTTCAATGCCAAGTGAGTGTCCAAAAGTGTAAAGTGTTCAACTCATGTTTGAAAAAAGTTAATTTACGATTTGAAAAGGTCATAAAATGTTACGTATTGGTATAAACAAGGTGCTGCGAATCCAGAAAAGTAACTGAGCTGAAGCACATTTTTCTCATTTAAATCAATTCAAACAAAACGTATGCGTAGTTGAAATAGAAAGCACACACTGCTCAGTCGTACACTCTGGTGGCAGTACTGCTATTTCTGACGGTACTTGAAAGCAGCGGGCGTGTTACGTAACAGGTCTCTGGCAGAAGGGGCACAGAGCCAGAGCCTTCAGTGTGGGAGAGTGAAGGCTTTAAAAACCGAGCTGTGAAGAGCCTTAAAGCTGAACGCTAACTTTCTGACACTCATTTGGGAGAAGAGGAGCAGAGCTCTCATTCTGTGTCTTCTGTCACATTGATTTCACTTTGTTTTGATTTCACCAGCTTTTCTGTTTCCCTTATTTCTGATTACTTAATTTTGCCCCTATATGTTACATATCTCACTGTCTATCTGTTTTTCTGCTGCCTAGCCTGTCCTGTCTCCCCAATGTAAGTTTGTATATTGTATGTATTGTGTGTATGGTCGACTAGGTCTGTCGTTTCAGCTGCAGGCAACTGCAACTGACAAATAAAGCTGATCCTTATCCTTCACATTCATTGTGCTGTGTTTATGCTGTTTTCATGGCTCTTTTATTGGGATGTCAGAAGGTAGAGTGAGTCGCGCACCAATCAGAAGATCAGCGATTTGTTAGCTGGCTTTTCCGTCCTACATGTTAAAGTATGCTTGGGCAAGATGTTGAACCCCAAATTGCCCCTGATGCATTCGTGTGTGTCTTAATGTTAGAAAACTCACTTTGGTATAGGGAGGGGAAAAAGCTCGTGTAATCGGGTGCACACAGCTTGAGTGCTCAGTTAGAGTAGAAAAGTGCTAAACCAGTACCAGACCCTTTACTTGTTGTTAATAATGTTGTAGTGTCATACACTTTTTAACTTTTTACTTGTATGCGGTCTCACAAATGAACAAAAGTGCGTCACCCATTCATATTTTACTCATGGCCAAAGAGAATGCTGCGTTCACCTACAGATGATAAAATAAAATGTATGTCACATGGATCCAAGTGGACCCTCGTCACGGGTGGGTAATGCAGACCAAGTGTGGGTGCCTGGTCTGAACTGACAAAAGCCTCTTCAGGTAACAACAATGACATATTTAACTACTTGATCAGAAGGTTGAGGGTTCGATTCCCCTGAGGTACCCCTGAGCAAGGTACCATCCCTACACACTGCTCCCCGGGCGCCCAATGGCTGCTTCACTGAGTGAATGGGTTAAATGCAGAGAGGAATCTCCCCACGGGGATCAATAAAGTACACATTATTATTATTGTCACAGACGTTCTGAAACTGCAGGTTTAAAATTCTTAGCCTTCCTCAAAAAGCTGGAGGCACACAAATAAGACCACATCTGTTCGTAGTTTTGTACTTCTGCAGTTGTTTTGTCCTCATATTTTCAGCATTTGTGTCCACAGAGCTTTGATGTCATCATGTCTTTGTCATTTTATCTTCTTTTTTCTCTCCCCTGTTGTCTTCTTTTCCTGTGGGACTGTGATGGACCGAGTTGAAAAAGCAGGAGGAGTCACAGGAATTATTAGAAAAATAGGGTTTTCATTTATTTAACCCCCAAAAATTATATTTACAAAAGTAATAAATGTTGAGCTCATAAGAGAGGTCAAAGAAACAAAACTCAACTCAGGCAAAGGACCGCAAACTTAACCAGGCAAAGGACTACCCAATCAAACATGACTGACCTCAACATGAAATGATACACAGGGGTTTATATAATGGCTGATCAGACCACTATGACATACGAAGGGTAAATAAACAAAACACAATCGTAAACAACAAACAATGCAGTATAGTCTGGTTTGTTTATAAACTAAACACCAAAGAAGGAAATCAAAACTACTAAACCCTAAATTCAAATATTTAATTAAGTACAACTACTTTGTTTTTAAATTAAAGAAAACACACATTCTCCCCTTCAGCAGGAAGTGGTGGTGCGGTCCAATTATCCCTCTTTGCATTTAGTGGTTTCAAACCCTGTCCACCACCTTTTGTCTGGCAACTCCCAGGGATGATGGCAGGTAAGAGTAAAAGAATGCGAAAAGCAGCGGCGGCGGGGCAGGTGAAGCAACTCCAGAGGCCGAAGGGCAGCGGTGGCGGCCGGCCACGCGGCAAGCAGTGGCGGCGCCAGAGCAGGTCCGGAGGCCGACCATGCGGAAGGCAGCCCGGCGACGACCTTGTTCAGGGGGCCGCCCTAAAGACCTGGAAAGTATAGATGGCATGATACCACTTTTTTATGTCTGATACCAATATCATAAATTTGGATATCTGCCGATACCGCTATAAATCCGTGTGCTTTTTAATCAATAAAATGTTCTTTTTAAATATCTTGCTGCATTTTGTATAAGTTGATACTCAAGTTTAAAAAACAAAAGTAAACTAAATCTATTTTGTTATACCTGTATGCAAAAAATACACTGCAAAATACAAATACAAAAATATTTCATAGTTCAGCAAAACTGATCAATCTAAGAAACTTAAACCTGCACCATCCTCCCTGTTCTGGTATTTTAAAGAGTAAGCAACCTAACTAATAGGGTTGCCAACTCCCAGCAAAAAAAAAAAAAAAAAAAAAGGGAACCACCCCCCACCTCATGATGCTTAATCGACATAATCAACTGTAATTTAATGCACGTGTAAAAAAAAAAAAAAAAAAAAAGCACGGAAATCAATAATTTTTCTACAATAATTAAATAGATTCAACATCTTTCTTCAACAGAACTGCAGACTGCACAGATGGTATCTTCCCAAAGGAAAAAGTACTATAGCTTACTAGGGTATATTAGACTTAATAGTTACTATATACAATAATGGACTTCTATACATGTTACATCAGATGAAAACTTTGGGTGTAAGATTCGGATAATTATTTATTAAAAGTTATACATTTTAAATGAGAATAAGAAAGAAAAGTATGTCTTTGTGCCCCCTTTTCCCTGTTCATGCCGTATTGGCCCCCTGGCTAAACTTTGCTAGATCTGCCCCTGCACAGTTACGTCAGCTACGTAGAAAAGGCTCCTGGTGTAGAAAGTAATATTAAATAAATTCTAACAACAGATTATCAAGCTTAAACGTGCTGCTGTTGTTCAGCCGCTGGTTTCCTCTATCTGGTGCAAAGTGGGCCAAAAACAAACAAGAGAGACGGGCGACAGAAAAGCCGATCAGCTGATCATTAATCAGTTTCATGATTGAAGTAGTAGCAGCAGAGGGAGGGAGAGAGAAGAGGCAGTCGCTCCCAGTATTCGCTGGGAAATGCTTTACAAGCATTCAGAGATGAAGTTACACACTTGCCTTACTTCTCTCTGGGATAACTTTCTCGGAGATGAAATGCTGGTTTGGCAGCGTGAAGCGAGGATCCAAATGCTCAACCAGACCGCCGACAGGTCTCGCATGCCACAGCCGCTCTATCACGAGACGCATACTCCTCCGACGTGCTAAGGTTATGAGCCGAGTTACGCCATGTCGCAAGTTTTGTGAGGTGCTTTTGTGATATTGAATGGATTGGACATCCGATCCAGTAATTTAAGTCAGTATCAGATCTATACCGATATGTAATATCGGATCCGTCCATCTCTCTTTTTTTTTTTTTTTTTTTGTAAGCACGCACTTTATTTTAGTTTGTTATTACCGGGGAAATAGTTTGTACTTATTTTATTGTGTTAAGTACATTTCTTGGCAGCTGCAGTGTTTCAAATATACAATTTTGTGCACTGTTACTCTGGTGTGGTTCTTCCTTATTGATGTTTATGCCTTGGGCTCCTGACGATCCCAGATTCTCTGGTGTTGGCCTAGTGACAGTTTAGTTGTTCTTCTTTTTCTTTTTTTTTGCCTGTCCCGTTTGGCTCTTTTGCCATCAGAATTGTTGTCTAAAGGCAAAGAAAGATGCCCAACGGATTTACTTGACCAAATTGACCATCCCAGCCTTGCCGTAATGGTCCATTTGATTCACCTTTTATTGTTTATTTTATTTTCACTTACTGAATACGGGACAGACTTGACTGGGGGAAAGAAGGGGAGAAAGAAAGAGGGAAAGAGAAACAGCTGAGAAGAGGGACGGGGGAGAAGGGCAAAAGACAAAAACCAACAGAATGGGCAGAGAAAAAAAAATGCATATATCGATCACCTGGGTCACCTGCTGAGAAAGAAAAAAGAAAACAAGCAGAAGAGAACAAGAGTAATAGAATAAACAACATCACAATGATATATGGGAATATGACAGTAAATACTAAATATTAAACATTATTGTGCAGCACATAAGATCAACAGAACACAGTGTGCTTTGAGGTAGGAGCCAAAAAGGGTGTCGTTTGTGGGTGTGATCACCCGTGTGTACACCTGTGAGCATGGACGCGCTTGTTTTTTTAAAAGGTTCCTTCATGTAATGATCTGCTAGAGGGTGTGGGGGGGCCACAGCCCCGTCCTCCAGGGCATGAAGCAGGTATGGAGGAGATCAAAACTCCAGACAAGAGGTCCCCAGAACACAAGAGACCAAGGAAGACCAACAGAGGGGCAGCCGCGCCACTGTCCCAGAAAGAGCTGAGGAGAGTCCCAGATGAGGGCTCACTCAGCAGCCGCGGAGCAGAAGCCAGGGGGAGTTGCAGTGACGCGCCCGTGAGCTCCGCCGGCAGCCAGCCGTGCCTGAGTGACCGAGCCCCAGGCCGAGAGGCCGGGGGCACCCCACCTCCGAAGTGGCCCGAGCGAGCCCCAGGCTCCAGGCCCCGATAAGCGGCCGCCAAGGAGTGAGCCGGTGTGTACCTGGACGCCCATCCCCAGACACAAAGAACCACCAATGCACCGATATCTGAGGGAGTCCGCCACTGGCAGGGGAAGTGGTGGTGGGGGGAGATAGACCTCCAAACCTTGGAGGGCCTGAGATGTCCCCAGAGAGGTGGCGTCTGATACCCAACCTGACATATAGACACAGACATACAGGCACACACAAATACAAACATCCATTCCCACCCTCGTCCATCTCTACTGGAAAGTGGCCAGCAAAGGCGAGGTGGTTCAGGCCGAACTGGATCGGACAGTGGTGTAGATGTGGCAGAGGCAGGACCAGGTGAGGCAGAGGCAGGACCAGGCGAGGCAGAGGCAGGACCAGGTGTGGAAGCCAGAGGCAGAGGCGCTGCAGGCGACGGCATGGAAGCCGCAGGTGGATGCGCTACAGGCTGGATAAGATCCCTTGGACCCTCCAGCAGAGACAGACGAAGGCTGAAGCAGCCCCTCGGACCCTCCAGCGGAGACAGATTGCTGAACGGGCCCCTCTGACCCTCCAGCGGACACGAGGAAGTGCTGGACGGCCTCTCCAGAACCCCCAGCGGATGAGGCAGACGGCGGCGTGGGAGCCACGGAGTGAATGATGGGCTCACCCGAGCTTTCAGCAGGAGCTGATGCAGGGCCAGAGGGTATTGGGACCCCTGGCCAAATGTGTAGCTGACCAGGTGGGTGAATGTGTAGCTGATTAGGAGACTGAACTGTTACAGGGGACTGGACTGAGGGCGGCTAAGCTAATGGTTCAGGTGCAAATGGAGCTGCTGATGAAAGAGTTAATGGCTGAGCTACAGGGAGCCGAGCTGAGGACTGAGCTACGGGTAGCGGGGACACTGGTGACTGAACAGGTGGCGACTGAGCTGCTCACTGTAGTGATGGTTGGTGTGGACGTAGGACAGGTGGTGGTGTTGGTTCCTCTGAGTCTGCAATGACGATGAAGGGTGCAGGCACCTGCTGGACACCAGCCGCTCCCACCTGAGGAGTAGGTACATGTGCAGAGATCGGCTGGGTCCTGGTGGGCCTCACCTCAGGGGTTGGCACAGGTTTCGGCAGCGACTGGGAAGCTGCTGGCCCCCACCTGAGGAGCTGATACGGGTGCAGGGGCCAGCAGGGCCTCAGCCGGCCTGGAAACCGGAGCGGGGGCCAACTGGGACTCAGCCCTCCCCGCCTGAGAAACAGAGACAGGTGCAGGGGGATGCTGAGCCATAGCCGTCCCAAGAACTGGAGCACAAAGAGACAGAGGAGCTGGCTCAGAAAGACCAGTCCCCGTGCGACAAATTCTCTGCACATAATGAGCAGATGAAAAACAGTCCCTTTGGTCCACAGGCTTAACATAAACAGTCTCAGACAGTATTACTCCCGGCTCAGAAGGAACAGGACCCAGACAGTCTTTTATGTCCTTTGGGCCAGTAGAAGTGGCCTCCACGGAAACTGTCTCACAGTTTACACTTTCAAAGATTACAGAACCTGAGTTAGCCGACCTAGACTTTAAAAACACTGGGTAAACAGATGCCGAGTTCACCTCAAAGTGAACAGCCTCAGAGGAAACTGTTTTTTTACCAGCAGAAGGGGCACTGGATTCTCTGTCTCTTTTCACGGCAGGACCTGAGGTTGCATGCTGAGTAGAGGCAGGAGACGAACAGTCTTTTATATTCACTAAACCAGAATTATCACACATGAAAGGCTGATTCTTTCTCCAGGCTGAGAGGGAGTAGGACAAACGCAGTTCTGTAACATAAAATTAGCCCCAGGAAGGGGAGTCTCGAGCTGAGCTGCCATGGAGACATTAACAGTCCCAGTAGCTACAACTAGTTGGGAAGGAGCAAAACAAAATGGGTTGTTAGACTCCACTGAGCTGGCACTGGTGTGAAAAACAGTCCCCAAACTTTCTGAACTGGAACCAACAGTCCCAAATGTAATGGCATCAACGTTTTCAGGCTCAGCAAGTGAAAAAAAAAAAGAGTCCCTCTCACTCACCACGTTTGGCGGCTCGGAGGTACTGGAAACCGGTCATGAAGAGGGGCGCCGGCGGCGTGTATGCTGCTTACCCCTGGAAGGGTGAGCTGGAGTGTCCTGGGACGTTATATTTGGTCTTCGAATGGCTGCAATCCAGGCCATCCGTCGGCTCTTTGTTACTTCGGAAACACAGCTTGAGCAATTTCTCTTCCACTACGGAATCCGATAAAAACCGATCTCTTTACCCGTCGGCTTCCCATGGCTGTCATGTCACCGGCTATTGCAGTGAAAAATACAACAGCTTCTTGCCATTCTTTGTGTTTCTTTTTATCGCTGTGTGACTGTTTTCTTGTGCCTGCGTGCGCTAGTACCGCTTGCCACTGGTACCTACAATCCTTTCCGGTTTTGACGTCACATTTTCGATCTCTATGAGTGAGGAGGGAAGACACGGGGAGCACAGCTGAGGACAATTATGCATAACAAGACAGGGAGGATATGTAACTGAAAATGCTAACCCAAGATGTGGACCTTAAACGTAACACAGGAAGAACACAGAGACACAGACAGGAGGGGAGAGAGAGAGAGCACGGGGAGAGCACAGACATCATGGGCTGGGGAAACATGGGATAGAACACGAGGGGAAACCAGGCACAGGAGCTCAGAACTATATGAAGACAAATACACAGAGGGAGACATAGGAGCAATTACACCAGGAAATCTGACAACAAATAGCTAAACATAACAACCTAGAGACTAAACCATTAAACTAACAAGGTGTACTCAAACCATAATACAAAATAACAAAACACAAAAACTGAAACCACTGGGTCATAAGACCCAGGATTGATGTAAGGATGTACTGAGAATACAGATGCTGCTGGGCAGTGGTGGTCCTAGCCCTTTTGGCGCCCTGGGCAAACACTTCCTTTTCAACTTTTCTTGTCCATCTTCCATTGGTTTTAATTTTGCACTCCAGTATGAACACCCATCCCCCAACCCGAGGATCACCACAACATAACCTAATAGACCTACACCTTAGTTCACAGATTTACTGTGTTTAGGGTTTATTTCTGGGATTTCACACAACCCAGGATTCAAACCAAGAATACATAATGGGCTTGGATTTACATCATTATGAATGAAATGTGCTCTATTTCGAAGCAGCCGGCCCCTCCCCTTTCGACAGGTTGTGTGTGAAACTTTAAAACCTCAAACTGTAAAATATAAATTTTAAATTGTAATTGATCCCTTTATCCCAGTCCTAAAGTTATATTTATTTTCTTACTCTTCCTATATTTATAGTTTGTTTACTTTCACTGCTGTAACTGGAGCCTCGTCGTCTCGTCTCTCTATATACTGGACTGTATGTAGTGGAGATGACAATAAAGTTTACTTTGACTTCAGCAGCGAGCAGGCGCACCGAGGGCTCTCGCACTCACTTTTCGCGTATAGAATTTCGAAAAAACATCGGTGCAAATAATAAGTCTGTATCATGATGTCTGGTGTTTTCGTGTTTGTTTTGTTTTTATTTTGTTTTATTTTGCGAGTTGGTTATTAGATGCTACTCCAACCAGCCAGAGAACCCCCGCCCCGCCCTCTCCTCCCTGTGCCGCAAGCAGCAGGCGCACCTCGCAAACAGAGGGCGCCCTTACTCCCAGCAAATGGGCGATAGAAAACCGATCGGTGCCTATGCCATTCCCAATATGCGCTGGCTGACATCGGGGAAGCATGAATACGAGCAATTTTTTGGTTTTTTTTTTGCCGATGCCTGTGATGCCGCCCCGGGCAACCGCCCGTTTCGCCCTTTATCAAAAACCGCTACTGCTGCTGGGAAAATTCACCAAGCACAGCAGCTTTGTGGTGATGACGCTGAAGTAGGAGACCACAGTAGTGTTACTGTACGTTTTCTTTTTATTTATTTTTGGATCAGTCAATCTTTTAAATGAGCCATGAGTTAAGCGTGATTCATGTCACAGAGTTTAGATTCACTTGTGTTTGCTATTTACAGTGAGGTCCATAATTATTTGGACAGAGCCATTTTTTTGAATGTTGGTTCTGTATATTACCGCAATCAATTTTAAATGAAATGACTCAGATGCAGTTGAAGTGCAGACTTTCAGCTTAATTTCAGTGGGTTGAACAAAAAGTTTGGATAAAAATGTGAGGAACTAAAGTATTTTCTTTAACACAACCCCTTTATTACAGGGGCTTAAAAGTAATTGGACAAATTAACTAACTGAAAATAAAAGGTTAATTTCTAATAGTTGCTCGAAAGCTGTTTGCTGGCTTTGACAGCCTGAAGTCTTGAACTTGGACATCACCAGATGCTGGTTTCCTCCTTTTTAATGTTCTGCCAGGCCTTTACTGCAGTGGGTTTCACTTCCTGTTTGTTTGTGGGCCTTTCGGTCCAAAGTTTAGTCTTCAACAAGTAAAATGCTGGGTTAAGATCAGGTTGTTTGCATTAATAAACTCCTGGGTTGCTTTGGCCGTATGTTGTGGCTCATTGTCCATCTGTATTATGAAACACCGGCTAATCAATCTGACTGCATTTATCTGGATTTGAGCAGACAGTCTCTGAACACCTCAGAGTTCATTCATCTGTTTCTGTCCTGTGTGACATCATCAGTAAACATGAGTGTCCCAGTGTCACTGGCAGCCATGCATGCCCAAGCCATCACACTGCCGACACTGTATTTTACCGATGATGTGGTGTGCTTTGGATCATGAGCTGTTTCACGCCTTCTCCATACTTTATTCTTGCATCAGTCACGGAAGCAGTGGAGATAGTTCGTAAGAGATTACAGGATGACATGAGATCAGGAGATCACAGGCTGAGCCCAGTGGGAGTATTCCCCCAAAGAGGGACAAAGGACCCCCTGATGATCCTCTACCTAACGCCCAGTCACACCCTGGGCCACCTGACCTCAGGAAATCACATGATAGGGTGGGGCCAGGTTTCACAATGAGCTCACCCGAAACCCTGGCTGATTGTGACCCACACCCGTTTTCACACCTTGGCTCATGCGATTAGGTAAGATAAGATAAGATAGAACTTTATTAATCCCTCGGGTGGGTTCCTCTGGGAAATTCGATTTCCAAAAAGCACAGCACCGACAGAAGTTACAGAGTTACAGAATATTATATATATATATATATATAAAACACCCAGCACGCCCCTGCGGGCGGTTTATCCTTCAAGCTCGGGTCCTCTACCAGAGGCCTGGGAGCTTGAGGGTCCTGCGCAGTATCTTAGCTGTTCCCAGGACTGCGCTCTTCTGGACAGAGATCTCCGATGTTGTTCCCGGGATCTGCTGGAGCCACTCGCCTAGCTTGGGAGTCACCGCACCTAGTGCTCCGATTACCACGGGGACCACCGTTACCTTCACCCTCCACATCCTCTCGAGCTCTTCTCTGAGCCCTTGGTATTTCTCCAGCTTCTCGTGTTCCTTCTTCCTGATATTGCTGTCATTCGGAACCGCTACATCGATCACTACGGCCGTCTTCTTCTGTTTGTCTACCACCACTATGTCCGGTTGGTTAGCCACCACCATTTTGTCCGTCTGTATCTGGAAGTCCCACAGGATCTTAGCTCGGTCATTCTCCACCACCCTTGGGGGCATCTCCCATTTTGACCTCGGGACTTCCAGGTTATACTCGGCACAGATGTTCCTGTACACTATGCCGGCCACTTGGTTATGGCGTTCCATGTATGCCTTGCCTGCTAGCATCTTGCACCCTGCTGTTATGTGCTGGATTGTCTCTGGGGCATCTTTACACAGCCTGCACCTGGGGTCTTGCCTGGTGTGATAGACCCCAGCCTCTATGGATCTTGTACTCAGAGCTTGTTCTTGTGCTGCCATGATTAGTGCCTCTGTGCTGTCTTTCAGTCCAGCTTTGTCCAGCCACTGGTAGGATTTCTGGATATCAGCCACCTCCTCTATCTGCCGGTGGTACATACCGTGCAGGGGCCTGTCCTTCCATGATGGTTCCTCGTCTCCCTCCTCTTTCTTGGGTTTCTGCTGCCTGAGGTATTCACTGAGCACTCGGTCAGTTGGGGCCATCTTCCCAATGTATTCTTGGATGTTCCTTGTCTCATCCTGGACTGTGGTGCTGACACTCACCAGTCCCTGGCCCCCTTCCTTCCGCTTAGCGTACAGCCTCAGAGTGCTGGACTTGGGGTGAAACCCTCCATGCATGGTAAGGAGCTTTCTTGTCTTGATGTCAGTGGCTTCTATCTCCTCCTTTGGCCAGCCTATTACCCCAGCAGGGTACCTGATCACGGGCAGGGCGTACGTGTTGATGGCCCGGATCTTGTTCTTACCATTCAGCTGACTCCTCAGGACTTGCCTGACCCTCTGCAGGTATTTGGTGGTTGCAGCTTTTCTAGCGGCCTCTTCATGGTTCCCATTCGCCTGCGGGATCCCCAGGTACTTGTAACTGTCCTCTATGTCTGCAATGTTGCCTTCTGGTAGTTCAATCCCCTCAGTTCTGACTATATATATATATATATATAAATATAAACTAACACCCAGCACGCCCCTGCGGGCGGTTTATCCTTCAAGCTCGGGTCCTCTACCAGAGGCCTGGGAGCTTGAGGGTCCTGCGCAGTATCTTAGCTGTTCCCAGGACTGCGCTCTTCTGGACAGAGATCTCCGATGTTATTCCCGGGATCTGCTGGAGCCACTCGCCTAGCTTGGGAGTCACCGCACCTAGTGCTCCGATTACCACGGGGACCACCGTTACCTTCACCCTCCACATCCTCTCGAGCTCTTCTCTGAGCCCTTGGTATTTCTCCAGCTTCTCGTGTTCCTTCTTCCTGATATTGCTGTCATTTGGAACCGCTACATCGATCACTACGGCCGTCTTCTTCTGTTTGTCTACCACCACTATGTCCGGTTGGTTAGCCACCACCATTTTGTCCGTCTGTATCTGGAAGTCCCACAGGATCTTAGCTTTCTCCACCACCCTTGGGGGCATCTCCCATTTTGACCTCGGGACTTCCAGGTTATACTCGGCACAGATGTTCCTGTACACTATGCCGGCCACTTGGTTATGGCGTTCCATGTATGCCTTGCCTATATATATATATATATATATATATATATATATATACACACACACACATACACACACATATATAAATACAGAGACAAATATAAATAAAATATACGAAGGGGATGAATAGAATAAATAGGAATAAAAATAAAAATAAAAATACAAGTGAATTGCACATTTCAAGTATGGTAGAGAATCATCAGGGGGTCCTTTTGTCCCTCTTTAGGGGGAAACTCCCACTGGGCTTAAATCTGGGACTCTCCACCATTTGACTCTTAGAACTGAAGAAGCTTCTCGGATGAGAGGTGAAACGTCTTCAAGCAACTTAAAGAAGTCCAGACGCTTTTCTTTCCAAGCTCCTTAGACTACGATGACCTGGATGACTGAGAACCTTCACAGACAAAGCTGTAAATTGGCAGAATGTTTGTTCTCTTAAACATTTTCTTCAGCACTTTGAGCCATTTCATCCCTATTCAAACCAACCCATCCTTACTCCCAGGATCGCAAGCACTCTTAATTAATTATAAAGGGGATAAATACTCAGGGGACTTGATTGTATTCAAATTTCTCCCTTTGCTTGTCCCATTGGTGGTTTTCTGAAGGCCCTCTATGAGCTATCCACAGAAAACCGTAATGGGGCACCAATGTGGGGTGAAGCAGTTTTGACCTTTCGGGTCTCCATGATGAACATCCTGCCCACACAGGCACACAGTAGGCATGGCCCATATCAGTATGTTTGTGGGACATTATTTAGGGAGATGTGACTGTTGTATATCACATATATTGTATATATATCAGACCACCTTTTCTAAGACAGTCTAATTTTTTTGATTGGATTTTTAAAAAATGGTATTATTTATTTTACGCGGGAATGTAATTTGTTATGAATTGAGTGATTCCAATTCCATCATCATATCACTTACAGTGGGGCAAAAAAGTATTTAGTCAGCCACCGATTGTGCAAGTTCCCCCACTTAAAATGATGACAGAGGTCAGTAATTTGCACCAGAGGTACACTTCAACTGTGAGAGACAGAATGTGAAAAAAAAATCCATGAATCCACATGGTAGGATTTGTAAAGAATTTATTCGTAAATCAGGGTGGAAAATAAGTATTTGGTCAATAACAAAAATACAACTCAATACTTTGTAACATAACCTTTGTTGGCAATAACAGAGGTCAAACGTTTACTATAGGTCTTTACAAGGTTTGCACACACAGTAGCTGGTATTTTGGCCCATTCCTCCATGCAGATCTTCTCCAGAGCAGTGATGTTTTGGGGCTGTCGCCGAGCAACACAGACTTTCAACTCCCGCCACAGATTTTCTATGGGGTTGAGGTCTGGAGACTGGCTAGGCCACTGCAGGACTTTCAAATGCTTCTTACGGAGCCACTCCTTTGTTGCCCGGGCGGTGTGTTTTGGATCATTGTCATGTTGGAAGACCCAGCCTCGTTTCATCTTCAAAGTTCTCACTGATGGAAGGAGGTTTTGGCTCAAAATCTCACGATACATGGCCCCATTCATTCTGTCCTTAACACGGATCAGTCGTCCTGTCCCCTTGGCAGAAAAACAGCCCCATAGCATGATGTTTCCACCCCCATGCTTCACAGTAGGTATGGTGTTCTTGGGATGCAACTCAGTATTCTTCTTCCTCCAAACACGACGAGTTGAGTTTATACCAAAAAGTTCTACTTTGGTTTCATCTGACCACATGACATTCTCCCAATCCTCTGCTGTATCATCCATGTGCTCTCTGGCAAACTTCAGACGGGCCTGGACATGCACTGGCTTCAGCAGCAGAACACGTCTGGCATTGCGGGATTTGATTCCCTGCCGTTGTAGTGTGTTACTGATGGTGACCTTTGTTACTTTGGTCCCAGCTCTCTGCAGGTCATTCACCAGGTCCCCCCGTGTGGTTCTGGGATCTTTGCTCACCGTTCTCATGATCATTTTGACCCCACGGGATGAGATCTTGCGTGGAGCCCCAGATCGAGGGAGATTATCAGTGGTCTTGTATGTCTTCCATTTTCTGATGATTGCTCCCACAGTTGATTTTTTCACACCAAGCTGCTTGCCTATTGTAGGTTCACTCTTCCCAGTCTGGTGCAGGTCTACAATACTTTTCCTGGTGTCCTTCGAAAGCTCTTTGGTCTTGGCCATGGCGGAGTTTGGAGTCTGACTGTTTGAGGCTGTGGACAGGTGTCTTTTATACAGATGATGAGTTCAAACAGGTGCCATTCATACAGGTAACGAGTGGGGGACAGAAAAGCTTCTTACAGAAGACGTTACAGGTCTGTGAGAGCCAGAGGTTTTCCTTGTTTGAGGTGACCAAATACTTATTTTCCACCCTGATTTACGAATAAATGCTTTACAAATCCTACCATGTGAATTCATGGATTTTTTTTTCACATTCTGTCTCTCACAGTTGAAGTGTACCTCTGGTGCAAATTACTGACCTCTGTCATCATTTTAAGTGGGGGAACACTTAAAATGTTCCCCCCCCCATGCACAATCGGTGGCTGACTAAATACTTTTTTGCCCCACTGTATCAATTAGATTCTTTATCGACCGAAAGTCAACAAAGTTGTTAAGCAGCAATCAATGACACTACATTCCTGTAGATTAATTGTGTGCTGTGTGGTCAAAAGTTTGTTCATGTTGGATGTATTTGCCCTTTTTCTTGTGATCAGTGTTGTTAATCAAAAAGGGAATTATTGCACATATTACAGAGAATAGCTGTCAAATAAATATCAGAGTCAAACAAAAGTACATTTCATTCTAGAAAAAAGTGAAGTTTGGAAAGTTGGAAAAAATTGAAAAGACTCAAGTAAAGTAATAATAACTCAAAACTGCACTTGATGTAAATGTACTTCTTGAGTTAAAAGTATTTAACACAGTGCTTACACTCCACGCACACCAATTTATTTATGTGAAACTGTATTTGTAATATGTAAACTCCTTCTTCACCACGCCTAGAGGCACCCTGCATCAGTCACATCAGCACCACAAGCTCCACCAAACTCTTCTGTAGCTCGCTTATCGAGTTAGCGCTCATTTTAGGCTTTTGTGTTTCACTGTCACTAATTTCACATCGTTGTAATAGATGATGAAGTGAAATCTCTGGCTCAGTCTTTTTCACCTTTACAACTATATTTAAATTATCTGAAAGTTTTGTAACTTTCAGTATATGTACTATATATTAGGTATTTTTTAAGGTATTTTTAATATAGCTGGAAAATAAAACCATGGTATTAGTTCTCAACTAATGAGCCAGCCATGAATTAAACCATTATCAAGACTTTAATTTAGTTAAAAGCCTGTGGTACAAATCTCTAAAATGGTTCTGAAGGCATTTAAATTAACATCAGGCGGGTCGAGTTTCTCTGTCCTTACACGTCTCTCTCTGTGTTGTTGGTTTACTTTTGAAGTGTTTTCTTCTTCTAAACAGTGGTTCAGCGAGTCCTTTGCTTTTTCCAGCATGCTCTATATAAATTTATTACTCTTTTTTGGTTTCATAAACATGTGACCAGTACAACATTTTTGCTTTAGTTAAAGTCTGATAATATTTCTCTGTAATTAGAACTGAAATTATTCCGTATTGTTATTCGAATTCTCACTGTTTGTATTTTAAGTCTCTCACTGCTTTCTGCCACCCAAGAGTTAGGATCACAATATCACATCAGGAAATACTTTGTTCAATTGTTAATGAAGTTATGGGACTTGTGGCAGCTGTCTATGTAAATTGCACTTCCTTTCAGTTTGGAGACAAATGCTTCCACTGTGAGATTGTTACGGACATTTATGAAAGTGAAAACATGTATATAACTGTTTGACCGGTCAGTGAGACACAGCATCTGAAAGGAGAGGTTCTGAGGTCTAAGTGTGAGAGCTGCAGCTCTTATTCAATAGTAATGCTTCTGCAGGGGATGTCCGAAGCTTCATATGTGGGTGAAAATAAATGCATGAATATGTAAAATGATTTGGAGACCCAAGCTCGCAAAATACACATCTGCAATCTGAAAGCTGTTTCTCTCCTTATTAGTAAAGACAAGTGTAAAAATAAAGCCTGTGCTGGTTATTACTTCAGGTTGTAAGGACATTCATATCAGCAGCCTCTAACAATAGTTATTCTTAGTATTCTTCTTAGAAAGACAAAAATTCCTCTTTGCTTCCTTTGGCCTTGCCATCATGGAGTTATTACTTAGTAAATGTGGATGTCTTGTTTTTCAGTTCAGGTCCTGAATTTTACATTTTCAAGTAATCCCTGAAAAATGGATACATTTATTAATAGACAATATTATCTATTGTCCTAATATACATAACCCTTGACATTACCAGTGCTGAAGCTGGTGGTGCTAATGTGGGGATCATACTTTCCCGGCAGCATTACAGAACGAAAATAGAAGAAGACCTCACTGACATATTACAAAACAATAATATGATAAACTTTTCAGATTGGAGTGGTAAAGGAATCAAATATTTAGAACATATACTAGAAGGAACAGAATTTATTTCATTTGACAGACTAGTTACACAATATGGGATCAACAAGAAAAGATTTTTAGAATATCAACAAATTAAATCCATAGTAAAAAAGAAATTTAAACCGGGTCAAGTTGAACTACAAACACCACCAAGTGTGGTTCAATTTCTTACTCTTAAAACCCCCAAATTTCTATCCAAAATATATAGAATGCTTTCTAAAACAGATGAATCAATATCACTTCCTATTGCAGAATGGGAAGCGGATTTATCAGTTAACTTAGACCTAAACTTCTGGTCTCAGATTTGCTTAAAAACCTTTCATCTAATTAGAAATCCCAGTCTTCAATTAATTCAATACAAAATATTACATAGAGTGCACTATACAGGTCATAGGATGTTCAAGATGGGCTTTACGTCTACCAACAACTGCTCACACTGCCAAACCAATTCACCGGACAATTATATCCACGCTCTTTGGTTCTGTCCACCAGTTCAGAAGTTTTGGCGCGAGATATGTGAAGACTTATCGAAGTGTCTGAAATGTAACATTCCAGCTTCCCCCTTAGTGTGTTTGTTGGGCAGCTTAGATAATGTCACTTCAGAAAAGAATATCGCCCATATGGTTTTCACTGCCCTATGCATAGCCAAGAAAACAGTCCTCATGAACTGGAAAAATAAAAATAATCTTAATTCTAACCAATATAGAAATTATCTATTAGATTACATTAGTCTTGATACAGCCTCTGCCACCACATCAGATCAATTGCTCTGGGCTCCTTTGATCAGCTCCATCACCTAGTGGGGGTGGGGGGTCATAGTTTGGTCCCGCCTTCACTGTTGTGATTGGTGTGGGGGTAGGGACAGGCTTAGGGCGTCGGGGGGTTCCCCGGAGGCATCTTCCTTGGGGGGCTCAACCCGGGGTAGCGGTCATGTCCGGATAGGGGCTCTGTTGGCTCTCAGGTGACTGTTTCCTCGCGGCTGCGTGCAGCGGGGCTAGGGGAGGGTCTGTGCTGACGGACGTGGGTTACTGACCTGGTAGCCTGGCTGCCCCTGGGTGGGTCCGGGATGGGCGTGAGGTTCTGGGGGCGCTCCGTCTCTGGGCTGGGGCCCGGGCCGGGCCTCGGGGGCTTGGGTCCTGGTTGGTGTGTTGCCGGGGTTGTGGGCGGGTGGGTGCATGGGGGCCCAGCCCTGGAGCAGGGTGCCGCCGGTGCATCGAGCCACCTGGGGGGCTCTTCAACTGGTGGGGAAGATACAGGAGAGGTGGAGGAAGATCTCAGCCTGGGTGTTTATTGTCTTATGTAGTCTGGAAGAAGAGTGGATGGTGGGGTGGGTGCAGTTTTCTCTGTGGTGGGGTTGGGTGGACTGTCCTGGGCTCTGTGGGGCCGGGGGGCGCTGCTGCACTGGGCCCCGGTCTGGATGGGCCTGGGCCCCCTTTCCCTGGTGGGTCGTGGAGTATGGGGGTGCCTACTGGGGTCAGCGGGGGAGCTGGCCCCAGGGAGGGGTCACTTGCCCCTCCCTTCCTTCCCTCCCCATCTCCAGCTGCCTCCCTCTTCCCGCTCCACCACAACCACCCACACATGCAGGACCTTGGAGTAGAGGTATGTCACCAGGGTGCAGAGGAGGCCACCCCCCCCCCCCCCCCCCCCCCCCCCCTGTCCCCTTCTGGCTGCCTCTGCCTCAATTTTATCCCACAACTTAGACATTCACATTACTCACTGGAGTGTGGGGCCTCCCTGCTGCTGCGGAGTCGGGGCGGTCTCCCTCCCCCCACCGCAGGGAAAAGGGTAACACCACCTGGGTCTGGGTGCAGTTCCCCCCCTCCAGGGGCAAGGGTACCTAGACCTGGGGCTTAGAGTACGCTTGGGGAGTGTGATCGTGTGTACAGCGTCTCTTTATGTCTGTCTCCACGTTGGTTGAGTGTGGAGTAAGTGTATATGAGAGCATGAGGGTGGGAATGGATGTTTGTATATGTGTGTGCCTGTATGTCTGTGTCTATATGTCAGGTTGGGTGTCAGGCGCCACCTCTCTGGGGACATCTCCCCCTACCACCACTTCCCCTGCCAGTGGTGGACTCCCTCAGACATCGGTGCGTTGGTGGTTCTTTGTGTCCGGGGATGGGCGTCCAGGTACACACCGGCTCACTCCTTGGCGGCCGCCTGGAGCCTGGGGCTTGCTCAGGCCACTTCGGAGGTGGGGTGCCCCCGGCCTCTCGGCCTGGGGCTCGGTCACTCAGGCACAGCTGGCTGCCGGCGGAGCTCACGGGCGCGTCACTGCAACTCCCCCTGGCTTCTGCTCCGCGGCTGCTGAGTGAGCCCTCATCTGGGACTCTCCTCAGCTCTTTCTGGGACAGTGGCGCGGCTGCCCCTCTGTTGGTCTTCCTTGGTCTCTTGTGTTCTGGGGGCCTCTGGATGTCTGGAGTTTTGATCTCCTCCATACCTGCTTCATGCCCTGGAGGACGGGGCTGTGGCCCCCCACACCCTCTAGCAGATCATTACATGAAGGAACCTTTTAAAAAACAAAAAACAAGCGCGTCCATGCTCACAGGTGTACATACGGGTGATCACACACACAAACTACACCCTTTTTGGCTCCTACCTCAAAGCACACTGTGTTCTGTTGATCTTATGTGCTGCACAATAATGTTTAATATTTAGTATTTACTGTCATATTCCCATATATCATTGTGATGTTGTTTATTCTATTACTCTTGTTCTCTTCTGCTTGTTTTCTTTTTTCTTTCTCAGCAGGTGACCCAGGTGATTGATATATGCATTTTTTTTTCTTCTTTTTTTTTTCTTTTCTGCTCATTCGGTTGGTTTTTGTCTTTTGCCCTTCTCCCCCGTCCCTCTTCTCAGCTGTTTCTCTTTCCCTCTTTCTTTCTCCCCTTCTTTCCCCCAGTCAAGTCTGTCCCATATTCAGTAAGTGAAAATAAAATAAACAATAAAAGGTGAATCAAATGGACCATTACGGCAAGGCTGGGATGGTCAATTTGGTAAAGTAAATCCGTTGGGCATCTTTCTTTGCCTTTAGACAACAATTCTGATGGCAAAAGAGCCAAACGGGACAGGCCAAAAAAAAAAAAAAGAAAAAAGAAAAAAAAAGAAGACCTCACTGTCAAGCAGGACAGTTTTGAATTAAAATGTCGCTCTGTAGCGATGTTGCGATGAGGTCGGGGGGACTGGATTTAAAGGTTTTAGTTTTCATTACCTTAATTCAATGTGGTTACTGAGAGGATGTCAGAGATAATTAACCTGCTGAGGAGAAGCTTCATGACCATCGCTCACTGCCTCAGATACTGTCAGCCTTTAATGATAAAATAATGAGCCTGATCTGTCTGAGTGATGGGCGACTGACAGCTGACAGAGCAGAAACACGTCACACCGCCGGCTAATCCCAGCTGCCTCTATGTTTTCATTAAAGTAAGTTTTACTGGTTAATGAATTGAATTAATTAAAATGTCACAATTGGGATGATTTCATTTTTGTCTTGCTGATAGCAGACTTAAACTAATTTGGAGCCTGTAGCAGTTTGATCTTTTTTTAGAACACAGAAAGTTCCATGTTGTCATTGCTTGGGTCAGGATTCACTGCCTGACTAAATTTAAAGGGCCCAGGCACTTTTACTTGACAGCTGATAAATCCTTATTGAACATTTGTGTATATAAACCTTTTATATTGGCTGTTATGGAATTATGTGAACATATAAAGATCTGCAAAAGAATTTTAAAGTTGCTTTGTTACAGGCAGGGGAAAATGAAGTTACCTTTACTCAGAATCTATAACTTTCATTGATGCTTATCATGGACACTAAAGGAAGTGATGATTTGTGACTCTGTTATTCTGAAAGCTGGGCACTGGGCAGTTATTTGGTACCTAACTTGCCCCGGAGCAGGCTGGGTGTGCAGCATCACCATCACGATATACTCTGACAAGAAGCAAATCACTTTTGTAAATGGCTTATGTCACACACTTTGTTCATAGCAGCAGACTTATGATTAAGTGTTTGTGGAAATATTTGCTCATGGAGGCGTTTTCATCCACTGCTGGTCAGACTGGTTGTGGGGTTTTTAAACTATAGTATGAAGAACACACACAGCGGCTGCAGTGGACACTGAATAGTTTTTAACACTCAGTTTCAACCCAGCTCTTGTATATTATACCTTTGCTCTTCTCCACCGCTGAGTGATAGATCAACAACAGCAGAAGCAGCAGTGGCCCACTCACTGCTTGCACCACACATTCTTGACACTGCCCCTGCCTAACAGCAGAGCCTGTCTGCAGGTAGACGGGCTGCGTGTAGCTGCCCACAGACTGCCGATATGCTAACTTGATATGTTTTGATATTTGTCATATTCATGCTCTAATTATTCATGATTTCATAAATGACAAAACCTTCAGCTGCAGATCTGTCATCATCAAATCCCAGTATGGAAGAAAATGCTGTTCTGGCATATTTGTGTATGGATTAGGAAATTACAACATTGTCCTCTTAATTTGCATTTCACACACCCAGAAATGTAATTCCCGGCTACACCTTGGCTAACATTTTTTTCCATAATAACAACAGGAACACAGATGTATAAAAGATGAATGTAGCTACTGCGATGTCACCCATTGTCTGTAGACTTTGTAATCTAAACCTTAAACTGCAGCACACACACATAAGTCTGAATTATTCTAAGAAACAGATTCATAAAATACTAGAATTTTACTCACCAAAACTTTGGCGCCTTCTTGGATCGGCTTTGTTGCCTTTGAAATCGAACTATTATAGTTGCCTTCCTAGTCGGATCGTGCAGACAGAGAAAAGCACAGATTTTTCCTGGTCGTATTTTACTCTGGTAAAATGAGTGGCTGTCTAGTGCAACTAAAAGGTAATAAGTGGTTAGTGCCTTAGTAGAGGTAAAGCCAAGAAGAAAGCTATCAGCTATCAGTCAGCTTCATGTGCTAACACAGCAGTCACACACCATGACGCTTTATCTGCTGTGATCAGGGAAAACTATCCACAGTGGCCCAAACCTGTTTTGTTTCAGGCTGCGAACATGATCTTTGTTGCTGTAAAGCCTTTTAACCTGGGACTGACTGACTTGCCTGCCTCAGGTGGCCATTAGAGGAATTGCAGGTTTTACCACTTTGCTTTATTTCCATCCCGTGAGGTTCCCACTTGGGCAGAGCACCTAACTTTCACTGTGGACCTACACTATTCTACTATGGGTGAATCATTACTCTGACTTTGTGCTGGCACATTAAAGACCGTTTGATGTCTGAAATGATTGAGTTGGACATTTGTATTTTTTACAGCTTTGACAGCTATCCTGCATTCCCACATTTCCCACAAATACCACATAAATGCAGTATTAATATTACTCTGATGTTTATGATGTGGGAGCATGTATGTGCTAATGTTAGGTGAAGTTTCCCCGTAGGATCACAGTGAACCATTGTTTAACCGATCAGCCGTTTTCTGCGAGGCATGTCAGACACTGCCTTTGATGTCAGTGCATTTTTATATCCAGCACTGTAGGGTGGGGTTGGGGGGGGGGGATGATTTGCATACAAAGCCTCCTCTTTGTTCTTGGACTGAGTGTGGAAAGAGTCATTGTCTTCATCAGTCAGAAGTGTTTATCTCAGTTGTTGGGTGGAGATTTGGCGTGACGTTTGGCAACGCCTGGAAGTAAAGACTGGGAATAATTCTGGAGCAGGATTAGTGTTGAAGACAGTCGTATTGTATGCTCGGATTGGTGCTGAATGTCTCACAGTGACGTAGAGAAGATGGCGTGCTAACGGTGCTGACAGAGGCAGCTGAGGCTCCTCTGACTGAAGCTGCGTAATAACGGCACTACTGAGTTAATAAATCAATTCGCCACATAAATGATTCCTGCTTTCCGATCCTATTTGTGTCTTAGGTGACCACCATTGGAGTTCTGCACATCTGTAATTCAAATATTTTATTCTAGGCTGCAGAGTGTTGTTTGAATAAGACTCTTGAACTCATTAGTACCATGAACAAGTCTAACTGGAAGCTCCATTAGTTTCAACTATGGAAGACCTTTTTGTAATGTACATCTGAACCTCTGCACAGTTTCATAGCTATGTTTTCTGACCCACTGTCAGATGATCTTAGGTGTGTGCGTGTGTGTGTGTGCATGTTTGTGTGTGTGTGTGTGTTTGTTGGTAGATCCCTGAAGACTCTGCAGCAAAGAGAAAAAAGAAAAATGTTTTTTGCTGTGTATCTCTGTTAGAAACCACCAGGGAGCAGCATGATGCAAAGATGTTTGTTTTTCTCACTGAGTTCAAAAGAAAGCGCTTCTATTACTCACACTGTCTCATCTGCAGTCTGTCCCAGCCATATGTTCAAGGTGACAAACTTATGATCCCCAGTGTCCGTGGCCGCTGAGGAGTGCCTGTCAATCCCGGCGTCTCGAAGTATTTCTAATCTTTACATTAGGTAACACTTTAAGCTGCAGCCGCTTCATCAACTGGTTGATGTTAATTTGTAGAACCTCTTATTAAACAGTGAATTTTACTGTTTTGCCATGAAACACAATGTTGTTGTAACCCAAATACACATGTCAGAAATTCCACAAACTGGGCTCTTTAAATCTTTTTTTTCTTGCAGCCTAGATTCCAGTTAATTTTCATTTACACCGACTCTGGGAGGAGAACGTGGGGCTAAACCCATCAAAAAAAACAAACAAAAAAAAACACACAAGGAAAATTTCCATGAAATTTTGTTACATAAGCGCAATGTAGAATATTACATTTAATGGAGACTGGTCAATTAAAATTTACTTGACTGGTACGCCCGTCATTTACAGGAAGCACTTTTCCTTAATAATTACTTCTTTGAACAAATAAACATTTCTACATTTCAGTTGTATTTTAGTCAAAATCATCATTCCTCCTCATTAAACACTCATTAAAAACATCTTTTTCGAGTTTGTATTTCCTGATAAATTATGTAAATTTTCTCATTAACAGCTGAACCCAAAAACAAGAGTTTTTTTTCCATGACTCAACTCGGTTTTCCATTACAATGTAGTACCTCCTTATGTGCGTGGTGGTCAGTGTTGGGAAGGTTACTTTTAAAATGTATTTCACTACAGATTACAGAATACTTGCCCCAAAATGTATTTTGTAACATATTCTGTATACTTTGGATGTAGGGCTGTTCGATATAACGATATATATCGGATGATGATATAAAAACATCTATCGTTTCATTTTACGATATCGTTTGTTTCGTGGTGTCGCAAAATAAACTTACAGTTACAGCAATATTTTCTCATCGTTTTGATGGTCACTGTAGTGGCTATATTAATTTATTAAAGTTCTCTCTTTCTCTTATATTTAATATAACCACACTACGGACAACAAGCGCCTGTTTTTATGCGTTGTCGTTAGCAACAACGGCGGAAAAACCATCGCGTGTCCGCTTGTTTATTTTCCACATAAACCTTTCACAATAAAGCTCAAGATCCTGTTGAGACTTTTCAAAATAAACTAAATCACGTGAAAGAGGATGCAGAGTGTTTACGGATGAGAAGTAAAAAAGAGCCGCCAGGTGCTAAAAAATAAACCTTAGACTCAAACGTTAGAACAGGCTTTTCTCCGCAGCACGCCGTGTAATAAACACTCACAAAGAAAACGGCGGCCGTTACAACTTTTATCTAAAAATGTATCGTTTCATGCATCGGTTAAAACAACCCACCTCTGGCACTGGTGCCCTACCCTCAATTTTAAATGCATATAGACACTGAGGGTTTTGTGAGGAGCCGTGCTGCTCTCTGGCAGGAAGCACAATGCCCTCCTGTGTTTTAAATGCAGCAACACTACATATGAGCGGGCGGAGGAAGGTTTGGGATCTTCACTCACCCCCGTTCTGTTAGCCGTCGGGGCTGAGGGGCTGGGAGGAGGTGCGGGGCCTCCCTGCTACTGCAGATAAGGAGGTGGTCAGCTTTCCTCCACCCCAGAGAGAAGGGTTACATCTCCTGGGTCCGGGTACAGTTTGCCCCTCTGGGGCAGGGATACCCGGACCTGGGATATAGAGTATGTTTGGGGAGTGTGAATGTGTGTACAGTGTCTATTTGTGTCTGTCTCCACGTGTGAGTGCTGAGTATTTGTTTGTGTATATGGGGGTGGGAATGCACGTTTGTGTCTGCGTGCGCCTGTTCGTCTGTGTCTATATGTCAGCTTGGGTCTTAGACTCCACCTCTCTGGGAACATCTCAGGCTCTCCGAGGTATGGAAGCCTATCTCCCCTCACCACACTCCCTGCCGGTGGCTGATGCCCTTAGACGTTGGTGTGTTGGGGGTCCTTGGTGTCCGGGGCTGGGCGCTCATGTATGTACCGACTCACTCCTGGCGGCCGATTGGCGGGGCCTGGCGCCTGTGGCCTGGCTGGGCCCCTTCTGGGGGGTGGGGTGCCCTCAGGCCTCTGTCCTCTCTGGCACAGCTGGCTGCCGGCAGAGCTCGCGGGCACGTCACTGCAACCGCCTCTGGCCTCTGCTCCGTGGCTGCTGGGTGACCTCTCGTTTGGGGCTCTACTCAGCTCTTCCCAGGAGGGTGGCACGGTTGCCCCTGTGGTGTGTCTGGGGCCTGGATCTCCTCCATATCTGCTTCATGCCCTGGGGCACGGGGCTATGGCTCCCCACACTCCCTAGCAGATCGTTACATGGAGAAACCTCTTGAATAAAAGAGTGGCGATCCACACAGGTGTGCACAGACACAAACTACACCTTTCTTGGCTGCTGCCTCAAAGCACATTGTGCGCTGTTGATCTTGCGTGCTGCACAATAACATGTAATATTTAGTATCTACTGTTATCTACTGTTAGCTAGTTTATTGAGATGGTGTTGTATTTATTATGTTGCTCTTTTTTGTTTGTTCTCTCTTCTGTTTTTTTTTCCTTATCTCCATACAGGTGATCCAGGTGTCTTGTTTGTTTTTCTTGTTTTTTTCCCCCCTTTCTCACCATCTCTTCTCCCCTCTATTTTTCTTTCTCTCCCTCTCTTTCTTTCATTCTTTCTCCCTGTCCTATCCCCCAGTCATGTCTGTCCCGTCTGTAACAACCAAAAATCAAATCAAATAAATACATAATTATAATAAAGGTCAATCAAATGGACCAATATGGCAAGGCCGTGATGATCCACTTGGCATCTTTCTTGGCCTTCAGACAACAATTCTGACGGCTAAAGATCCAAACGGGACAGGCAAAACACCCCCTCCAAAAAAACAAAAACACTTCCCGCAAGTCGAGCTGCCCGAGATTCAGAGAATTTACAGAAAATGTTAAATTTTTGTGATTTATATTGTTATTGGGACGGTAGATGTCTTATATCGGGATATGAGATTTTGGTCATATTGCACAGCCTTACTTTGGATTGCTTAATATATTGTCATGTCTTTTACTATTCCTTTGTGATTTATTACTTTTACTGAAGGTTACTCACCATACCAATACCAACTAGATGTTTAAATCTTAATATAAAATGAGTAACAGTAGGTGGACATTAGGTAAGGCTGCACGTTTTGCAGCGATCTCGTATAGAAAATTATTTCTGCATCAGTAATATGTTTTCTTTCTGTCTGTTAATAATCATGTTAATAATCATGTGGAACTGCATATGATTATTTGCAGCTAGCAGGTTTTTAATCCATCAAGTCTAAAAACAACATGTTAATATGGCGAGATCCTAAAAATGATCAGATTATGTTTTAAATATTTGTTCAGTTCTCTTCCAAAGCTGCTGTCTATTGTAAGTTTGAGTGTTTAGTAAAATAAAAATGAAAGTGTTCTAACATCTCACTTGTTTGTTTTTATCAGGCATACATGTGTACTGCTTTTATTGAGACAGATTAAGCTTGTGTTTCTGTATGAAGCTTGTGAGACATTGTGAAACAGATGATACGTAAAAGCAAATTTTGCCAAAGTGCTTAAGATACTCTTTTAAATTATCTTTTTTCCCCTTAAACAAATCTACTACATCATGTGTAATTTCCATTGCAAATATTAATCACAGTTAAATTAAGAGGGGATGGAGCTGTGATGTCATCAAGTACACTGCTGTTCCAATTGTGGAACAATCGCTACTTCTGTGTTCTAGTCTGAATTTATGAAGTCCGGACTAGCAAGAACGTGCTTACAAGCTTGTGAACATGAGTATTTAACAGTCTGCAGTCTGTGAACTAACTAGAGATGGACCGATCCGATATTACGTATTGGCATCGGTCCGATACTGACCTAAATTATTGGATTGGATATCGGAGAGAAATAAAAAATGTAATCGATCCATTAAATATCACAAAAGCACCTCACAAAACTTGTGACACGGCATAACTCGGCTCATAACCGTAGCACGTGGCAGCAGTATGCCTCACGTGATAGAGCGGCTGTGTGTATTTGTAGCCTCCCTACCAAACCAGCATTTCATCTCTGAGGAAGTTATCCCAGAGAGAAGTAAAGCAAGTGTGTAAGTTCATCTCTGAATGTTTGTAAAGCATTCCCGCGTTAAGCTTAACAACCGATATATGGAGCGACTGCCTCTCTCTCCCTCTCCTGCTGCTACTTCAATCGTGACACCATCAATGATCAGCTGATTGGCTTTTCTGTCGCCCATCTCTCTTGTTTGTTTTTGGCCCACTTTGCACCAGAAAGAGGAAACCAGCGGTTGAATAACAGCAGCACGTTTAAGTTTGATAAGCTGTTGTTAGAATTTATTTAATATTACTTTCTACACCAGGATCTTTTTCTATGTAGCTGACGGCTGGTAACTGTGCAGGGGCGGATCTAGAAAGGTTTAGCCAGGGGGGCCGATAGGGCATGAACAGGAAAAAGGGGGCACAAAGACATACTTTTCTTTCTTATTCTCACTTAAAATGTCTAGCTTTTAATAAATAATTATCCGAATCTTACATCCAAAGTTTTAACCTGATGTAAAATGTATATAAGTCCATTACTGTATATAGTGACTGTTAAGTCTAATATACCCTAGTAAGCTATAGTACTTTTTCCTTTGGGAAGATACCATCTGTGCAGTCTGCAATTCTGTTGAAGAAAGATGTTGAATCTATTTAATTATTCTTGAAAAATAATTTATTTCTGGGCATTTTTTCCACACTGCATCAAATTAAAGTCGATTACGTCAATTAAGCATCATGAGGTGGAGGGTGGGGGGTTCCTTATTTTTTAATTTTTAATTTTTTTTGCTGGGAGTTTGCAACCCTATTAGTTAGGTTGCTTAATATTTCTGCTAAGTACTCTTTAAAATACCAGAATAGGGAGGATGGTGCAGGTTTAAGTTTATTAGATTGATCAGTATTGTTGAACTATGAAATATTTTGTGTGCAGTGTATTTTTTGCATACAGGTATAACAGAATAGCTTTAGTGTTTTTGTTGTTTTTTTAACTTGAGTATGAACTTATACAAAAAGCAGCAAGATATTAAAAAAACAGTTTTATTGATTGGATTGGATTCATATCGGTATTGGCCGATATCCAAATTTATGATATCGGTATCGGATATAAAAAAGTGGTATCGTGCCATCTCTAGAACTAACCTCAGCTAACACCAGCTAACAATGTTAGCTCGGTGGGGAGTAGCCTTCAGTAATAGTAATAAAAATCACACAGCAATAGTACATCGAAGATACTGAAGTTTCGTCTGTCCCATTCTTCTTATTAAGTGGTGTCGGAAACGCATTCCTGCCCGTGCACTGCTGCCTCTGGGTCCATGGTGTAACTGACGCCACCAACATTAACAGGACGTTTACAATATTACATGTTTTGTTTGTGTTTCCAGCAATCAGAATCAGAGAAACTGTATTAATCCCAGATGTAACGGAATACAGTTACACAGATTTTGTATTCTAAATACGTAACACCAATACATGTACTACGTTACTCCCCAACACTGGTGGTGTTTGTCATGTGTGTCTTGCGTATCCAAGCGTCCCAGGACACAGTTAATATAAGACACGGACGCTGAAATAAAGGTGGACATTGAGGCAAGAATATACCTGCTGGTCGATCCGTGGCTTTGCGTCAGACCTGGGGAACATGGCGTTGTTTTTTGTAGCCATTTCCATCTTTGCTGGGTTTCCAAAATGGTGGTTTTGACTTTAGTGAATGAGAGTGAATGAGACGCTCTCATGACTCACTGAGTGACGCTACTGACCAGCCAATCGGCGACATGCAGTCTGACGACGTCACATTTTAGTACCTGCTTAGAAGCCTAACAGGTACGAAAGCAGTAGCAGATAGTATGAGCTGATTAAAAACCCTGAAAACCATGGCGACCAGCGCCAAATCGATGCAGGTGGGTTAAAATTACACACTACAGGCTTAAATCACTGGGAATCTTTTTCAGTTTCTTCCTTTACTTGTTTAAACTGTAAACGGTTTTAGTTTGTATATACCTTACATCAGCGGTCCCCAACCTTTTTTGCGCCACGGAACGGTTTATGCCCGACAATATTTTCACGGAAAGGTGTCGCGGATAAATACAACAAAATAAAACTAGTACCGGTACCGAAAAAAAGATTTATTCATAACACACGTGAAAAGACCCAGGAAAACCGAGTTAACAATAAAAACGATAACAAAATAACGCTAAAAACCATACGTTTCATACCTGAGCCTCTACTCTCGCGGCCCGGTACCAAACGACTCACGGACCGGTACCGGTCCGAGGCCCGGGGGTTGGGGACCGCTGCCTTACATAACAAGTATGAGAAATTCTGAATTTTGTGCCTTTTTTTTTGCAGTGCTTTTGGTCTTTAGATTCATATTTTAATTGTAATTGGTGGACTGCCCCTTCAAAGGTACACGATGATTAATTTAATACGTAAAGGGTATTGTGAATTTATCAATTATCTGATCAAATGTCATTACCACTACAGTAATTTACAATTAATGTTGCTTTTCTCCACCTGCACAGTAAATAACCTGTAAACAGCCGATTAAGCATCCGTCTGCCTTTGGCTGTATTAACATTAAGCAGTCACAAGAAGACACTTTGGTCACATTTTGCATTCATGAAACAAAATGACTGACCTGCATGTGTCCTTGCTAACTCGTCTGTGGGAATCAGTTAAAGGGTTAAAGCAGCGAGGACCCAATCGCTGATCTCACCAGAGACATCTGTCTGTTTGATTTATATCACAGCACATACCTTCAGAGAGAGAAAGAGCTGAGGGCAAGATGCAACACACACGCGAGTACGTGCACAGACGTACACGTCGCTCCCTGGGGGTCCCACAGCCTCGTGTCAGGCCGCAGTTAGTCTGTTCAGGACTAAGGACTAAGAAAACCAATTACTAGATTTTGGACAATAAAAAGAATGCTGCCTTCTTTACCTGTGAAACATGACTCATGCTTCAGAGCAAAGACACCTAACCTGACACAGCCATACTAGAATGACCGCAGCAGCTGAACCTCACTGCCCCCCGACAGCAAGATTCACAGATGATACAGAAACAGAGAAGCAGGGCTTTGATATTAGCAAAATCTGAACTGCCTATAAAAATATACCATGTGGTATATAAACTCTGAGAGCACATCCAGAATTAATTTATATTTTCATTTTAACCCTGAAAGCAATCTCAGTGTGTGAGGTTCTGGAAACATTTAAAAACTCAAAATTCTGTGATGTAAAATTGAAAACTATTTTAGATGCACTGTTTCTAAGTCAGGAATAAAGTAAATGTGTGGTATTGACCACTAATGTGTCCCTGAATTAAGATAATGTTTAGAGTTCCTCCATCTCGATAGCCTCCACGGCCAAAGAGCTTGCTTTTGACATGAACTGTTAGGAACACAGAAACATCTACTGCACTAGACTGGAACTCTGCTAACTTCTGCCAATCTTCAGGCAGTGGATCAAAGACGTGTCAGAGAGATATGAGACAGACAAAGCTCTCCCACATGGAAAAGATATATATAAATCTTATAAAGTTTGTATCTGTCTTGTGTGAAACTTGTATGAAAAGCATACAAGAGTGAAAACAGATATAAGATCCCTTGAAAAATATATAAATGAAACTTGTATGTTTTGGATACTTCCTAAAACAATATGTGAACGTAATGAGAAAGTGGCCACTTTCATGAGTAAATCATATAAGCCTTACAGTGGGGCAAAAAAGTATTTAGTCAGCCACCAATTGTGCAAGTTCCCCCACTTAAAATGATGACAGAGGTCAGTAATTTGCACCAGAGGTACACTTCAACTGTGAGAGACAGAATGTGAAAAAAAAAATCCATGAATCCACATGGTAGGATTTGTAAAGAATTTATTCGTAAATCAGGGTGGAAAATAAGTATTTGGTCACCTCAAACATGGAAAATCTCTGGCTCTCACAGACCTGTAACGTCTTCTGTAAGAAGCTTTTCTGTCCCCCACTCGTTACCTGTATGAATGGCACCTGTTTGAACTCATCATCTGTATAAAAGACACCTGTCCACAGCCTCAAACAGTCAGACTCCAAACTCCGCCATAGCCAAGACCAAAGAGCTTTCGAAGGACACCAGGAAAAGTATTGTAGACCTGCACCAGACTGGGAAGAGTGAATCTACAATAGGCAAGCAGCTTGGTGTGAAAAAATCAACTGTGGGAGCAATCATCAGAAAATGGAAGACATACAAGACCACTGATAATCTCCCTCGATCTGGGGCTCCACACAAGACCTCATCCCGTGGGGTCAAAATGATCATGAGAACGGTGAGCAAAGATCCCAGAACCACACGGGGGGACCTGGTGAATGACCTGCAGAGAGCTGGGACCAAAGTAACAAAGGTCACCATCAGTAACACACTACAACGGCAGGGAATCAAATCCCGCAGTGCCAGACGTGTTCCGCTGCTGAAGCCAGTGCATGTCCAGGCCCGTCTGAAGTTTGCCAGAGAGCACATGGATGATACAGCAGAGGATTGGGAGAATGTCATGTGGTCAGATGAAACCAAAGTAGAACTTTTTGGTATAAACTCAACTCGTCGTGTTTGGAGGAAGAAGAATACTGAGTTGCATCCCAAGAACACCATACCTACTGTGAAGCATGGGGGTGGAAACATCATGCTATGGGGCTGTTTTTCTGCCAAGGGGACAGGACGACTGATCCGTGTTAAGGACAGAATGAATGGGGCCATGTATCGTGAGATTTTGAGCCAAAACCTCCTTCCATCAGTGAGAACTTTGAAGATGAAACGAGGCTGGGTCTTCCAACATGACAATGATCCAAAACACACCGCCCGGGCAACAAAGGAGTGGCTCCGTAAGAAGCATTTGAAAGTCCTGCAGTGGCCTAGCCAGTCTCCAGACCTCAACCCCATAGAAAATCTGTGGCGGGAGTTGAAAGTCCGTGTTGCTCGGCGACAGCCCCAAAACATCACTGCTCTCGAGAAGATCTGCATGGAGGAATGGGCCAAAATACCAGCTACTGTGTGTGCAAACCTGGTAAAGACCTATAGTAAACGTTTGACCTCTGTTATTGCCAACAAAGGTTATGTTACAAAGTATTGAGTTGTATTTTTGTTATTGACCAAATACTTATTTTCCACCCTGATTTACGAATAAATTCTTTACAAATCCTACCATGTGGATTCATGGATTTTTTTTTTTCACATTCTGTCTCTCACAGTTGAAGTGTACCTCTGGTGCAAATTACTGACCTCTGTCATCATTTTAGGTGGGGGAACTTGCACAATCGGTGGCTGACTAAATACTTTTTTGCCCCACTGTATATGATTCACTATATGAAGTAGGCCACATCTGATGCAAGTCTTTTATAAGTTTTTACTATTTCTTTTCCATATGGGCGTCTACATGTGTGGCACTTTCTCCTTTCAGAAAGAAAGTGTGGATGACACAGATAACCGGACCAGCACAAGGAAATAAGTGAGATTCTGGAATGTGGGTATATATTTATAAAGGCTCTGACACAGCAACGAGAGATAATAAGGCATAGGTAAACTCTACCAAGACAATAACCAGGGCTGGAAAAAGGATCTAACCTTCAATAAAAAAGCAGGCAGTAATTGAAAAGCAGAAACAGAATCTAATGTGTACATTTGGTGCAGTGGCACACTATAAATCCAGTTAAAGCTCCCCAGCATTGTTTCATCTCTTCCTGGACTGTAGAGACTCCCAACCTCTGGCAGCCTGCAGCTCTTTAAAATGTAAAACTAAACCGCTCAGCTAAGATCAAAGCAGGTGTTTCCTGACAGCCTGATCTGATGTCAGCACACAGCTCACCCTGCTGCTGCTGCTCCAAACAAGCTGCGCTTGAGTTTTGAGGCCTCGTCACGCTCGTGACATCTCCTATGAAGAATAGAGTGAAGCGTCTGCAGCCACTGATGACAACATATGACTGCAATCGCATCTTTACAGGAGCCGTCATTGCACTCTGACACTGTAGCTCACAGGAATGCCATGTAAGAATCCCTGTGTGATCATTTAGTCCTCTTTAAATAAACTGGAGTGCATTCATTGTATTCTTTTCTGCAATAGTTCTTAGTAACAGTTGCGTAGCTGTGGCTCAGGAGGTAAAGTGGATTGTCTACTAATTGGAAGGTCAGTGGCTCGATCCCCAGCTTCTCTAGTCTGCATGTATCAATATCCAAGGGCTATCTTCGGGCAAGACACTGAACTGTGAGTTGCCCTCGATTGTAGCAGAGCTTAGAAAAATGTGAGTGTGAAGAAAAGCACTTTGACTGGTCAAATTGAGTATAAAAAGTGCTATATAAGTACCACTTTACCATTCTACAGTGAAAAGGCCAAAAGTAACTAAACTGGACTTTAAAAGCAGGATGTAAGGATCAAATATTACATTTCATGATCATGTTTATGTTCTTTAGGGAACATCTGATAGAAGATATAAACACCATGTATGAACTTTCCAGAAAATGTGTTTCTTTAAAAATGGATTTCATTGACCTTTAAATATAAATTAACTAAAAACTGAATGAACACTGGAGGATACATTGTGATTGGAGCTATTTTTAAACATAAAGCTTATTTAGGAATTCTCAGTACTCGCAAGTTGTAGCCTCACAAGTGCAACACAAGGGAAAGTAATTGGTGGGGTTTTTTGTTCACCGGACACTGCTCTTGTGTGAGGTTTCTTCTCCGTTGCAATAAGCTCCACTACTACCATTGCTTTATGTCAACACTGAGGGTGTTTTCACACCTGCGGGGTTTAGTCCATCTAAATCGAACTCTGGGTTATTTTCCCTCTTGGTGCAGTTCATTTGTGCAGATGTGAACACATTAATCACACTTGGGTGTGAACCAAAACAGCCACATTGAGATTCTTTCGAGGAGGTGTTCTTGGTGTGGTTCCAAATGAACTCCAGAGTGTGTCGTTTAAATGAACGTGATCCTACCTCGATTCAACCCAATAAGCAGGTATGTGTTGCAAATCTAAACTATTAAAACCTCCTGTCGCCACATATGCTTTGAATTCTAGCATGTAGCTAGAAAGATCTGTATGGGGTAGTAACTAGCTGTGATATGAATGCAAATTCTCCATGTTCTTCAACAGTCCACAATACTGCACCTTCTTTCTGTATTTACTTTTGTTCCTCCTGCCCCAGAAACATCTGGCCATTAAGCAGATTTGTAGTGATGTGTTTTGATTTGTTTGAAGTTCACTTGGACTTTTCTTAATGTAAAAAAAAAAAAAAAAAAAAAACCACAGAGAAAACTACAAGTTTACAAACTCATCAACTGATTGGGGCCAGAATAAACTAACTGTAAATGTGAAATTGTCCTTATACACACTGGTAGAAATTCCATGGACTTTTGAAGATTCTTTCAGGGCTTTTTTATGGTGGCCCTGAGAGGCCAAACTGACTACAACTTATGAAAACACCAGCAATAAGAAAAATGCTGCAAAAGCACACAAAACACAACGGAAATAGTCAAAAGCAAACGGAAATAGGAAAAACCACAAAGGAAGTGTTTCTGGGGAGACAATAACCCGACGGACCAGTTGCAGGAACCCAAAACATGGTAGGGTAGGTGTGTTTTATCATGATTCATTTATCATGTTAAGATGATAGTTAGCCTAACACACTTACCTCTCATCTTTTCTTTCCTCACCAAACCGATAGATCCTCCACGTTTTTGTCTCCCAGCACAATTCTTAGCATATTTTGGTTCCTGCAACTGGTCCGTCGGGTTATTGTCTCCCCAGAAACACTTCCCATGTGATTTTGGAAATCTGTTTTTTCCTATTTCTGTTTTCTTTTTTCCTTTTCCGTTGTGTTTTGTGAGCTTTTGCAGCGTTTTTCTTATTGCTGGTGTTTTTTTAAGTTGCAGTCTGTTTGGCTCTCAGGGCCACCGTACTTTTTGGTTTTTAAATGCTTCTTTAGCTTGTTTGATACAATGTTAGCACTAGTCAGATTAGACTTTCCTTTGACAAGAGTTTCATGATATATAATTTGCCATTGTATAAATGAATGAACAACTTATTCAAATGTTTTTTCCTCACATTTGAACATATCTCTCCTCAGTACAGCATTTAGAAACCATTTGGAAAAGGTGTCATGTCTTCAGTGTCTCTCAGCACCATGGACAGCTGCCGTCATAACCATTGAGTCATGATTGCTTATCAACCCAACAAAAAGTCTTGTTGCTTATTACAGGGGTGGTTTGACAAGTTTCTATGAATGTGTCACTGCTTTTTTCCCTGTCATTATAACTCAAGCATTAATCATAATAGTGATAATTCTAATTCTCTTTTTAAACATGCCAAACATCTAGTTTACTCAGAAACTCCAGAGAGCAGCAGGGAGTCGTTTAGCTGAAAGTTGAATTATAACAATAGATCAGGTTAAACCTTTATAGCAGTTACTGAGCACTTTGCCTTGTTTTCTCAGTGCTCACACACCTGGTGAGAGGTTGATGCAGTGAACATTACTCACACTAAGGCACGGCGTGGCCTGCTTTCTGCTCTCTAAGCTTCAGGCCAAAACTGCAGAGATCACTTTGATCTACCGCTTTTGTGTCTTAGCTGATCAGGTACCTGCCGCTGGAGTCAACCAATCACTGTTTCCCTGCTGGGTGAGCGCAGCGCAGGAGGGCCTTTTTCATCTCCATCCTCTTATCCACTTCTAAAATATTTTCACATTTCACATCACCAAAACCGAGTTTATGTGGATTCTCAGTTGCCTACCACGTGTACAGGTGACAGCAGCCAGTATGATAAATTGACTGGTACCTTTATATCACTATTCATTAAATTTAATTCAGTTTTATTTACACAGCACCAAATCACATCAACAGTCGCCTCAAGGCGCTTTATGTTGTAAGGCAGACCCTAAAATAATACATACAGAGAAAAACCCAACAATCATATGACCCCCTATGAGCAAGCACTTTGGCGACAGTGGGAAGGAAAAACTCCCTTTTAACAGGAAGAAACCTCCAGCAGAACCAGGCTCAGGGAGGGGCGGGACCATCTGCTGCCACCAGTTGGGGTGAGAGAAGGAAGACAGGATAAAAGACATGCTGTGGAAGAGAGACAGAGATTAATAACAGATATGATTCAGTGCAGAGAGGTCTATTAACACATAGTGAGTGAAGAAGAAACATGCAATGCATCATGGGAATCCCCCGGCAGCCTACACCTATCCCATATGGAAAAGATATATATAAATCTTATAAAGTTTTTATCTGTCTTGTATGGAACTTGTATGAAAAGCATACAAGAGTGAAAACACATATAAGATCTCTTGAAAAATTATATAATGAAACTTGTATGTTTTGTATACTTACTAAAAAAATATATATGAAAGTAATGAGAAAGTGGCCACTTTCATGAGTAAATCATGTAAGCCTTATATGATTCACTATATGATTTACTCATGAAAGTGGCCACTTTCATGAGTAAATCATATATGTTTTTACTATTTCTTTTCCATATGGGATTGCAGCATAACTAAGGGAGGATTCAGGGTCACCTGATCCAGCCCTAACTATATGCTTTAGCAAAAAGGAAAGTTTGAAGTTTGCTCTTAAAAGTAGAGATAGTGTCTGTCTCCTGAATCCAAACTGGAAGCTGGTTCCACAGAAGAGGGGCCTGAAAACTGAAGGCTCTCCCTCCCATTCTACTTTTAAATACTCTAGGAACAACAAGTAGGCCTGCAGAGCGAGAGTGAAGTGCTCTAATAGGTCATTAAGATAAGATGGGGCCTGATTATTTAAGACCTTGTATGTGAAGAGCAGGATTTTGAATTCTAGATTTAACGGGAAGCCAATGAAGGGAAGCCAATACAGGAGACATCTGAAGGTTGGAGATTGGCCTATAATTAGCTAAGGCTGCTGGGTCTAGAAGGCCTGTGGTACATAGCCGATTATTAGAGATAGGTTGATCATATTTAAGATTGAAGCATTAATTAATGGCAGGACTTCTTTGAGCAGTTTTGTAGGAATGGGGTCTAAAAGACACGTTGATGGTTTGGAGGAAGTAATTATTGAAGTTAACTCAGAAAGATCAATTGGAGAAAAAGAGTCTAAATGAATATCAATGGTACTGAAAGTAGCTGTAGATAATATTACATCTGTGGGATGATTATTGGTAATATTTTCTCTAATGATAAAAATTTTATTTGTGAAGAAGTTCATGAAGTCATTACTAGTTAACGTTAAAGGGATGGTTGGCTCAACAGTGCCTCTGACTGTTTGTCAGCCTGGCTACAGTGCTGAAGAGAAACCTGGGGTTGTTCTTATTTTCTTCAATCAGTGACGAATAAGATGTTCTGGCTTTGCAGAGGGCTTTCTTAAGAAGCAGCAAACTATTTCTCCAGGCTAGGGATACCGGTGCTAAACCGGTACTTTTGAAACGGTGCCGGTGCTTAAACGGTGCTCAAACCGGTGCTTAAAGAATGGAGAACACAAAATTGGTCCAAAAACCTCTCATGTTCAGCTGTTTTTTTTGTAAAAAGATAACAATGTTAGCCTTTTCTGCAGCTATGGGGCATATATGGTATCACTCTTGGCTGGAAGCAGTGCTTAATCAATGGAAAAAACACAAAGTTTGTCCAAAAACCTCTTATGTTTAACTGTTTCCCACTTTTTCTTTGGTCATTTTAGCCTTTTTGGCCAGGGTGAAGGCAGTATCTGCCATCAAACAAGAAGACAGCCGCATGTACATGTAGCTATGATGGTGTTTGCTAGTTCACCTTACATGCATTAATTTAATAACGTGGTTAGCCTACTCAACGTAAATTACACACAAACAACATTAAGCTACTCACGCAGAGAAGAACGGCTGCTGCTGCCATCATCACCCGTCATTCATTTCTGCTACACTGGCAGGGCTAGGGGCCAGGACTCTCCTCTTCGTGTTTTTGGGGGATGTTGCTCCGGGTCCGATAACTGGCAACCCACCCGCAGTAGATGTGCTCGGTGTGAGGTCTTGCAGCAAGCTATCAAATACGGCGCATTTTTCGGCTTAAAAAAAAAATGCTATGCGTCGCCAGGTGTTTCATCGGATTTGAGGTGTTACCTCCTTTGACAGTATCACAGTATCACCTTAAAGCACTTGTTGCAGGCTGCTGAGTTTGCATCTTTTGCTGTGAAGTACAGCCAGACTTTTGACCGCTTCGCCTTGGGCATTTTAATCTGTAGCTCTGCATAAAAGAACGTACGTACCTAGACCCGCCTACTATCCTCGGAAATGTAAAATGATTGGCTAGAATCTAAAGTGTATCACAGCTTAGGAAAAAAAAAGCACCGAAATAAAGCACCGAAATGTGGGCTGCTTTTCGGTCTGGTTACTACCGTTTATGTCAGAACCGGTGCCATCATGGCACCGGATACCGGTACCCATCCCTACTCCAGGCTAAATGATGATCCTCTAATTTTGTGACACGCCATTTCCGCTCTAGCTTATGAGTCATCTGCTTTAGGGTACGTGTTTGAGAATTATACCACGGAGTCAGGTACTTCTGATTTGAGGCCTTAGTTTTCACAGGAGCTACAGTATCCAGAGTCGTACGTAGTGAGGAGGCAAAATTATAAGCAAGATGATTGACCTCTGTTGGAATAGTGTTCAGGTAGCTGCCCTGCTCTGTGTTGGTACAGGGCATTGAAGATGATAACAGTGGGTGGATTATCTAAAAGCAAATGGTAAAATGGCCTGTATTTGTATAGCGCTTTAAAAGTGACACAGTTCACATCATTAAGTATCTTGGATATTTGGAATCAAGTGAGAATCCAGTACTGGAACTCATTCTACTGACCTTCTGGTTGGTAGATGACAAACTCTACCACCACTGTAGCTGTCTGATAGGCCATACAAGTCTCGAAAATCCACAAAACATGCTGGCTACATCCATCTTTTTTACTATTCTGTGATAACAAAGTGTGATATGACTGTAACCACAGTTACACTGTGTCACAGAGAGGGAGAAGAGAAGGTTCAGTGGGAGAAAGGCACAGAACATACAGGGGGAAAAGTAGATACATCATACTACTACGTGTATGGACAGCACTGTCCACATAATGTAATGATTTATGGTTTTGATAGTTTTTCCATTTTTTCTGTTCTATTTTGCACTCGGTTTTCAAGGCACTTGGCAGTTAGGTTTGGGTCAAGCATCTTGCAAAACTTGACACTTCTATGGATTCATGCAGTCTGACTGGCTAAGACTGAAAGAGGGGTTAAACCCTGATGCTCACTCTGTTTTACCTTTTCTCCTCTTTGGTTATTATTTGTTTTTATTCCCAAATTCCTGCAATTTTTCTTTAATATGTCTTTAATGACTGCTGGCATTTGGAGAAACATTATTTTTTGAAATGCTCTATTGGAACAACTTGTTTTGAGGGGAAACGTATCACACTTTAAGAAAGAAACAGGATTATAAATCTTTTTTTATTAGTACTTTGAAAGCCTAAATGAGTGCTGAAGCATCTGAGAGAAGTTTGTTTCCTCCATCAGGTCCCTCAATGGGGACTTTGCTCACCTTGACCCTGCTTGTGTTTGAGAATCTCTGTGAAGGACAGACGGCGGCCTTCTTATACTATGAAAGTGGGGCAAAGTTTTAACAGCTGTTGATTGATGAGGAAGTTTCTCCCATCTTTTACACTAGCAGGTCTGAGCTGGTATTCTTAGACTGACCTGATACACACACACACACACACACACACACACACACACACACAGTGCCGTCTTTGTGTAATCATTTTTCTGAAGGAGGTCGGTGTGTCTTTTTGCTGTGTCGTGATGGATCAACTTTTGATGCTTTATTTGTCTTTGGTAACTTTGAGCAATGTTAACCGAAGTGAACGAAAGTGATGTCTCACATTGCTGGAGGAGTTTTTTTTTACTATTATTTTCATCTTCTTCTCTCTCGTTCACCTTGAGGAGCTTAGCAGCTTATCATAATGATTTACTTCTGTTTCCCAGATGAGATATTTAGGGAGAAAACCCGACATGCAGTCTCACATAATGATTGACAGCACAAAGTGAAAACAAGCCCAGGTGTTTTTTTAAAAGACGCCAGGGAACTTTTCTCCTCAGGTGACAGAACTTTGTGGAATATTAAAGAGTATTAAAAGCATTTTGATTTTATCAGAAGACAAAGTTAGATATTTTTACTTCTCTGCATCTTAGAGTTAACAGACTAAGATCAATTTGTAACTGTCTGCGACCGTGTTCTCCAAAAGTGCTTAATGTACCTTTAAAGTAAAAATTTTGAGTTGTTTAAGGCACACATAAAAAAACATGAAAAGACCTAAGTGCATGGTGGAGTTACACAGTTTTTCATTATTGTTGGTGAGGGCTTCCTCACCTCTCCATGGACGATGCCATCACCATCACCCTTCATAGAGCACTGAGAACAGGAAGAGTTATTTGAGGATGCTCTTCATGGACTACAGCTCAGTGTTCAACACGATAATACCAGACATCCTCACCACTAATCCTGGATCCCTGTGTAGGGCTGCGTTCTCAGCCCCCTACGGTATGGCCTGTACACGTATGACTGTGCACCAACCCACCCAACCAACAGCATCATCAAGTATGCCAATAAAACCACCGTGGTTAGGCTCATATCTGTAACATACAGGGCGGAGGTAGAGAACTCATCCCACTGGTGCTCAGAAAATAACCTGAAACTGAACATCTTTAAAACAAATTATTATACTGGACTTCAGATTAGAGAACTGATAGAATCTGTCTCCACCTTAAGGTTTCTGGGCATCCACATCTCCGCTGATTTCACCAGGAACCACAACACCAACGCCCTGGTAAAGAAGGCCCAACCTTGGCTGCATTTCCTCCGAATCCTGAGGAAGAATAACCTGGACAAGAAACTGCTGCTGGCCTTCTACAGCTCCACAGCGTGCTCTCCTACTGCCTGGGTGTTTGCTACGCAGTTCGCTCTGTGTTGTGGCGTACTGATGATACCAAGTTTGTGCTCCATTGGATGATGAGAATCAAACTTTTAATAGATCTGTATGTGTTGGTTTATGGTACACATCAACATGTTAAATGTCCCCTATTGCTGATAGGAATCTCCCAGAAGGCTAATCTGTCATTTTTCCTATCCTCCCTGGTGAACTTTATATGCTGGTTCAACTAGTTTATGTGGTCATTATTCCACAGTGGACGGTTAACACAAGTGCTACACAAGTTTGAGCGATACACGTTGGACATCCTGGGCCTGAGCGAGGTAAGATGGACTGGAAGTGGGCGACAGTGACAAGAAGATCATACTTTACGCGGGACATGTCACCGATCACATTAAAGGTGTGGGATTAGCCCTATCGGAACGAGCGCCGGCCGCACTGGCCAATTGGTGACCAGGCTCTGAATGACTGATCGTGGCTAGATTTATTTCCGCCCATGCGAAAACCACAGTGATTCAAGTTTATGCTCCAACCGAGGACGCTGATGACGTGGACAAGGACGCCTTCTACGACGAGCTTCAAACGGTCCTGGACGAGGTGACCTCATTCATACTCATGGGCGACTTCAACACACAGATTGGACCTGATTGAGATGGCTTTGAGCAGGTGATTGGCCTGCATGGATCTGCCACAAACACCAACGACAATGGCCTGTGATTGATTAGCTTCTGTGCGGTGAACAATCTTTGCATCAGGAACTCATACTTTCGTCATAAGCAAATTCATAAGAAGACGTGGAGAAGCCCGGCTGATCAAACAGCAAATGAGATCGACTATGTTTGCATATCAAGGCGATGGAGGTCAGCTACCGCTGACGTTGTCACTTGGCGTGGCACGGATGTTGGCTCTGACCACTATCTTGTTATGGCAAAGATCCAGTTGCAGCTCAAACGAACAAGAGAAGATGCTTGCCGCGTGCAACCTTTCGACGTTGCCAAGCTCAAGGATTGCGATCTCTGCGACCAATATAGTGTCAAGATCCAAAATCGCTTTGCTGCCTTGGAAGAAGCCTAAGATCTGGAGGCGCACTGGAAGTGTCTTCAAACCGTCGTGGCGGCCAGCGCCAAGAATGCCATTGATCGGCGAAGAGGGACCTTCAAGGAACGTTGGATCAGAGATCGAACATGGCAGCTAGTCGATGAACGACGAAGAGCGAAAATTGCCTGGGAACAGACGACATCAGATGAACAACAGCAAGCTGCAGAGGAGCGGTACCGACGCCTCGATCGGCAGGTGAAGCAAAGCTGTTGAAGGGATGAATGCGAATGGGTCAAGCGGAAAGCAGACGGAGCACAGGAAGCTGCTGATCGGAACAATACGAGAACGCTATTCCGGATCGTGCACGATCTTACCGACACCTTTTCGGTGAGCACTGCTGATGGTGAGCACAAGGGTTCATGTAGAGGTCCACATGCCTGACTGTTTTTGGGAAAGAGGGCTTGGTGAAGAAGCACTGTACAACAAAAATAAGGTCAAGGCTTGAGCCTGAATGCACCACAACCCTCCTGTGGACTCATGATGAGCAAGATGGTGTTCCACAAACTGTGGCAGATTCAGTTGCTCTGGAGGTAATGGCCAGAGTCCATATGGAGTAGGCCTGATTTCAATAGCCATTTTATTTGGTTAAATCTCTCTGAAGTGATGTTTTGTCTCCCTAACGTCAAGTTAACTTTATTCTACCCTTACCTAAAGTTAGCCCAATAACTCTAACTTCCACCCCTATTTAAGACCCTCCATGGTTTAGGATTAGGTTTAATTGATTTTAACCAAACCTAATCCTAATACAATGTTAATCTAGCCTTATGCTAAACGTACCTAATACTTGGCAAGTGTATTCTGGTCTCCTCCCACTAACCCTTATTTGCATTTATGTGACTTGATTTTACAAAAAGGAGGCTGATCCTCCAAATTCTGACTGTGCTAACGGATTTATCCCCACAGTGTCAGTAATACAAGTGCTCACCAAGGGCAGTGCGTGTAAGTTATCTCGCAACCACACATGTGAGCAGGAGGCTGGCATTTCCAACCCCATTTAAATTCCAATATCAGGTCTGTACAGCTTATCATTCACACCAGTCTGACAGCTGTTTTCTGTATGTTGTTTATTCACAGAAACTGTAATTAGACCAAGTTGTTTGGTCAGATGTCAAAAAAATGTGTCATTACACCACAAAAGTGTGTGAGTTTTTAGTGGTTTATAGCGACATTTAAATAATAAACTTTTTTTGGTTGAAAAATGTTTTACAAAATAAAAGCTTGTCCTCATTAATATTCTCAGTGTCACCTCTCCTCTGTCACCTCTCACTCCTGCAGAAATTAAACTCAGATTGGATGCTTGCCTCCCTGCTTGGTGGAGTAAATTAACTCGGGGAAATTGAATTTTTGGGGTCTGTAATATTTCTGGCCTATCAGTTGATGATTCGTATGTAGGATGGGTGGTGGGGTATCAACTTCAGCTATACAGCACCGGGAGAATCATTTGGTTCATTAACAGCCCAATATCACAGAGATTGTGATTAATCATTTAAAGGATAATGATAACCACTGACAACTATTTCATTCCACCCTAGTTATGTACTTCACTACAAAACACGCCCCGTCAGGCAGTGGAAGGTACTACAAGCAGGCTATATTTACATCATTGAAATGAGCTTAGAGGGAAATCTCAAAATCTCACATCATCTGTTGTTCTGTTCTTTATTTCTGTGTCTGTGCATGCGTCTGTGTGTGTTTTAAAGATTCTTCTTTCCTGTGCTTCCCATGTTCCCTCAGTCATTGTTTCAATGTTGTTGTCTGTATTAGTTTACTCGTGGTCTAGCCCAGCCACTTGGGGGCACGGGCATGGGGGGTGGTGGGAGTGGTCAGGCTCAGATAAATGTGGAGGGTTGTGTAAGGGAGAGGAAGATGAGAAGAGAAGGCAGTGAGAAGATGGAGGCAGTACTTTAAGAAATTCATGAATATAGAAAATGAAAGAAAGAGAGAGAGAGAGAGAAGGATGAAGGAGGAGGACAGTTAGTAAGAACAGCAGTCCCCAACCTTTTTTGTTAAACAGACCGGTTTATGTCCGACAATATTTTCATGGACCAGCCTTTAAGGTGTCACAGATAAATACAACAAAATAAAACCAGTACTTGTACCAAAAAAAGTTTTATTCATAATACATGGGAAAAGACCCAGGGAAACAGAGTTAAGGATAAAAATTATAAAAGAAAATAATGATTAAAAACCCTGAAAACCATAAATTTCACACCCGAGCCTCAACTCTCACAGGCCCGGACCAAACGACTCACAAACTGGTACTGGTCCATGGCCCGGGGGTTGGGGACCGCTGAGTAAGAAGGAAGTGAGAACAGCTATGAAGAAGATGAAGAGTGAAAAGGCAGGTAGTCCAGATGACATACCTGTGGAGGTATGGAAGTGTGGAGAATGAGAGGAATGCCTGAGGAACAGAGAAGGTGTACTTGTGCCGATTTTTAAGAACAAGAAGGATGTGCAGAGCTGTAGTAACTACAGAGGGATAAAGTTAACGAGGCATACCATGAAACTATGGGAAAGAGGTGTTGAAGCTATGAAAAACTATTTGCCCCCTTTGCTCTTATTTGTTTGCATATTTTTTGGAAATTACAAACACATTTTAATATCAAACAAAGAAGAAGCTATCTAAACCTAACCGCCCCTACTGTAGTAGAAGTCTAACTAATTGCTGTGCCAGCCTTACAGCAAGAACTGCAATCAAGCATTTGCGATGACTGGCTGTGACTCTTTAATATCAGTCAAGTCAAGTCAAGTCAAGTCAAGTCAAGTTTATTTATAAAGCACATTTAAAAACAACCAAGGCTGACCAAAGTGCTGTACAATAAAATACAAATATAAAATACAATAAAACACAAGTACATAAAACACCTCACTGATAAAACAATAAATTAAAACAGTAAGTTAAACCTTGCTAAAAGCCAATGAGAAGAGGTGAGTTTTAAGAGCAGTTTTAAAAGTTCCTAGGCTTGTGGAGAATCTGATGTGAGGAGGTAAACTGTTCCACAGTCTGGGTGCAGCCACAGCAAAAGCCCTCTCTCCCCTAGTCTTTAGTCTGTACCTGGGAACATCTAAAAGCATCAGGTCTGCTGACCTCAAAGATCTCCTGGGGCGGTAAATGCTAAGAAGCTCTGCCAGGTAAGGAGGTGCAGTACCGTTAAGAACCTTAAAAACCAACAGTAAAATTTTAAAATCAATCCTAAAAGCAACTGGGAGCCAGTGGAGAGAGCAGAGGACCGGAGTGATGTGGTCTCTCTTTTTGGAACCGGTCAGCATGCGAGCAGCAGCGTTCTGCACCAGTTGGAGGCGATGCAGACAGGAACGATCTAAACCAGCATAAAGGGAGTTACAGTAGTCCAGCCGTGATGTAATAAAAGCATGGACCACCCTTTCTAGATCGTTCCTGCACAGGTAGGACTTGACTTTAGCTAAAATCCATAGATGATAAAAATCAGAATCAGAATCAGAATCAGAATACTTTATTCATCCCGAGGGAAATTAGGGGTTACAGCAGGCAGCACGCTAATGGTGCATGCGCACTCACAAAGGAACCTTCTGACCAACTTTACACAAACATCACATTGGGCAGACATGTCAGAAGGTAGGCTGATAGGAAAAAAACAACGAAAATACACTACATGAGGTAAGAGGAGGAGAAAAAAAACTCCACTCAGACTGAGCTCCTAGTGGGAGAACAGTTTGATAAAGAAAAAACACCTCAGCACAAAAGCACATGACTATCAATACACCATAGAAACACGAGACAAGCAACAGGGGCGGGTAAAGGGTAAGAGAGAGCCGGCGTAGACAGCGCATCCGGTCCTGCAGCATCTGTGCTGGTCCAGTTGACTGCTATCATCCCCGGTAGGGCACAAGCATCGAAGGCGTTGGAAAGGAAAAGATCCCTTGACTACGGAGCTGATTTGTTTATCAAATTTAAAAATATCACTGTGAAGGAATATTGGCCCACTCTTCCTCAGAGAATTGTTTTAATTCAGCCTCGTTGGAGAATCTTTTGTCATAGCCCAGCACAAATACTGTTTTGCTTGAAGGCTCTAACTCTGACACCAGGATGGGTTTAGCGGACCTTTCTCCACCCTTTGGGTGGATCAGGGACCTCCCACACTTCAGCCAGACCAACCGCACCTCAAAATGGACAAGATTAGAAATGAGTACATCAGAGGACCGGCTCAGATTGAGTGTTTTGGAGGAAGTTAGAAGGAAAATTCCTCAACAAAGGAAACACAAATTAAGATTTTTGCCTATTAAACAAATTTCAGCTGCTCCCACATTCACTGTTGGTTGCCACACTGGATGGATCCACATGTTTAATTTAGAAGTTTGTTTGGTTTTTTTGTTTTTTTACATCGGATGCTCATCCTGACGCATCCTTCTCATGGTCTTAAACCACGGGGCTTTCACTTATTAGGTGACTGTGTGTGTAAATCACTACATTATGGAGTCATTATTCCACAAAGGAAACAACCTTGTGTTATAATTTATCATTAATTTAAATTCATCATTTATTGACTGAAAAATGATCATTTCTGTTAAATGCATCAAGCCAGTATTTGCAGATTTACACACTGTCATAGATCAGGTTAGCTTTAGATCAAGTCTGGGGTTAACATTATGTAAATTAAAGGAAAATGAAAAGGAGAGGAAATTAATTTTTCCTTACTTTCCTCAGTCTAACTCTAAGCTCTCATTCATCTTGTCTCATTTGAAAAGGAAATCTTATTTCTTCCTCCCTGCTTAACTGGAAAGGATGCTTTGCTCATCCATGCTACCTAATTCAAATCCTTCCTATTTAATTCCTTCTTAAGTAGGAAAACTTCTTGCTTCCTGAACTTAAAAGGCTGTTTTTCCCTCTGATTTTTTTCCTTTTTCTACTCATACCCAAATCTTCCTTTCTGCTGCCTCGCAGTACATTTCCCATTGCACTACTGTTTTTACGTCCTACATTAGAGGCTTTCTTTCATTCTTCTATGTTCTCATAGTATATTACTTAGCTTCTTTCTCTTCCTAGCAGAGAATCTCCTGCCTGTGTATTAATGTTAAAGGCTTTTTGTCTTTGTCATTTGTGTCTTTTCACACCAACTGTTTATGACACTGTGTTAATGTCATACTGTAGAAAGAAAATTCATGGACATGAAATGTGTAATTTTAGAGCATCGCAATTCTCAGAGTGAACATTTCCTCTCTTTCCTCAGTTTGTTTGTAGTATTATATTTATTGGCAGCAGATTCAAAATTCTTTACCATTCACATAAAGAAAATGAAAAAGTATTAATGAGAGATACACAAAGGTACACAAAGACTAACATTTTTAAGGTGTGCTACGTCAACAAAAGAGCATTCTGAGGTTTAGCAACAAACACTTATGTGGTACAGGACAGACGTCCCGGCTACAGATGTCATCATGAGAATCTGCAACTTTGAAGAGATCAGAACTTTTAAAAAGCTTTCATTTTCTAAGACAAGTGAACAAAACCTTGGTCTCTTTACCTTCCACATAGACTTTGTGTAGTGTTCTGTTGCAGAGTGTAGCAACTCTGATTAAACACCAAGCTAAACCTTTGTCAATGAATACAGGAGTCCGAGTAGAGTTGACCTTTTACTCTCAGAATCTTCATTTGACAAGCGGTGAAAACTGTAGATGAAAAGAAATACAGAATAGAAAAAATGACCATGTTTACATAAATATTGCATTACGAAAGAACTCAAAATATGACTTTACATCTTCGTATTAGCTTGAGCAACAGTAATGATCATCAAAACGAATGCCTTTTTTAACACCTACAAATCGACTTTCATGAACTACAAATAAAATGTAGTTTTTAACAACTACTGCTATTCATACTTTCTTAACACCTTCATCATGAAATATATACACTTAAAGCGTTGCCTGAACAATGTTCCCAAGTGGATCGCTGTGGATAAGCCTCAGAGAATGACCACATGTCACTCTCCCTCTTAGAGCAACCACGAAGAGGAAGTAAACAGGAAATGAACCAATACAGGTAACTCACCAGGAAGTGAGGTTATTAGCAAGTTCACCTTCAAAATAAAATCTTCTTACTTAACATTTTTTTAAACCCTTTTACTGTTCTTTCTAATTTAAATACATACAAATGAATTATTTTAAAGATAAATGACATAAATGTCTTTGAGGCATCACACTGCATGGATTAGTCCCAGTGTGTGCGCTCGAGCTAAACGTTATCACTGTCTTGAAACTATGATGTGATAAGTGAGATATTGATGGGAAATGCATTTCCCTACCTAATGTCAGTACGGACATATCATCCACAATTTAGTCTTACTGTGAGCGTACCCTGCTTTATCCTTCATTTTTCACACTAAAGAGGACTGTATTTTTTTCTTTAGTAGCCCTTCAGATGCAATATTGTTCTGTAATTTCTCTTCCATTAAATTTCAGCTGTGAATAATTCAAATTGTAATACTCAAACACAGCTTTCTGTTCTCCACAAACTGAAGTTCTGATTTTATTAACTAAATACGTAGAAGCCCATATGTTGTTAAAATCTCTGCAGTGTGCAGCCATCTTTCTACTAGCAAAGGCACATCTTTCATAAACTCATGTTCCAGTGCATTTACAAGGAAGCTGCTTTCACTTACACCCTTGTATGTACGTAGTTTAATTGATGTAAAAAGATAACAGGTAGATAACAAAGTTTGAATCCTAATTTCACATTGACCTCTGCTTTATGCTGTCATTTGGCATCTGAGTGGTTGTTATTTGTTTCATTTGGTGACTCGATCCCGACAGTTCCAGATATTCCTGTTCAGTGTGAAGAGTATGAATGCCTACAAAGAAATGCAGACAAAGATTCCTCCTGATCTTATTTTCATGATGGTTAAAACCAGGAGTGGCTGCATACATACTTGAATACTGGGCCAATACTTTTTCATAGCACTGTAGCTTCAACAGTTCTTTCCCGTAGCTTCATGATATACCTCGTTACAGCTCTGTACATCCTCCTTGTTCTTAAAGACGTGATGGTGTTTGATTTGTTATCCTGGCTCTCACCTTCTGACAGAGAGGTGGGCAGAGGGCCACCTTTTTACATTCTCAGTCTGCTAGGAGCAGATGGAGGAGGAGACACTGTCACCTCCTCTCAGTCATACATACTGAGGTGACAGAGCCAGAGCAGATTATTCTCCACGGAATCACACTTTTCCCACACTGAACACACAACACTGCACACTGGGTTTGTTATAGATTGGAAATTAGAAGGACGTTTATAAAGCATAGTCAAATAAGCCACTCACCAAGGTTGAGTTGCAGGTGGTTGATGTGTCTGGGTTTATGTGGGTTTGTGTGTGTCTTTTTGTCTTGTTTCCCTTCCTTGTGTTTCTTCCATGTTTCCACGTCTATCATGTTTATCCTACGTTTCCCCAGTCCGTCATGTGTTTCATGCCCTATTGTTACAGTCTACGTCTCATATGTTCCTGTTTTATTCTGACAGTCTCAATGTGTTTAGTTTTGCTTCCTCTGTCTTGTTGTGTCTAATTTGTCTCAGCTGTGTTCCCCATGTTTTCTGTTCCCTCCTCAGTCCTCCTGTATTTAAGCTTTCTGTTTCCCTTTGTCCAGCGTTTCATTCTCCCTCATTCCCCGCCGTGTGTTCTGCCTCCCTGCCTGTTTACTTTTTTATATATATATTCCAAGTTTAGTTAATAAAGTTGTATTTTTGAGTTCATTTTCACCTCCATGAGTCTGTGTTTGGGTCCTCTCCTGCCTGCTTCACATGGCCAGTTCATGACAGATGAAGTGATTTATGAAAAACAAAATGAGTTAGATTTGGGAGCACAAGCTTTAATGTTATTGTCAGATACTTAATTCATCCACTTCAAAAGGAAATAAATGCAAATATGGGCCTGGACTCTTTTGAAGTTTTCAAGGGGGCCCTTCAAAACTTCAATGAGGTATTTGTTGTAAAAACGTTGGTTTTGTAACAAGTGTCTTCTGTGAAACCTGCCAACAGAGTATATTTTATTCTGAAAAGAACAGAGAAACAGTGAGACGGTCCACAGGTCGTGCGTTTTCCTCTCTTACCAACCTTACCAACATCAGACTAAAGTGGAATAGAAACCGATATAAAGTCAAATAATATAAACAAAATCACAAAAAAATCATATTTCATGTGTGATTTTATTACTTATGGGAGGTGCCACCTTGTGGCATAACTTGAGCACTTACACTACTCTCAATCTGTCAGAAGATCAGAAAATTAAGGCCTTTATTTAACGAAATTACACACAAAAACTCTACAAAACATACAAAAATGAATTACAAAATGCAACCACATATCACATGGTATCACTTGTCCCCTCCTTGATTTGTTTCCCACAGCAGGTTCAGGATTTCTGGCCTTTGGTGCTTATGTCTTGTAGGCTTGAACATGGACAGATCATGATTTCTCTAATGGGAATCAGCTGTGTTTGATTTGTCTGACTGGTGTTTGAACAGAAGTGTTTTGGCCTTTGATTTCTCTTTGACAGTTTAGAGTTGCAGAGGCAGCTGATGAACCAAATGCTGTGTTCAGGCTCCAGAAACAGCTTTGTACTGTTGGTCTGTGATGTCAGGCTGATGAAATCTTGATGTAACAGGAACCCTCAGAGCTGTTTCTAAAGTATACAATAAACACCATCAAGACAACACATGCAGTACACACCGAGGGGCCCACATGTCTGAGATCACTAATAGGTCCGTTTTTCCTTGTTTGGAATTCAATACAAATGATCATGTCGGTGATTTGAGTAACATGTTGATCATCTGAGAAACTCAGGATTTGTTTGTGCTCGTTAGTGGCAAACGTCATCTGTAAAAAATGTCATTCTGCTCTTCTGATGGTGTGTGCTCGTTAATAAGGAGCTGTTGATACAAATACACATTAGCCAAAAAAATGGATCTGTAGGAACATTTGCTATCTGTGTTAAACAAAACCTTTACAAAGCTTATTGTATTTCCATTGACTGGGTTCAGGGTGACTTGAGCCTATCCCAGTTGTCGTAGAGTCTTATGTACTCCCCGGCAGGTTGCCAATATATCACACGGCTAACACAGACAGACAACCATGCATGTGGTTTGAACCCGCTTGCTGTGAGGCATTAGTGTTACCACCACCCTCTGGTTGCAAAGATAAGTTCAACTATATAGAAGAAAATGAAAAGGAGGCTATTTACCTTTCCCAATTAGTTTAAGTTCTTGCAATACAGCATGTCGTAAGACCTGGATCTGGTAATCTTTAATTAATTTAATTAATCTTTAGTTTAAAATCCACAATGAATCAGGTTATGCTGTAGTCTACCTTCTGATTACAAGTCAGGATTAGACATTAGTAACCAACAGGTGACTTCACAGTGGCTGCCATCTTTTCTAATCAGTCCATGCAAGTGACACATAACTCAGTGTCTTGTGTCTCTTATACAGTCCAGGAGAAGGATCCTATAAACGGTGCTGCCTTCAGGGTTATTCTGTAAATGTCATCTGATTTGGTTTAATGCATCACTGATAATTACATCAGATGAGCCTTTAGATGCATCTTCTGTTTCACTTTCACTTTACTCTTCATTGTCCTTCAAACATTGATTTTACATTGAAAACACTTTTGATAAATGAAACCAGTCAGAACAAAGTGTGCGTGTGAGAGCGTGTGAGTGCATGCATGTGCGGACAGATTTTGGGCTACAAAGCAGTAAACCAGGGACAGACTGTTAAAATGAAGTGAAAACTGTTTGGTTTTACTCCTGGTGGATTTAGAAGATGGGGTAACATTCAGGTGATGGGAAGCCTTTGGAATACAAATGGGAGTGAGTGCAGTGTCCCCTATAGAATACTAACGCTAACGCTGTGCTTACTCGTATAATATGTGAGCAGAAATGCAAGTCTTTATTTGAATTTTTCCCCCAAAGTCAAGCTGTTTGAGTCAGCTTAGTGTCAGTCCATTTACGGGACACACACTTTAGCTGTTGGCTGTACTAAACCAAAAGATAAGCCATTAATTTTAGGCTTTGTTGAAATTGTAGGTGAGATTTTAAGGGGTCTTAGAAAGAATCCCTCCCAGGGACTCTGGTGTTGACCTGATTGATTCTTGGGTAATTTAGCAGGTACATATCAGCAGGTATTGCCTGCAGTTGCAAAAAGCAAAAACTTCTGTTTAGCAAGAGAACAGATGGTGTCACTTTCACTAGCTGTGCTGTTGAGTGTTGGAAAGAGCACTTTGAAGAACTCCTGAATCTAAGGGACTTGTTTTCTATGAAGAAGAATTTGTCAATGTCTGTTTTGTTGACTCTGTGAGGGTTTGTAATTGTTGTGTAATTGTTGAATTACATGGTGCTATGGCCACAACGTGTGTCTCTTAGCCCTGTACACTGGGAAAAGCTGTGCCAATACAATCGAATAGCATCAGACTTGTTATTGGGCAGTGGGCTTCAACAAGGCCTCCTCTGTTTACTTTGCGAGTGTGTATGATTCTGTATCAATCATTCAGTACTCAATAATGATAAGTAATCAAAGTCAAATTCTGACAACATTTGTCTTTAAGTTAATCAACTAAACGACAGCAAGCGATTCAGTTGTGTTAACTTTTTGAGGTCTGCCAACATTTTGGTGTTTACGTGTTATTAAAAGCAAGAAGCTGGCTTTTATTCTAAGAATGACAAACACAGTCTTACAGTGTGGCTTAGAGTCTGGTCATACGTGAAGAAGTAGCATCCACCATTTCCTCAGATTTCATAGTGACCAATCTTCTATTCACTTTCTCGAATGTGTAAGTGCTGGTCTTGTTCTTAAAGTTAGACAACTTTGTGTGTCACAGTGATCTCTTCTTTGGTTCAAGTGTTTTTCTAGTTATTTTCCTGTTGTTCTCGGTCTGCGTCTTAAATAACCAGAGTTCTTGAAGAACACCAGCCCCCTCCTTTTGTGTCTGTCTCAATCATCGGCCTCCTGTGGTGGCAGAGCAAACAGCCTGTTCCTTCATTAGCCGGCTGTTGCTCTCCCGCAGGCTGAACTTCACCCTGAACTGAGAATGAGGAATAGAGCACGAGCTAATCAGACTGTTTGGGATCTCCCACCGTCTGTACATCCACGTCATCAGTCGCAGGGCTTTATATGTTTAATGTTACAAACCTCCTATTATTTTTTACTGTTACGTCACTTCAGGTAAGAGGTAAATGTAAGAACCTTTATGCAAGCAGGCAACTGAACATGACACACAATCACAATCAACACCCAGTGTTTAAGAAACATTAATGTTACAATTCTTAGAGAATACAGTTTTCAGTTTTTAAACAGCATCAGAATGACAGAATGATTATTTCCTGTTCCCTGATTTCTAAGACTTGAGAAAACATTTAAAACAAAACAAAATATATTATGATTATTTTATAGGGGTGGGGTAATCACCAATGTCAACCTCAGAGGGTATCTTGTACTTCAAATTCTGTCAGATATCTTGATTCACTGGCTGTGGAAATACTGAACTGAGATACAATTACCGTATTTTCCGCACTCAAAAATCTGTCAAAAAATGTTTTAGTATGACTTTGGTAAGCTACGAAGCCGCACCTCTTGATGGATTGTCGGAGCATTACAGCTACCGTAGTCAGGAGCCTCGCGGAGTAATCTGGGTCCTAAAATCCGTCGGCTTCAGGTCCCAAAGTCAAACGAACACTGCTGCATCACTGAGAGTTAAACTGTCTAAATTCTTTCATCTTTAATAAAATGATCAGCGTTGCTGCTTTACCAGGTGTAACAATTAATTTTAACGTCCAGGCATCCATGAAAACAGGATTTATTAAATTTAATGGAGTTAGAAGTTAGCAGGAAGTTCGCTCGCTAGCTTCCACCTAAACATGATATAACATGTTCTGACTGAGAGATTTCTGAAAAAATGAAAACGTACAGCTCTGCTATCACTTCCAACATAAATGAAGACAGAAAACTAAACAGCAGTGACGTTTGTAGGGTTACTGAAGTTGGGCTAGCTGGTATATAATGATGTGGTACGTGATTGCTAGCGACACAGCTATGTTAGCATAACATAGACTTAGACTTACTTCCTCCTACGCCGGGCGGCGCATCAGGCAGCTGATGATCTCCATCGATGTCGGTCAGCAGCGACTGCTTCAGCTTCATCCCAGGCAATGTCGACAGTTCTTAGATCATCCATAAACGTTCGACGCCATGTGATCTTTGGTCGGCCTTGCTTTCGCTTGCCAGTGCGTGGGAGCCATGCAATGGCAATCTTGGCTGGGTGATAAGGGGGTAGACGTAAAATTTGGCCCGCAAAGCCGAAGCGCCTTTCTGCAACAACAACATCACTTAGCATAACATAAACACAGTGAAGCTGGAGGATGAATGCTATCTTTTTTCCACTTGATAAAAGTTAACGTGAGGGTTCCCGATGGACAAATGCAGTCGCATGGCAGGATGCTGTAAACGGACCAAACTTCAGTCAGGAGAACAACTGAGATAATCCATCCACAATACGAGGTTAGTCATTAATATACTGCAACAACATGGGAATAGAGCAGCTGCAGAGAATTCAGAATTAATGAATCAATGGTATGGAGGAAGAAAAAAGAATGAGTTAAGTAAAGTTTGACTTATCTGACTGTTTTGTTTCGCTTTATGTGCCTTATAATCCGAAAAATACGGTACCCTTTTTCAGAGATCAACAAAATCAACATGAGTTTATGAGGTTTGAGGGGTAGCTAAATGTAATCTTAGTTTGTGACCTTGCACTAAATTGTGGGCATGTGATATTAAAATGAACTGCTTGCATCTGTGTTTAGAAAAGGGCACAACTTTTGTGAGTCATCTAACAACACTTGTCAGCATTATTTGGGGTCTGCATTCACATGCTGTTTTGCCCCATTTGCACCCATAAATCTGTTGTCTCTTGTGACCATCAAGAAAATAAAAAAAAAATAAAAAAAATCTTTCAAAGAAACCAAGAACTGTTGAGCATCTAGAATCATCTCTTGTCAGTGTCGGTGTGGAGAGACAGAAGAGATTACCCAAATGCAGGACTTGCAGGCAGATTGAGGATGTGGATGGTGTTTATTATAAGCACATAATTTGAGTGAAACTGAATGACTGGCTGACTGAACGGAAGCGGGAAACACACACACGTGGATTAGACAATGACAAGACAATGAACTGGAGGAAACTTAAATACACAGCTGAACTAAATGTAACTCATGACACAGGAAGTGGAACAGAACATAATGCACAGAGAGAAAAGGCTAACACAATAAAACAGGAAACACATGGAAAATAAATAGAGGCAAAGTCTGAACTGAAAACACTGGGTCAACGGCCCAGGAACCCTGACATCTCTCAGTCAAGAATGGGACACTGAGATGTGTGCGACCATCAAACTCAACATGACCTTATTTTTTTGTTAACACCAGCTGTGTTGGGTAAGTTACTTTAAATTAGTAACTTAGTTACATTACTAGTTACTTCTATCAAAAGTAACTCAGTTACTTCAAGTTACTCGTTACTTTCAAAGTAACTAGTTACTAGGGAAAGTAACTTTGGTTTTACTCAGAATTCTCTTGTTAATGTGTTGCTTCTGTAACTGGATACCCAGCCAGTCTGTCAGTCTTCTTGCTTACTTGCCACAAGTGCACTGTGCCACCTACCAATAGAAAGGAAAAGATAATGTGCATATTTCCACGAGAGAAATCCCACGCCTGGACCGTCATTGACCGCCGCCATGATTCTAGCCTACGTCACAGCGTCATGTGTGCTTTTTACATCCAACACGAAAACTGCAGTTGTGGTGCTTTGATTGTACTCAGAACTCTGAAATTCTGCCTTCTGAGTAGGAAGATGTAGGTAACACCAGACTGCAGATGAGCTGCATACAGGGCTGGACTGGGACAAAAAATCGGCCCGGGCGTTTTGACTAGAGACCGGCCCGCCATTATAGGAAAAATCATAAAGCCTTTGAATGCAAACAAACACTGTTGTGACAGTGATGTACACTGTTCTGATGGTATATATGCATCAATCTATCAATCGTTTGCTGTAAGATTCAGATAATTATTTATTAAAAGCGAGACATTTTAAATGAGAATAAGAAAAAAGTATTTCTTTGTGCCCCCCTCTCCCTGTTAATGTCCTACCTGCCCCCCTGGCAACACTTTGCTAGACCCGCCCCTGCACAGTTACCAGCTGTCAGCTACCTAAAAAAGGATCCTGGTGTTATTTGTCTCTCAGAAACAGTTCGTAACTTCCCTTCAACTCATTTATGTCACCTAAAAGGTAAACCTGTTTCTCCATCACCTGTTCAGCTCTGATGATTCAGTAAGGACATCTCCTGGTTTCATCTTTATGTTTCCCTCTCACCACATATCCAAACCAACATCATGACCAGCAGCTTTACAGCTGTGGCTCCAGCAAACATCAGCTGATACTAGAAATTAATATTAAATAAATTCTAACAACAGCTGATCAAGCTTAAACGTGCTGCTGTTGTTTAACGCGACATCCGCTGGTTTCCTCTTTCTGGCGCAAAGTGAGCGATAAACAAAAAAGAGAGACGATCAGCTGATCATTGATCAGTTTCATGATTGAAGTAGCAACAGGAGAGGGAGGGGGAGAGAATGAGAGAAGAAGAGGCAGCTGACAGCAAAGACACAGAATAACTCCAGCTTTGTGTCTTTTCATTGTAGCTGAAGTCCGGGACAAACTGTGTTCCTTTTTACCTCAATACGAAATGCGTAATATTTTCTCTGAAAACAGAACGATTTCATTTTTTAGGGGACGGTTGGCAACTCTACTAATTAACCTTATGAACAAAATAAAGTTCAGCATCAGTAACATCATAGCACCCACCCAGCTGTATAGAAACTCCGTCATGCTAGCTAGGACGCAGTATGAAAAAGTCAGCATAACGAATATAAACTCCACCTAAACTTGGTTTATATCTTACTGTCACGGGTTGCTCTGAGGATCCACTCGCAGGACTCCGGAGTGTGTCGTAACAGAGACAGTTTATTCACAAAAATCTTCACCAAGTGTATTTACAGGCAGTGCGAGGACAGTGCTATATACAAGATGTGCGAGGACGGGTTCCAGGGCTCCAGGGAAAACAAGGGGATCACACACATGCTCACGCAAACCTCTCTCCGCTAGTGACCAGCCACCTCTTACACGCTCCACACGGGGACGGGTCCGGGGAATCTAGAACAGAGAGACAAATGTTACTTTCTGAGGCGGAAGTGTGGGAAACTAGGGCTCGACGTGTACTGACAGGAGTCTTCACAACAATCCAGCGTTGAACAGCTGATCTCCTCCTTCTGATATACCAGCTGGTCTGATGAGGCCCAGGTGTGCATGATCCGGGAGGGCGTGGGCCGAGGGCATGAACCCGCCATGAGTTCCGCCCCGGCAAAACAGGGGAGGGGGAGAGAGATTGCTGATCAGTGCCTTGCCGACCCCGCAGGTCGTGACACTGACCCAGATAGACTGCAGGTCATAACGTCTTACCTGAAGGTCAGTTCACCTGACACTCGGACCGGCGGCCGCTTCGGGTCTCTCCTCTTGCCTCCCCTTTCCTTCATCCACCTGCTGGCCTCCAACACTTGCTAATGTTACTGAATCCGTGGAAGCTCCGCGATGCCACCACACAAAGTAACGAATAATGAGCCTATCTAAATCCTAGTAACGAGTAACGTGTTCCTGATTTTGGCATAATAACTAGTTACCGTGCTCGTTACCACAATAATAACGTAGTTACTGTAATGCGTTACTTAATAACGCGTTAGTCCCAACACTGAACACCAGTAACAAGTTTTGTCATGTTTTCGATGTTCTATTGTGAATGAAATATTGGCTTATGAGATTAGAAAATTTATACAGCCTCTCCACTGGATTGGATTTTAAATACACACAAGTCAGACTACACTTTTAATGATATACAGAAATGCACAATAGTTCACACACATTAAAAAATATAAATAAAATCTGAAGTAAAACCCCCATAGATCAGAGCTTGTTGAAAGAGAACACACTGCTCTCTGTGTGTTTTCAAGTGTGTGTGTGTGTGTGTGTGTGTGTGTGTGATAGATGTACTGTGGAGCCTCAGGTAATAATAGCCATGATGGATTCTCACCTGGCTCGGCAAGCTGCGGCTCACTCGAGGAAGATAAAGATGCCCTGCAGCCCCGAAGCTCCTCCCGGCTGCTTTGCTTCGAGTCGAGCACGAGCCCAGGGAGATATTAATGACATCCCTGCAAAGTCCCAATTTCCAGCAAGCCTCCCTGATTCCCATCACACCATTGGTCACTGGCTAACAATACTTTTAGTCTGGTAAGAGCATCAATCTGGGCTGTACCAACTGAGGCGGTTAAATCCACAGGGAAACCATGTAGAGGTGTGCGTGTGAGTAATTAAGGAGAAATAACATCAACATGTTGGATGTTGCATTAGTTTCTGCCGTGCAACAGTAGCAGTTTCACTGCATCATGACACGGCAACAAAGTCTCTGCTGAAACAATAAATCAGTTAATAGAGTAACAAAATTATTTTGGATACAAGTTTTGGACATTTGTCCAAAATCAAAGGAAGGCACCTTGATAGAAACCACTTAGGCTACGTTCACACTGCAGGCAAAAGCGCATCAAATCTGTTTTTTTTGACCCTATGCGATCCATATCCGATCATGGTATGACAGTGTGAACGGCACAAATCCGATATTTTCAAATCCGATCTGGGTCACTTTCGTATGTGGTACTGAATCAGATACATATCCGATGTTTTAGAAAGCGACTGCTGTTTGAACGGTCATGTCGCATTAAATCCGTCTTTTACGTCACTGACACAAGACAGACGCTAATTATCAGCGCAGGAGAAGCACCCAATAAGACATCGCAAATGCTTCCTGGCCATCCCGTGTAGATGTCAGTGAAACTGTTGGGAAGACAGCGTGAACATTTTATTTGTACTGTATAATCGGCAGATTCTGACAGAAATCTGCAACTATCCTTTGAAGCACCGCTCCTCTCTAAAACAGCAATAAGGATAATTATTAGGTTATTTACATTATTATGTAAATAACAGAATAACTTAAAGCAAAAATTGGGAAACGTAAAGTCCGAAGTCTTTATATTAAGGGCCATCAGTCAAACAATACTGTTTGCTCTAAACAGAGCGCGTGGTGTGTGACGTCTGCTTTTGCGCATGCGGGCCGTTTTGAGCGTTCACACTAGAGCACGTTTGCTGTCGCATTTTATCTGTAGTGTGAACAAGCTGACAAAAAAATCGGATTTGATATAAAAAAATCGGAATTGAGCATTAAGATCTGCAGTGTGAACGTAGCCTTAAACACTCCCTAAATGGACCAGAATATGACAACGTGCCATTTAAATATTTATGCTGCCTGTTTGTCCTGTGTCGATTGTCTCTCTCTTGTATCTTGCTGCACCCTACCTGGACACCTTCAGTCCTAACTGAACAATTGCCCAAAGTGTTATTTCTTTGAACTTGCTTAACGTTTAAAAGATGGAGTATAAAAATTAAATATCCTCAAATAAGTTTTGTAGTGATGATCAAAACATTTACTATTAGCTGAAAATGAGCAATAGTGGAGAAAATATGTTACTTTAGATCTCTTTTACTTTGATGTGGTTCTGACTGATGACTGTTTTTAGATTTAACTGTTCAACCATGCAAGCCCATGATTCACACATTAGCAAAGGTTCTCAAATGCAACAATCTTTTTTGGTCCTGTCAGAAGGTTAACGTAAGCTTCGGGCACTTTTGTTTTTAAAATTATCCATAGTCTTTTCTCTGGAGTCTATCATAGCTACTATATGGCAAGAGGGGGGTACACTCTACACAAATTGCCCATCTGACATATGTCTAACACAGAGAGAGACAACCATTCACATTTATGGGCAATTTAGACCCCCAATTAACCCCTACAAATTGCATGTGCTTTGACTGTGGGAGGGAGAGAAACCGCACAGACACAAGAGAACAAAGAGAACAAGCAGCACTGAGTTCAACTCCATCACCTGACTTTGTATGCAAACTCTGCATACAAAGTCAGGTGATGGAGTTGAACTCAGTGCTGCTGTGCTGCCCTTGGTTTTTATTTTTATTTTTGAAAATGACATTAAAACCAAATATTCTTAAATGGCTCAGAGAAAAGGATTCATTTGATGGATTACTGATCAGTTCATCACTGAATCCAAAATGCTGCAGGAGGAGTCTTGACGGGGACTAGAAAGAGAGAACAGATTTCTCCTGTATTGGCTTCCCTTCATTGGCTCCCTGTTAAATCCAGAATCTAATTTTAAATCCTGCTCCTCACGTAGATCATCTTAAATAATCAGGCCCCATCTTATCTCAGTGACCTCATAGTACTGTATCACCCCAATAGTGCACTTAGACTGGTTTACTTGTGGTTCCTAGAGTATTTAAAAGTAGAATGGGAGGCAGAGTCTTGAGTTTTCAGGCCCCTCTTCTGTGGAACCAGCTTCCAGTTTGGATTCAGGAGACAGACACTATCTCTACTTTTAAGACTTTTAAAACCTTCCTTTTTGCTAAAGCATATAGTTAGGGCTGGACCAGGTGACCCTGAATCCTCCCTTAATTATACTGCAATAGACGTAGGCTGCCGGGGGTTCCCATGATGCACTGGGTGTTTCTTCTTTAATCACCTGTTTTCTTTTTCTTTTCTCTCTCTGTCTTAAGACCATTTAGCATTAATCATCACTTTTGCCCCGTCTCCTTCCACTCAGCACCACCTGGTCAACACAGATGAGGCAGCCAGAAGGGGACAGAGCGGGGGGGGGGGGGGGGGGGGGGGGGGGGGGGGGTAGCCTCCTCTGCACCCTGGTGACATACCCCTACTCCAAGGTCCTGCATGTGTGGGTGGTTGTGGTGGAGCGGGAAGGGGGAGGCAGCTGGAGATGGGGAGGGAAGGAAGGGAGGGGCAAGTGACCCCTCCCTGGGGCCAGCTCCTCCGCTGACCCCAGTAGGCACCCCCATACTCCGCGACCCGCCAGGGAAAGGGGGCCCAGGCCCATCCAGACCGGGGCCCAGTGCAGCAGCGCCTCCCGGCCCCACAGAGCCCGGGACAGTCCACCCAACCCCACCACAGAGAAAACTGCACCCACCCCACCACCTCCTCTTCAGTTGTAGATCTTGGGTGGTTGGAGCCATTTGAGTAATATGTAATAGCACTGTAGGCGTGACATATGTATAAACTACTTACAAAAGAGTGCGTGTCACAGTAAAGACAGAGGTTAGAAACTAAAAGTGCAACAATAATGAACAGTCCAATAAGTTATGTTGCTTTGCAGAGATCTTGTTCTGGGGCAGCAGCAAGGACTTTAGATCCATTTTTCTTGGCATAGCCAGCAGCGCCACAGCCTGCGGCCTTTGCAGGGCAACAAAGATATTTCAGGTGTTGTATGACTCTCCTCGGGGACCAGCAAGCCTGCCTCTTTCTGTCTCTGCTGTCCTGCTTTTAGCTCCCGTGATTTATTCAGTCTCTCCACAGCTGCTTTCACTGCTGCCGTTCAGATGAGAGTCGACTGAACCATCGGGATGAATGAACAGCTGTTACACCTGCTTGCTGTTTTACTCACACACACACAAGTTTCTTTCAGGCTAAAGGAAAAAGGCACTGTGAGCTTTTATAATTGTATGCTTTAAAAAACTGAAAACCATTTAAGATTCAAAATAGCTTGAATGTAAAGAAATGAAAACTTAAAAGAGTGTAAAGCATCAAATGGAGTGCCCTTTGTTGTGAGTGCAGACCCCTCTGAAACCCTAACCTGCCTATAAATGCATCTACACATCAGATCGACGCACTCCACAACTATCGTGGTTGGCCTGTTCAACACCGCCACACGGATTTATCAGCAAGAACATAACAATCATTGTCTCAAAGTAAGAGAAAATAATGATCTCATCAATATAAGGACTCATAAATATCAGCAAATTCCTGGAGGGACAATGCTGAAACCTGACATGATGAAAGTTGTGAGACTAAAATGTTTGCACCTGAAATAGCCCGTGACCATGTAGATTACATAGATTTTGTTGTGGGTTCTACAAAAATCAGGTGTCAGTGTGGAGAGGGTCATTTTAGGTATATAAAGGAAGTTGTCAGCAAATGTAACCACTTAACCCTCTCAAGGCAGGCGTTGCAGATTTGCAACAGTTAAAAACTAACAACCTGATTACCCCACATACATATTTTATTAGTTTTTTTTACTCAGAAGTACCACTGCAGGACTTGGCTGTGCATTAGCAACAAAAAGTTTAATTTGAGCCTGAGAGGGTTAAATCAATTAAAGTGTCAGTGTGTGTTATAAAATAAGGGTCTTTACTGAAAAGTGAAAAAGTCGGTTTAAGTGTTGAAAGAGGACAAAGTGTATCTTTAAGTATATGAGGTTATGAGGTTTTTACAAACTTAGAGGTTTAAAGTAAAGTAAAAGTCAACTTACTGCATTCATCCAAACATCCACAGTGCCCTCACTTTCTACATGGAAACTAAGCTTACTGGCAATTTTATTTGTGTAGCACTTTTCATTATACCTAAACTCAGTGTGCTTAACACAGAAGATAAAAGCCTGTGGAGGTTTTACAATGCCTAAAAAGAAGTGAAAACATACAAATAAAATACAGAAATGACACAGGTGTAGCTGATCCCAGGTCAGCAGGCAGCTTGTTCCAAAGTGTTTGGCACACTGAGGAGCAACACGTGAAGAAGCATGCTGACTTGGCTAAGAGCTAAGCTATTAGCTATAATCCATCCATCCATCCATCTTCATCCGCTTTATCCGAGGCCGGGTCGCGGGGGCAGCAGCCTAAGCAAAGAGGCCCAGACCTCCCTCTCCCCAGCCACCTCCTCCAGCTTATTCGGGGGAACACCAAGGCGTTCCCAGGCCAGCCGAGAGATATAATCTCTCCAGCATGTCCTGGGTCTGCCCTGGGGCTTCCTCCAGGTGGGACATGCCTGGAACACCTCACCCAGGGGGCATCACCCGATGAAGCCAACAGAACCACATCATCCGCAAAAATCAGAGATGAGATTCTGAGGCCACCAAAGCGAAAGCTCTCCGCCACTTGGCTGCGCCTAGAAATCCTGTCTATAAAAATTATGAACAGAACCGGTGACAAAGGGCAGCCCTGGCGGAGCCCATCACCCACCGGGAACGAGTCCGACTTATTGCTGGCAATGCAAACCAAGCTCTTGCAACGGTTGTATAAGGTTCGAATGGCCCGTAGCAATGGGCCAGACACCCCATACTCCCGCAACACCTCCCACAGGACACTAGAGATGGACCAATCCGATATTACGTATCGGTATCGGTCCGATACTGACCTAAATTACTGGATCGGATATCGGAGAAAAATAAAAAATGTAATCCGATCCATTAAATATCACGAAAGCACCTCACAAAACTTGCAACACGCCGTAACTCACCTCAGAACGTTAGCACGTCGGAGCAGTATGCATCACGTGATAGAGCGGCTGTGGCATGCGGGACCTGTTGGTGGTCTGGATAGCATGTGGAGCTTCGCTAGCAACCCGGCATTTCATCTCCGACAAAGTTATCCCCGAGAGAAGTAAAGCAAGTGTGTAAGTCCATCTCTGAATGTTTGTAAAGCATTCCTGCGTTAAGCTTACCAAACGATATATGGAGCGACTGCCTCTTCTGGCTGCTACTTCAATCATGAAACTGCTTAATGATCAGCTGATCGGCTTTTCTGTCGCGAGTCCGTCTCTCTGGTTTGTTTTTAGCCCACTTTGCACCAGAAAGAGGAAACCAGCGGCTGAACAACAGCAGCACGTTTAAGCTTGATCAGCTGTTGTTAGAATTTATTTATTATTACTTTCTACACCAGGATCTTTTTCTACGTAGCTGACGGCTGGTAACTGCAGGGGCGGATCTAGCAAAGTTTAGCCAGGGGGGCCAATAGGGCATTAACAGGGAAAAGGGGGCACAAAGACATACTTTTCTTTCTTATTCTCATTTAAAATGTCGAGCTTTTAATAAATAATTATCCGAATCTTACACCCAAAGTTTTAATTTGATGTAAAATGAATAGAAGTCAATTACTGTATATAGTGACTATTAAGTCTAATATATATACCCTAGTAAGCTATAGTACTTTTTCCTTTGGGAAGGTACCATCTGTGCAGTCTGCAATTTTGTTGAAGAAAGATGTTGAATCTATTTAATATTTCTTGAAAAATAATTGATTTCTGTGCATTTATTTTTTCACACTGCATCAAATTAAGGTTGATTACGTCGATTAAGCATCATGAGGTGGAGCGTGAGGGGTGGTTCCCTATTTTTTATTTATTTATTTTTGTTGTTGCTGGGAGTTGGAACCCTATTAGTTAGGTTGCTTAATATTTACGCTAAGTACTCTTTAAAATACCAGAATAGGGAGGATGGTGTAGGTTTAAGTTTATTAGATTGATCAGTATTGCTGAACTATGAAATTTATTTTTTTTTGCATACAGGTATAACAGAATAGCTTTAGTGTAGTTTTTGTTTTAAACTTGAGTATGAACTTATACAAAATGCAGCAAGATATTTAAAAAAAACAGTTTTGTTGATTAAAAAACACTATATCGGATTCATATCGGTATCGGTAGATATCCAAATTTATGATATCGGTATCGGTATCGGACATAAAAAAGTGGTATCGTGCCATCTCTACAGGACACCCCGAGGTACACGGTTGAATGCCTTCTCCAAGTCCACAAAACACATGTAGACTGGTTGGGCAAACTCCCATGCACCCTCAAGGATAAAGAGCTGGTCCAGTGTTCCGTGACCAGGACGAAAACCGCATTGTTCCTCTGAGGTTCGACTAGTGGACGAACTCTCCTTTCCAGCACCCTGGCATAGACTTTACCAGGGAGGCTGAGGAGTGTGATCCCCCTGTAGTTGGAACACACCCTCCGGTCCCCCTTCTTAAAGATGGGGACCACCACCCCGGTCTGCCAGTCCACGGGTACTGCCCCTGATCTCCACGCAACATTGCAGAGGCGTGTCAACCAGGACAGCCCTACAATGTCCAGAGCCTTCAGGAACTCGAGGCGGACCTCATCAACACCAGGGGCTCTGCCACCAAGGAGTTGTTTAACTGCCTCAGTGACCTCGCCCCCGGAAATTGGCGGGTCATTCCCCTCATCCCCAGACTCTGCTTCCTCCTCGGAAGACGTGTCAGTGGGATTAAGGAGGTCCTTAAAGTATTCCTTCCACCATCTGGCAATTTTCTCAGTAGACGTCAGCAGCGCTCCGCCAGCGCTATACATAGTGCAGGTAGAGCACCACTTTCCCCTCCTGAGACGCCTGAAGGTTCGCCAGAATCTCTTCGAGGCAGTCCGAAAGTCTTTTTCCATGGCCTCGCCGAACTCCTCCCACACCCGAGTTTTTGCTTCAGCCACTGCCCGAGCTGCATTCCGCTTGGCCTGTCGATACCTGTCGGCTGCCTCTGGAGTCCCACAGGCTAACCACGCCCAATAGGACTCCTTCTTCAGCCTGGTGGCTCCCTTCACCTCGGGTGTCCACCATTTTGTTTGGGGATTACCACCACGGCAGGCACCAACCACCTTGCGGCCGCAGCTCAGTGCAGCAGCTTCGGCATGTTTAGCGTCTCGCTAAACATGGTCCATTCGGACTCAATGTCCCCAGTCTCCCTCGGAATGCTGTTGAAGCTCTGCCGGAGGTGTGCGTTGAAGATCTCGCGGACTGGGGCCTCTGCTAGACGTTCCCAGCACACCCTCACTATGCGTTTAGGTGTACCAGGTCTGTCCAGCGTCCTCGCCTGCCCCTCTCTTTACCCGAGTGTCCAGAACATATGGTCGCAGGTCTGGTGATACGATTACAAAATCGATCATCGACCTACGGCCTAGAGCGTCCTGGTGCCACGTGCACTTATGGACACTCTTATGTTCAAACAAGGTGTTCGTTATGGCCAAACTGTGATTAGCACAGAAGTCCAATAACAAAGCACCGCTCGGGTTCAGATCAGGGAGGCCGTACCTCCCAATCACGCCCCTCCAGGTCTCGCTGTCGTTACCCACGTGAGCATTGAAGTCTCCCAGCAGGACAACAGAGTCTCCAGGTGGAGCACCTTCCAGCACCCCCCCCCCCCCCCCCCCCCCCCCCCCAGGGACTCTAAGAAGGCTGGATACTCCGAACTGCCACTCGGCGCATAAGCGCATTAGAATACCCACCCCAGCCCGCCGCCTCTCACCAGGGGCAACTCCAGACTGAGACAGAGTCCAGCCCCTCTCCAGGAGACTGGTTCCAGAGCCCAAGCAATGCGTAGAGGTGAGCCCGACCATATCTAGCCGGTGACTCCCAAGCTAGGCGAGTGGCTCCAGCAGATCCCAGGAACAACATCGGAGATCTCTGTCCAGAAGAGCGCAGTCCTAGGAACAGCTAAGATATACTGCAGTAAATGACGTCCATATGGAAGAATACTGATCGCTCCAATGCAGTATTACAGTATTGGATTAACCACTTCACACCACAGATACCTCGTGTAATCACATATTATGACTGCATCAAATTATACCTTGCACTAAGGAAATACTGAGGATTTTAGCCCAGAATCACCACATTCTTAAAAGCATCTGGTGTTTGAAGAAACCTTTTTTTCCACATGAACTGACTTTAATATTCAAAGATTTTTAACTGTAAATTTCCAACTTTAGTGCAGGACACTCTCATCTCTCTCTAACCCCCTCTGCTTGCTGTATAACGATGTTTTTTACTCCAACAATATTTTCATTCACCTCTCATTCAAATAAAAACGAACATGTCCTTCATCTTTATTAATTCCATCTGGTTTTTCCCATTCCTTACTCTCCCATCACATCCTTTCTACTTTCCTCTGTCTCCAGATTTCTCTCAGCTCCCATTTCAGCATCTATTTCAGTCGCCCTGCAGCAAGGATTTGGATAAAAGGATTAACTTATCGTCTACCAGTTTAGGGCTCTTAAACTCAGCCTGACGGCCCCCCTGAAAATTGAAAAGATGGAAGCCATTCAATACATGTTAAATTCATTTCCCCTGTTTATTACACTGAAGGATTTTGGTGTCTAAAGCTGGAAGAGTTTGGAGGCAAGAAAGATGAAGAAATCGAAGCAGCAAATGTTCATCTGTAGAAATATGAGCAGGCAGCTCAGTATTCTGTTTTTTCCCTAAAATTATGGGTTGTTTGATAATCGTGAAAGGGGCCCGACTCCATAAAATTTTAATCATAATTAGGTGGAGAGCAGATTTGAGCCAAAAATGAGAAAAAACTGAAGTGGTCACCTTAGATTCATCAGTTGCACAAATCACATCTTTCTTTGTCCAGTAACATGAAGATGACCACTTAGAATAAAATAATACTGTGTGATTGTCATGACTGTGTGCAGGCAGGCAGGGAGGAAGGACCCAAAATGCAGGACTCGGAGGCAGACGTAAACTCAAAACACTCAGCTTTATTGCTGGGCAGTAATACAACATAAACTTAACTAAACTAAGAATACACCTGATGTTGCTCAGGTGTGTCACTGCCCACTGAGCTTGCTGCTAAAACAGCTACAAATGTGTATTTATATATGTAAATGATTATTTACAGCACCAAACAAACAAGCTAAACCCACAAACACAGACACACACACACACACACACAGGGACGCAACCATGAAGCTGCAGCCCATTACCATCACCCACTCTATTCCCAGCAGATGTCAGTCTTACATAATGACTCTCTGATGTAACACTGAGCACACACACAGAGCATGTGTTCACTGGTGAGTTAACACAATGATTTCAGGAACGAGCACAGCCATAACACCTGAAAACATCAGGTCCAATTGCTACACTGTTTGGTTTGATGGAGTAGAAAATCTTTAGGTGTTTCAACATAATGGATACAATTCTTACTCCTGTTTTAATGAATTAGAAAAACTTTTGCATACTTTAGCATTCCATGTTCATCTTTTTTGCTTTGACTTTATTTTAGCTGCTTTCTGGAGATTCACCTGGATTATTGACAAGTTTTATGTCACAACTTCTATTTTTGGGCAAAACCTCATGTACTTGTTTCGTATTTGTGGGTTTAGGTCACAGGTTAACGGATGAGTAAGCTTCTAGGATGAGAGGTGAAACGTCTTCAAGCAACTTAAAGAAGTCCAGATGCTTTTCTTTGCAAGCTCCTTTGACTACGATGACCTGGATGACTGAGAACCTTCACAGACATGTCACAGGTTAACATGAATAACATGACAAAAGGTGAAGCTCCATGGTGTCCCTCGACACACGTGAACAAACAGGGCATGAACCTAACTTAAAAACAATCAAAGGACACATCAAATAAATGTTAGCCAAACATTAAAGCACTTAGTATGATTGTTTGTTCAAGAGTTGATTTTGATCACTTTGTTTTGGGGGTTTGCCCTTTACAAAGTGTGTTGGTTGTCATAAATCATAACTGTGGTCATGTTAATAGTAAAGATACCACTCGAAAGCTAGGAGCTCAGTCTGTGGGGATAAGTATATAATATGTTGCCAGACGGCTTACAGTAACTACTATTTTTCAGTCTATTACAACGGTCATAAGGTGAGACATAACATAGACAGGTAACCATGAGAGATATACTGAACAGCAGTCAGCGTGTGATTCTTTCACCTCGTGCACTTTGTGCTCCTTTGCAATGCAAGATAAGATTTATATTGCAGATAAAAGTTGAGGGAGGTGTTGTTTCTGCAGTTGGTGTTGATTTAGTCAATGACATTATAAGAATGTCAAATTTACATGGCTCCATACACCACTATACTTTTAAATAAGTTGGTGTTAACCTTGTGAGATGAAAATTGGCCTTTTGATTTATGTCAGTCCCATCTGTCATAAGGTAAGGGCAAAGTACTGCACAGGACAGAGCCCATTGCAGAGAGTGGGTGAGAAGTGTTACAGCTGAAGTTTAGGATTTAGATTATTTCAGTGCAGATCATAAAAATGTAATATATATTATAATTACTAATAAAAAGAGCACATCAAACAAAATAATATCCAACAAATGTAAATAATTAAATTCTTCTAACATCAAAGAATGTTAAAGTAGATAAGGTGTGGTTTTACTTACACCAAAAAAGCTGGGACCAAAAAATAAAAAACACATTGAAATGTGTTAATTATTGTCAGTGTAGAACAAAAAAAGTTGATTACCAGCAGCTGTGCACAGCGGTGCTCCTCAGGTCTGAAACCCGTCCGATTTAGATTCTCTGGACTCTTATCAGTGCTGCACAGTTTACACCTGCTGCTCTGCATAGACATTCTCATCCATCGGCTCTCGCTAGCTCTGGCTCGTGTGTTAGTAGTGTTCATATTAAAATGTGTATAGAAATGAATCTGAGTTGCTAAATTAATAAAGATTTTTTAGGAAAAGTCATGAAATACGAGATGATGGGGTTTACATCAATTTTAAAAAAAGGTCAAAGTTTGCAGGCTCACGTTTTGGCTGAGCGCAGGAACCTTATGTATGTCTTATACTTACAAGTACAGTTTGTACATTCACATCACAGTGAAAGGTATTACTATTATTACTACTATTATTATTAGTAAAGCACTTATATCACAGAGAAAACTGCTATCAGGAAAACTGTATATCTGGGATAATGATATCTACATATTTGTTACATGTATTAATGTTTGATGAAATTACATTACATATTATTTTTATAGCACCAAATCACAACAACAGTCACCTCAGTGCGTTTTATATTGCGATGTAAAGATGCTACAATAATGCAGAGAAAACATGAAAGAGCAAAGGAAGCTGTCAAGTAAAAATATTTAAATCTGCTTTGAAATCTCTTCAGATGAATTGATATTTGTTTAAAGACTGGTTAAAGGGTTTACTTTGTAGTTTGTAACTTTTTTAAACTTCCACAAATGTTTGGACCTGTCTGATTTGTCGCCACAGGTTTCAGAGACAAGCAGAACAACAATCAGTGTGTGAGTCTTTTCCCTCATGCACTTTGTGTTGTTTTGCAATGCAAGATAAAATTGCTGATAAGAGCTGAGTTGGTTTCTGTAGTTGGTGACAGCTCACTAACATCACCAACACAGCAAGTAGTTCTCTGCCATCTGTACACTCCGTTACATGTTCCATATGTATGGGGAATGACCCCCCCCCCAACCATCAAATCATCTGATTGGCTCTGCAGCCTTGTGTTGTGGATTGGTGAATGTCTCGTTCACTTTTGGCATACAGCTTCATGTCATCCGTGTACAGGAGGTGGCTGATGCCTGCTCCGTTCCGTAGTCGGTATCCGTAGCCAGTCTTGTCAATGACCTCACTGAGGGGGTTCAGGCCTATGCAGAGAAGCAGTAAAGAAAGGGCACCTCCTTGGTGGTGACATAGTATATGCTTGAAGTTGGCCTCTAGTGTTGTTGATCCCACTGAGTTCCTGATGAAACACTGACTGTGGCACATGTTTTTTCGCTTCTTTCATCTCTTTTTATGTCTTTTTATGCCATCTTTTTATTCCCTGGTGATTAATACATGAACAGGACTGCCTTTCATGTGTCTGACTGTTTAGGCTCAAATCAGTTTGATGTTTGAAGCCCGGCAGTGAGGTAAAGTAAAAACTGTCCTCAAATGTTAAATCAAACGTAACAAGCCTGTTTCAAAACTGTAAGGAGTAGAAAGTGCAGATATGTGTTTTAAGATGTGGGGAGTAAAAGTAACATTTTTCATTTTAAAACTTCTCAAGTAAAGTTTATTTATGTACAGTAACTAAGTATTTATACTTACTTTCCACCTCTGAAAATGAGCATGGGAGATCCCTTAAAATGCACCTGACAGAAACATTAGATTGTGCTCATCATCCTAAGACAGATACTCAACACACTGAAATGAGTCACAATCACAAAATCAAACCTTTGCTTTCGCATAGTTATCTTGTAAACACAAAATGTCTTTCTGAGAATCACAGTGGAATGATATATTTAAAAAAAAAAACGCTGATAAACAACATTGGGTTTATTGCAAATGTGGAGGGCATGAACATATAGAAGAACAAAGAGAGATGGAATCTCACACAGGCATGTATGCAGCTGGAGTATCGTCAGTCCCTGAGCATCTCATCTATCTGCACAACGGAACAGCTAGTGCAGATAACACACACTGCACTGTCACAGAGCTGTTTACCCCCGAGGCCTCCCAACACGCAAACACACACACATGCACATAGATCTTGTCAAAAACCTAGTAGCTTTAGCATGTCACTTGTCTAAAAGGCAGATCTATTTACATATTAAGCTCAGTGTTTTCTGGAGTTCTTGAAACAGCCCTTCTTTTAACAATGCAACTAAATGAAAAATGCATGTTCCAAGTTACATTCAATGCCCTTGCATTATTGTTCAGTCATGCCTTTCTGCATTTTCAATCAAATTTGTTGACTAGCTAACCCCACCCATCACATAAAACCACACTTTTCCACACATTTGCAAAGAATGCGGCTGAGGTCTAATTTATTCATTTAACCCTCGCTCCCTCCTCTTGATCTCACAAGTGAAGAATGTGTGGGTGGAAGTAAACAATCCTGCAACAACACTATTTACGACAACTGCAAAAGCTAGTGGGAGGCGAATAATACAGCAAAAATGACATTTTCACTGTTTTTCTATCTGCTCAGAGTCCACTGTCTGAGCAAGGCTGGATAATAATTGGTATTCTAATTTGAGCAAGCAATTCCAAATGAAATTGAAATCCTTCAATAGTTTTATGGCCAGGTGGCTAGAGAGAGAGAGAGGGAACGTGGACCCAAACGCGAAGGCAGGAATTACTTGTCACTAGTTTATTGTGTATTTACAGTAATGGTGATGTGGTGTGAATCTGGGAGCTCTGGTCCAGCCATGCAAGTGATTAGGGTCTCTGGGAACAGACACTCCAACACAGGAAAGAACAGTTAATGATCAGAGGTAAGAGGATCAGAAAACTAAGTGGGTGTGGTGAGTGGCTTACTTGAATCTGCAGGGAAGTGGACGTGAGTGGAGGAAATCTAAGTGAGTGTCCAGGATAAAGCTACTTCCAACCTGATTTCCAGATGAAACTGAAACCGGTGGGCTAGAGTGAACTGGCTTGATCTGTGAGATGGGGAATGTAGGATGAATGCGAAGAGCTGTAGGTAATTTGAGTTTAACGGCTAGTGGGCTCATGACTGTCTCAATCTCAAAAGTGCCTATGTAACAGGGTGCGAGCTTGCGTGACAGTGCTTTAAGGGGCACATCGTCGATGGCAAGCCAAACCCTTCAACCTGGTTCATACCTAGGGGCAGGCGTCCGGCACTGGTCATCATAATGATGCTGCCAGCAAAGCCTCCCGGGCATGCACCCAGATTTGTTGTGTGCATTCCATATGGTGTTGCACCTAAGGAACACCTAGGTCCAACTCATTTTCCAGGAATAGTGGTGGTTGGCATCCAAGAGCCAGAGGAGGTGAGTGAATTCTGGGTGTATTCCACCCAAGAGAGGTGTGAGGACCAGGTGTCTGGGTTATGGGAGGTGACACTTCGGAGGATGGTCTAAAGCTCTTGATTTAACCTTTCTGTTCGACCATTGTTTTGGGCGTGGAAACCAGAACCTAAACTAACCTTGGCACCAATCGAGGTGCAGAAGGTCTTCCAGGTCTGAGAAGTGAAGGGGCCACAGTCAGAGATTATTTTTAGTCAAATTCCATGGAGCCTGAAAATATTATGGACAAGGTTAGCTGTTTTTACTGGCCAGTTCCACAATGCTTGAAAACCAGCAAGCATTGCAACAGGAATACCCTGCACCCACCCAATTCCCCGTAGAAAGCATCAGGTGCGAGAGAAACTGGGTCACGGAAAATGGGCTCATCAGGAACGGCTGCGGGAAAACTGAGCAGCTGGCTAGGGTTTCCCCTTGCTTATCACTAATGAGTTTACATTGATTAACTGTAACGTTCACTCTTGTTGGCCTATTACAGTGCCCTGTTTGGTGAGTGCGTTCGGGATTGTGTCTGCTGGGTCCATAGTGGCCAGTCCGTACTGTTAGTGCTGGGTGGCCAGAGAGAGAGAACGTGGACTCAAATGCAAAATACAGTGCGGAGGCAGGAATTGCTTTTCATTGGTTTATTGTGTATTTACAATAATGGTGACTTGGCGTGACGGACTGGTGGAGAAGTGGTGGAGACGCTGATCTAAAATACACCTCCTGCTGATTGCCGGTAATGACCAGGCAGGTGTGGATTCTGGGCTCCACCCAGAATGGGCGGACACAGCAAGACCAGGCTGGAGCAGAAACACACTGAACACTGTGACAACCATGACACTGTAGAAACGCAGAGTTTGCTACAAAGAGCGACTTTCCCGTCTGACTTCAAATAGATCATCACACACACATCCACACGGAATTTCAGTTTTATTTGACTTATACAAGAACTTAGAAACTGTTACTACATCCTTCTGAGCTGTTGCAGTGTAGTCTGATTGTTGTGCTAGCATTATAACTCTAAACTATAATCTGATTATAAATGTGGTTGTGAGAATAATTTGTACAGAAAAGACTGAAATGGCTTCTGGGTATAAAAGGTGAAGACAAAGTGCCTAAAGCTTGTAGCTTTTCTCTGGCAGGGGCCGACTCTTGCACAGCTTGCATAGAAATTTTTGGGAAAACAGCCCTCAGCTCTTTTGATCGTTTCAATTCAATTCAATTGTGTTTATGCAGCGCCAAATCACAACAACAGTTGCCTCAAGGCACTTTATATTGTAAGGTAGACCCTACAATAATACATACAGAAAAAAACCCAACAATCATATGACCCCCTATGAGCAAGCACTTTGGCGACAGTGGGAAGGAAAAACTCCCTTTTAACAGGAAGAAACTTCCAGCAGAACCAGGCTCAGAGAGGGGCGGGGCCATCTGCTGTGATTGGTTGGGGTGAGAGAAGGAAGACAGGATAAAGACATGCTGTGGAAGAGAGACAGAGATTAATAACAGATATGATTCAATGCAGAGAGTCATACTTGTTATTAATCTCTGGCTATGACCTCAGCAAACACTTTGCTGTTGAGTTTATGGGCTCAGTCAGTAGTTTCAAATATTACTGACTAGAACACAATGTCAGTTTTGATAATAATGCTTCCACTTTAAAGTTAAAGAGGAGTGTTACGTCCCCTGGCTATTGTGATTGTGATCAGTGAAGACCTCCACAGGTTGGGAAGTAGATCCCACATACACGTCAAAATGCTGAAGAGCCAGAAGCATGGCCAGAGTCTCCTTTTCAATTGTCGAGTACCGCCTTTGATGAGTATCGAACTTCTTGCCAAAGAAGCAGACAGGATGACTCACTCCTTGTCCATCATCCTGAAGAAGAACAGCTCCAGCCCCCACCTCACTGGCATCCACTTCAAGCTTGAAAGGTTTCGAAAAGTCTGGAGCAACAAGAACAGGTGAACTCGACAGAAGACCTTTTGCACATTCAAAAGCATGCTGACACTCAGGACTCCAAATGAATGGTACCTTCGGGCTGCACAGGTTTGTCAGTGGTGTTACGACTTCAGAAAAATTCCTACAGAAACACCTGTAGTAACCAACCATCCCCAGAAATCTACGCAGCTCACGGCATGTTGTTGGCACAGGAAAGTTAAGAATGGCATTAACCTTTGCACTGATAGGGCGAACCTTGCCCTGCCCAACTTCCTTTCCAAGGTAGGTCACTGTAGCCTTACCAAACTCGCATTTAGCCAAGTTGAGGGTCAAGGAAGCATCAGCTAAACGCTTGAACACAGTGGTTAAAGTGTCGACATGCTCTGACCAGTTGGAAGAATAGATGACCACATCATCAAGATAAACATTACAGTTCGCCACACCAGATAATACAGTTGACATTAACCTCTGAAAGGTAGCAGGAGCATTTCTCATTCCAAATGCCATGACTGTATATTGTAAAAAGTGATGAGGTGTTACGAAAGCTGAGATTTCTGATGCTCTGTCAGAGGTACTTGCCAATAACCTTTAAGAAGATCAAGCTTACTCACATAAGCAGCAGATCCGACGCTGTCAACACAGTCCTCAATACGGGGCAGTGGGAAGGAATCAGGTACTGTTACTGCATTTACCTTGCGGAAATCTGTGCAAAAGCGAGGTGTTCCATCTGATTTTGGCGTAACCAGGCACGGAGAACTCCATGGACTATAGCTTGGGATAGCCAATCCATGCTTCAGAAGGTAGTCTACTTCTGTGTTCATCATTTCCCTTTTCGCCATATTCACACGGTAAGCATGCTGCTTAATAGGCACTGCATTCCCAACATCAATGTCGTGCTCTATTACAGTAGTACGGGAAGGCATGTCCCCAAAGAGTGTTAAATGAATGTTGACGAGCCTTTCAATGTCCAACTGTTGCTCACGGGTCAAGTGGGACAGATATATAGACAACTGGGACAGTACCTCAGAATTAAGCATTCTGGCATTCTGGTAGCTGGCATCACAAAGTTTGAGCCCGTCTTCATCTAAACTTGACCTCAATCCTGAGGAAGAGTTCAACAAGAGAGTTTCTGGAGATGAGACTTGCTCTGACGGAGATGCCACAGGCTTATCTGCGGTGCCACAGAAAGAGTCAGCTCTAGAATGAAAGGATTTGAGCATATTGAGATGGCACAAGCGTGTTTTACGCTTCCTATCTGGTGTTTTAATCACATAGTCAGTGTCATTTACTTTCTTATCCACCTGATATGGTCCACAGAAGCAGGCAGACAATGCAGAGCTAGCAGTTGGTAGAAGAACCAAAACCTTGTCACCTGGATTGAAAGATCGAGGAACGGCTTTCTTATCATACCAACTCTTCATCTTCCCCTGAGCAGAGGAGAGGGCTTCTGCAGCTGCCAACCTGGCCTTATGGAGGCGCTCTCTGAACTGTGAAACATAATCCAAAACATTAGTTTTCACAACATGATCTGTTGACAAGAACTGTTCTTTCAACAACTTCAAAGGTCCCCAAACAGAATGACCAAACACTAGTTCATTTGGGCTAAACCCAAGGGACTCTTGCTTAGCTTCACGCATGGCAAACACCATCAGGGGTACTCCCTCATCCCACTCTTTTCCAGTATCCAAGCAGTATTTCTGCAAAGTTGCCTTGAGTGTCTGATGCCAGCGCTCTAATGCTCCTTGAGACTCAGGATGGTATGCACTTGACACAACATGCTTAATCCCCAGAGTCTGCATGACCTGCTTGAAAAGTTTAGACAGAAAGTTAGTTCCTTGGTCTGTCTGGACTACTTTTGGTAAACCAAAAGTAGTGAAGAACTTTGTCAAAACTTTAATCACCAAAGGTGCAGTTATTCTCCTGAGTGGGACAGCTTCTGGAAAACGAGTCGAAGTACACATTGCAGTCAGTAAAAACTGATTACCATTCTTTGTCTTGGGCAATGGACCAACACAGTCCACAATGACCCGTTCAAAAGGTTCACCAAGTACTGGTATAGGATGAAGAGGAGCTATAGGAACTGTCTGGTTTGGCTTTCCTGCAATCTGACATGTTTTACAAGTGCGGCAAAACTCAACTACATCAGCCTTCAATCCTGGCCAAAAGAAATGGTTGAGTATCTTGTTGTACGTTTTTGTAACTCCCAAATGACCAGACAGGGGGTGCTCATGTGCAAGGGAGACTACGTAGTGACGATACTCAAGAGGCACAACAATCTGATAAGTAGTGCTCCAGTCACAGTCATCAGAACAGCTTCCCTCTACGTCCGCTGTTAAACTTGGGTGGGCAGTCCACTTGCGCATCAAGACCCCATCTTCCAAGAAATAAGAAGCCTTTTTATTTCCTGTTTCAGAAAGAGAAGTAAAGCATTTAGTCAATGAGGGATCAGACTTCTGAGCAGCAACAAGGCTTTCACGTGTGACTGGCAAGTCTAACTGTGGGAGATGGAGATCCTTCCACTTCTCAGTAGTATCCTTTGAACCACTTTTAAGATCAATCAGGGTTTGCAAATCATCTGTAGCCAGAGCCTGAGCCAACGAAGAGTCTGACAAATCAATTTCTGCAGCTTTACGTCTTGCTTGAGCCCTGGTGAGAACACAAGCAGGAAAAACAGATGGAAAACATGTTGCTAGGTCGTTGCTCTTCAAGTTTGATTCTAGATCATTTGTTACTTCGGGAACAGGTTGCACTTTTCCACCAGCAATATCATTTCCCAAAATAAACTGCACCCCTTTTATGGGCAATGAGGGGCGTACTGCCACAGAGAAGATGCCATTAACCAACTTTGATTTGGTGTACATAATGCAAAGGAGCTTCAACATAGCCCATTTCAACTCCTTGAATCAGAATACTACCATGACAAGAGGAATGGTCACTCAGGGGTAATACATCAGAAAATCACAGATCGTGACCCTCCCGTATCTCTGAGTATTCGAATGGGTTTTTCATCCTCAGGCTTCCCAGTCAATGACATAGTGCCATCTAAGAGGAAGGGTTTGAAGCAGGGATCAACTCCTTCACTTTGATCCCTTCTCTCAGCACAGATGGTTTTAATTAAGCCTACTCCTTTTGGTGACTGGTTCTTGCGCTTCAAAGCGGGACATTCAACAACAACATGACCAAGTTTATGACAATAGAAACATTCCCTTTCAGTCCTTGGAGCAAAAGTCTGTCGTGGGCTTGAAGGATCCTTTCGTGGGGGAGGTTCTCTGGTGGTAACTTCACGTTTCTGCACAAAAACAGTTTTATGAGTCAGCACAAATTCATCAGCTATCACAGCTGCTTCTTTCAAAGTGGAAACCTTCTGTTCATTAAGGTGTACAACAATGCGTTCTGGCAGGCCATTTTTGAACTCTTCCAGCAGTATCAGTTCACGTAAGGAGTTGTAGTCAGGAACTTTACTTGCTGTTATCCATCTATCAAAAAGAGTAGCTTTTTCACGAGCAAACTCTACAAAAGTCTGATTTGCTGTTCTTTTGTGATTGCGAAAGCGTTGCCTATACGCTTCGGGAACAAGTTCATAAGCAGCAAGGATAGCAGACTTCACTACATCATATTTCAAACTTTCTTCCAAAGACAAAGCAGAACAGACTTCTTGTGCTTTGCCTACCAATTTGCACTGAAGAAGCAATGGCCAAACTTCTCTCGGCCAGTGCAATGACGCCGCAACACGTTCAAACACATTGAAATATGTATCAACTTCTGATTCACGAAATGGAGGTACCAACACAATGTTTTTACTCACATTGAAACCACCTGGGTTTACATGGGAGGAGGTTGTTTCATCAACAGATGAATTTGCAGAACTAGGTTGAGTAGTACTTCCTGAAGTCTGTGCCTGCAACTCCAACTGACGCAGTCTGACCTCCCTTTCAATCTGCAACTCCAGCTCCAACCTTTTCAGCTATAACACCTTTTCTGTCTCTGTTTCCAACTCCAACCTGCGAAGTTCCAACTCTGCCTGACGAGCTTGGGCTTTATCCTGAGCCTCCAATTGTAATTTAGCCAAACGTACCTTGAGTAATACTTCTTGTCTTGAACGAGGAGAAGATGGAGTAGCAAAAGAAGGTGAGCCATTAGTGCTTAACTTTTCCACCGTTTGTTGCTCCCCAGCAGCAGGGTTTTGCCCTTCTTCCTTTAACACAGCAGGCTTCACTCCTTCATTAGGGGACCTGTCAAGAGGAACTGGCAAACGAGGTGATTTAGAAACAGGAAGCAGGCCTTCTTCTACAAGTTTGTTTGAAACAGCAGTTTTCAAGTCCTCTTTCACCATTTGCCTTGATACATTTAACTCAAAGTGTGCTGCTATAGCAAACAAATCATGTTTTCTACATACGTTTAGCTCCTCCCAAGAAGGATTACTCAAAAATGCACTCAAAGTGAAAACACCAGTTGCCATACTAACTACCTCTGCCAAATACATCAGCAGAAACAAACTCCAAACCTTCACCATCCACAAATGGATTAACCAGGACTTTTATCCCGGACGAGCCGCCAATTTATGTTACGTCCCCTGGCTAGTCTAGGGGGTTGAAGGGACGAACATAAATGTGGATAGAAAAGGAGGAGCCAAGATGGTAATTCTAAAAGGTTTATTTAATACTGGTGATGGGATGTGGGTTCAGACCGAGGTGGGTTCAGGGAGAGCCAAGGCCAACATAACAAACAAAACATCCCTGACGTAGAAATAAAAGAAACTTACCTAACTCCAAAGAAACAAAATATACAACCTATAACCATAACCTACCTAACAACACATAAACAGGAGAAAACAGGGTGTCAAAACAAAAGGCAGCTCTCCCCTACAAGCAGTCTGAACATGAAACAACAATGCTCACACAAAATACAAAGGCATGCAAGCCTGGACAAGTATGGCAACCAAAATGGCCAGAGGGCACAGAAGCACAGCTCCACAGGCCTTAAGTAGTGCTCTGCTGATTACCAATTAGCCGGACTCTGCGCAACATCCAATCAGGACAGAGGAGGTGGAGCCTGGACAAAACAAAGGGTTAATAGGGAGAAGAGACATCCTCCTGGGGGATGTAACAAGGAGTATCGCCTGTTAACGCCTCTACACTCAGAGAATTTTGTGAAAAATTCATCCATAGAAAACACACTGTGAAAAAAAAAGTTGAAGTTTATGGCGTCATTTTTGTGCCTCTGTTCTGTAAAAAAAATTTGCAAGTACAAATGTTGCATTTTGAGGAGAAAATTATTTTGAAAGAAGAAACGTTTAATTTGAGAACAAATTTCATTGCTGCGTGCAAGAAATATATTTCAGTGTTTGCTATTATCCACATACACACACTATAATAGCACCTCTTGCTCAGATCTTTGCTCTGTGTGCTCACAGACATCTGCAGACCTGCTCTCACTGTGTCGCTCGCTCACAACATCTCTGCTCCGTGCACGCTCAACTCTCTGTACACCGTTGTAAGTGTGCCACAAAACCAAACAATCACAGACTTGGATGCAAAAATTCTGATTGGCCGTTTTTGGTCTCCAATCAGATCGCTAGCTACTGCATTCAGGAAACACGGTCAAGAATGTAGCTAAATCCATTTTCGGTTAGTATGTTTAATTATTTTATTTTTAAATATATAATTTTTTAAGTCCATTGTTGGTTTTAATCTAGTTTAAACCAAACCACTCCACTGGATTTAGCTACATTCATCTGAACAAATATATGCTGAAAATGTATCCTGTTTTTTTGCAGGTTGTGTTAACAGCTGCATTAAGAAATTTTACGTGTCCGGTATGTTAAGGCCTTAAGGGTCTGCTTTAGACCAGGACTAACTTCTAAGCCACCGTGGCATAGCAACACTCGGGCCATATGCCAATATATCACTTCAGTTTCAAAAGGTGGAAGGATTTTTGTCTAATTTGATCTAACAATAGTGTACAGATTGCCTTTATACCAGGGGTGGGCAATGCCAGGCCCCGAGGGCCTGCAGGTTTTACATCTCACCTTGGGTCAACACACCTGAATCACATGATTAGTTCATTACCAGGCCTCTGGAGAACTTCAGGACATGTTGAGGAGTTAATTTAGCCATTTAAATCAGCTGTGTTGGTTCAAGGACACATCTAAAACCTGCAGGGGCACCGGCCCTCGGGGCCTGGAATTGCCCACCCCTGCTATATACCCACTGAGTTCCAAACACAATAACCAACTAAATATGTCAAGTCTAATTACCATGAATTCTCCTTGTGCAGATCCAGTAGCATTTGAACTGAGGATATTCTCCTGCAAAGCTTTGGTGACCCTTACATCCATTATCAAATCGATTATTCGAATATATAGATTTAACATACAAAATGTGTCTATTTATAGTCAAGAGAGCATTAAAGCGACAGCCATATATTATCTGACCTTCTAAATCAGTCACTGAAGCTGCATAGGCTCCATACTGTCATGTTTGTCATGTGTAGGGCTCTCTGCTTATGTCTGAACAGCTTTCAATCAGATCATCTATCAGGTACATATGGGGGCCTTGAAGGCATGAGTGGGATATCGTATGTATGTGTGTGTGCATATGTGAGCTTGGAGACGGGCACAGAAGGCTGAGCAGCATGCTTCTCTCTCAGAATGAAACCATCTATTTAATATATTTAATAAGCATGGGAGGAGGTGGTTATGGTGTGTGAGTTGAGGAGACCAAGAGGCTCTGTAGGTATGTTATGCTGTATTTTTGTGTCATCAGTTCTGGACAGATACAAGCTAAAAATGAATGTGTCTTCTAGCAGGTGTGCATCAATACCTCACACATATCAAAAGGTTTTGACACACTATTTTTTTTTGTCTAACAACCAGGAAAAGCACATCTAAGCATTACTGTTCAGCCAACTAATGTGTCAATATTTCCCCCTTTGTGTCAGGATGACAAAAGAGGAAATCTTTATTGAAAAACCAATTGATATGTTTCAACTTTTTCCAATGGTGGGCCTCAAAGATCCTCCACTTCTTTTAAGGGTTCTTCACATGTTCTGGGTTCTGTTGCCATGCTAATGTCTCCCCCACATCAGTTCCACAGTGTTTTGTTTTTCCACTGTTGTGTTGTATTCAGTTTTCTGTTTGGTTTTCTTCAGTGTGTCTTTTCATAGCATTTTTCTATTTGCTGGTGTTCGTGTAGGTTTTAATATGTTTGAAATCTAAGGGCCACTGTTGCCTACATCACACAATTTTTGAACATTTATCTAGCAACTGATATCAGTGAATCACATCTTATTATTCAAGCAGCTCAAACCTCAAATAGTTCCAAGAGGCGGCTCCTGGTGTCCAAATAGGTCTGTATCATCGGGTAGAATAGAAAAATGGCCCCTTCTACCATACATTATGATTTTATTGAACACATTTTTTTCCCATAAATTAAGGGTTGCTACCTTGAAGTGTAAATTATGGCACCCATTGTACTTGAATCAGTACCACTAAAGTTGCCGCTCTAGTTCCCCTATGTTTAAACAGCTAACTCAACCGATCTCGGCACCTGACTGTGCCTCCCTGAGCCTGGTTCTGTCGGAGGCTTCTTCCTGTTAAAAGTGAGCTTTTCCTTCCCGCTGTCACCAAAGTGCTTGCACATGGGGGTCATCTGACTTTTTTTTTTTTTTTTGGGGGGGGGGGTTGTTAGTTTTCTTTGTATTATTGTACTTCCATTTACAATATGAAGCACCTTCAGGCAACTGTATACATATAATTGATTTGAATTGAAAGGCTGCAGTGGCGTTGAACTGAGCCCACCGCAAAACACTTCCTGTTTGTCATTCCCCCTCATTCTCTCTCTCTACGGTCTTTCCAAAAATCAATAAAGAAAAAATAAAGGCTTAAACTCATAAAGTTAAAAAATTAAGCAAAAATGTTATTGGCCAATGAGTGTGCAGCGTAAGTAGAAACTTGGAGGATTTATTTTTTACAAGCTGCAATGGCCCATTCACACACAAACTCATACAGCACTGTATTCTAAGCACTTTCTAACTATACTGCATGTGCTCACACTCCTCCTTTGGGGTTCAGTGTCTTACCCAAGAAACCGAGGGTCTGTGCATGCATGGTGTCACAGACCCTCGCTTTCTCCTTCGTAAACATGCCTTGCTTATAATGTCAGCTCGGAATAGCTGGAATATATTTTAACATAGACGGCACCCACCATGACGTTCCAGGCTATAATCTAGTGTGTACAACTATCTTGTAAAATGCTTCTAATACAGTCATCATTCCCTTAATTATTTAATCCATTCACACAGAATTAGTCTCAATACTTAGAACAAATATGCTGATTCCAAATGATGTCCTACACCAGTATACTGCACTCACACACGTCTCTGTTTGTCAGCATCAGCGCTGCCTTCATGAGAGTATTCCGAACATTCCAAGACTCCAAATGTGGAAGTTTAGCAGATATGTAGTGCCAGGCTCTTTCTAGTGATGGCATGTGTTACGCAGTGTTCAGATGTGCACAATAAATAAAAAAAATATGCCGTAGGAAAATAAAATGATTAATAATGGTTGCCATGCCATAAATCTATTGTAAACAATAGCTTTCCCTTATGTCTCTGACCCCCGATTACATCAATGCTGAAAATATTGCACGAACTGAGACGACTGCCTTTGTGACTTTTATGAAAAATTAAACAGGTTTTATTTTTGAGACGTGTTAAACAGCTGCTAGATGAAAGAAGAGCGTCTCATGTCTGAGTGATTTTTAGCTCAGCCCCATATACAAAGTCCTCGAACTACATGAACACCAAAACTTCCCTCTGTTAGTGCAAAACTGCTGAACGATTTCCTGATTTTGAATGAATTGTTCCGACTATTCTGTACTGAGACTGTTTAAGATGTTTTAGTCAGGTAACAAGCATGTCGAATGAAGCAGAGCTGTGACTATAAGCGACCACAGACAACTTTCTAATCATGTGTGACGGCTGCTTTGGTTGATTGGTGGCACTCGCCTGGGTTGTGTACCTGCGTCGGAGCAGCTTCAGTTGCAACAGCAGAGTGTCAGTTGTGTTTGGCTGCTGGTGATAAGCCGCTGCTCTTTCATGTGAGGCTGTGTGAGGTGGCAGTGAACGTTACTGCGGTTAAACAGGAAACAACTACCACAAGCTATGTGGGCCTGTGAGTGTGTTTGTACACTCATTATACTTTTGTCATTTATAGACTTTGTACATCTTCAGCTCAGGGAACTTTAGAGTGTATGTGGGCACGTTAACTGATCACAAATTATGTTGCCAAACTATTGTACTTTACTAATGTTTTGAGCAACCCCATATTGCTTTATATAATCCTGGGAAAATGAGAAATATGTGCTGCAATTTATTGAAACGTGCAAACGTAAAGGGAAATCCATTATATAAGGCAAAAACAGAATTTTTACATTTCCGAATAGCTTGAAAGTCAATATTTGGTGTGACCACCTTTATTCTTCAACACAGTCTGAACTCTCGGGTCTTCTTCAAAGACATTTAACCTCCTAGGACCTGGCGTCCACATATGTGGACATCACATTTTGGGTTGTCTAAACCAAAATACAAAATTTTGCTCTACAAGGGCCTGATATCCCCTTACGACGACACTATACTGACACTGTTCTATTGACATTTTAAACAAATATCCTCATATGTGCATCTCATTCTTGTCAGAAACAAAAATCAGGTAAAAAAAAAAAATCTGGCAATTCTTTGTTTTTACATTCATCAGGTCCCAACATGCCCAAATATCAAAGAGAAATTAAAAATGCATGCCATGGAAGAGTTCGGGTCTTAGGAGGTTAAAACACCAAAGCTGGACGATGGCTGCATTTGGTCCTGTTCTCTGTCACGTTGATCTCAAACTGCTTGAATAATGTTGAAGTCCAAGTTCTCAGGAGGCCAATCCATGGCTCATTGTGTTACACTGTATGTATTATTATCCAGGTATGCTTTTACTGCTTGGCAGTGTGTTTGGATCTAAATGGTACTTTTGTGCATTCATAATTCCAATTTTTACAATTTTCCCAACACTACTGGCTAAATCTGCCCCAATCCATGACAAAAAGGTGGTACACAAATAGAAAATGAAGTTATGATTATCATTTACTGAAGTTGTGTGTTTTATCTGTTTTATTTCTCTGTGTGGTGACTGGTCAGTAGGTGTTTGTTATCAGGTGCCAAATGAAAACTGTTGATGGAAAATTAACATCAAGTGAATCAGCAGCAGTGAAAATATTTGGAACCAGAAGTCTCTTTTGTTAATTAGAAATGTAATTTTAAAAAGTTTTGGTGGGTTACAAGATATTTTCAGGTAACACAGTCGACCGTGGCAACACATTTGGATGCTTGACTCTGACCAGAAAAGTGAGTCACTGCCATGAATCCTTGTTACCTCAAACTTAAAAGTCGTGTTGACAGCCTGGTACAGAAAGCGGTTTGTGCTTCTAAGGAAAGCTTCTCACTTCAGTTCCTCACAATCATCTTAGTGAAGTGAGACGTGTGGTTCCTGTGATTGACATTACAGCAGGTGGGTGTTGGACCTGTTTGTGTTATTGGTACCTTTTAGAACATTTATATTAATATTATCTAACAGATAACATGACTTGCTTTTGTATTTTTTTAAATTTAGCGTTAATTGACAGAATGTCTGCACGTTGCATGTGTACAATTTATGAAATAAAAATGAATAAATTTAAAAAAAAAACACTCAGACTGAGGCTTCAGAAACCAGCGGGTAATGTCATGGCTCCCATTCAAGGAGCTGCAGTTTTCAGCACTTGAGCCTGATATTTTCCAGAACGCACTTTTTGGCTGCTTGTCAGACAACGTTAATGTGTTGCCTTTTCTTTGCTGACCGACATTACTAAAACAAAAGAGTAGTTAAGCTTTATGTGGGTCCTGTAAGCAACTGCTACACAGACCTGCTGCTTACAGAAATAAAGGTTTTACAACAAACTGTCCCAATTTAACCTTGGATAATGACTGAGGACACGTCACAGTGGAGAGTCTGTGGTGCAAATTTAAGAAACATTTGCGTTTAATTAAATTATGTGAAGTAAATCTGGGCCGTTGATGATGTCATAGTGACGCCATCAGCCTCGCTTTGAACTTAGAGACAAACAGTGCATAACAGGAAGTGGATTGGGAAAGACTTGGGTGTGTAGCACTGCACATCCATGATCTGAGTTGAATTCTGGGAAGTGTTTAACCCACGACAGGGAGAAACTTCTGGATTTGTGCTCTGCTGCTTTAATTTGGACTTTTCTGCTTTCAGTCAGCAGCGATTCTGCTGTTGAGATGCACTTTGAAAACTACAAAGGACATGGCTCTTTATCTTTCATGTCATCTAAAATGAACTTTAAATCCACAGACATACATGTTATCATAGTGTTGTGGGTACTGTTGGCAGGTAAAATATGAAAACTCATGTTAAAAATATGGCTGCATGAGTCATTAATATCCTTCGCAGACTGATTTATCCTTTTTTTCAACATGAGGCGGTTTTATTTTAATCATCTTTGTTTGTTTCATTTCAGGAGATATTTTGGCGGAAGCTTTACTTCCTCTTGTCATTTTTAAGCAAGTCACTGAAAGTTCACACACATCTCTAATCCTTAAATCACATTTTATCACCACCATCTTAAACCCTCATTTCATTTGATGCTGCGGGCGACTGAAGGCAGCGAAAGAAAGGGTGTTTCTTCTTCTTTCTTTTTGTTGTGAGCTCCCTGATGAGTGGCGGTGAAATGACTTTGGTGGCTGCTGCTAATGCGCTATAATTGGTACGAGGAGCCACTCGCTCTGAACAATTATATGATGCAGGAGCTGCAATCTCTGTTGAGAGAGACAGAAACAGATTCCCTTCATCTTTGGTGTGTCAGCCTGCCGTGTTTTACATCCTTCAGAGCTTTAAAACAGATTTCAGACACGGCGTAGCAACTCTGACTGCGGTGTTTGACAGCACAGGTTGTACCTGCTGCAGCCTGGAGGGGTAAATTTGACTTTTTTGTGTGTCAGATATATTTGTGTCAGATATATTTTGGAGGAAGACGAACTGTCAGCTAGTCGACTGTAAGCTGACACAGTGACCTGACATGTCAGCTTACAGCTTACAGGTTTTCTTTAGGTTATTAAATTGTCTCAAACACAGTCTGGTTAAGATCGTGTTTTGAAGGTGCCCTGCGGAGTTTTCCTGTAGACAAAGTTATTTTTACTTTACACCCACAAAACCCACTTTGATGACGAAGAAAATAGCATTTTCAAAACTCCCTCATACACTTATAAGATGCTTTCTTGTGTACAATTTTCACAAAATATAATGAAATGAAAATATATTTGTTTATTATCTAGCTGTCTTTATTTTATCAAAAAACAAGGCAAACAATTGAGGCAGCAAAAACATTGGTAACTGTGTTTTTGCCTATCCCTAAATAACTATTTATGTAGCACCAAATCACCACAACAGTCACTACTTTATATTCTAAAAAGGCTAAAAAAGGTACAGAACGCCCCCCCCCCCCCCCCCCCCCCCTTCCCCCCAAAATCAGATGAGCTTCTGAGTAAACACTCGGTGACAATGGGAAGGAAAAACTCCCTTTTAACAGGAAAAAACCTCCAGGGGAAAGAGCCAGAGTCAAGGACCGGTGGGGCCATCTGCTGCAATTGGTTAGAGGTTAGAGGAGGGAGACAAAAGGCATGCTGTGGAAGAGAGACAGAGGTTAATAATAACTAATGATTAAATGCAAAGTGGTGTATAAACCCATAGTAGTGGAAAGAGGTGAGTGAAGAAGAAACACTCTCTGCACTTAAAAGTAGAGATAGTGTCTTTCTCCTGAATCCAAACTGGAAGGCTGGAAAACTGAAGGCTCTGCCTCCCATTCTAATTTTAAATATGCTATTAGCACCGGTAAGCCCACAGTCTGAGAGGGAAGTGCTCTATCGACATGATATGGTACTGTGAGGTCATTAAGATAAAACTGGACCTGATTATTCAAGAAGGATTTAACAGGGTGCCGGTGAAGACATTATTATAAAGCCTCATTGGCTACTTCACAAGGTAATTCTTCCCAAACAATAAGAGAATGGTCTGAAAAAAGAAAATGGCCAATGAGCAGCACTTCTCTGACTGAAAATTTCTGTCCATAAAACAGGACAGAGACATTGTTAGATTGCTTTGAGTTGATTGGAAGGCAGCAGTAAGTCAAACAACCGTCTCTGAATGAACAACACACTGAACACTGAAGCAGATGGGCTGCAGCAGCAGAAGACCACACTGGGTGCCAAACCTGTCAGCAAAGAACGGGAACAATTCACGTGAAAGATTGGAAGAACAATGATACCTGTGCTGATGAGCCTTGATTTCTGATGTGATATTTGGATGGCAGGTTTTAATAATGTGGTCTAAACAACACGAAGCCATTGTGTTATCATGCTGATCTCTAGAGATTTTCTCCAGCACCTTGTTGAATCAATGCCAGGAAGCATAATGGTTGTTCTAATGGTAGAAAGGAGAAACCCAGTACTGGCAAGATGTACCCAATGAAGTGGTTGATGAGTAAATGTTTAGAAATCTTGTTGCTTTAATCACATATTTAAGAATTTAATACTTCGCTGCTAATAAATGACAGTAAAGTATGTGTCAGGGGCAACATGGGTGAGGCAGGTTGAAGACCATGACAGAGCTATCCATCCATCCATCCATCCATCCACCCATCTTCTTCCGCTTATCTGGGGCCGGGTCGCGGGGGCAGCAGCCCAAACTGAGAAGCCCAGACCTCCCACTCCCCAGCCACCTCCTCCAGCTTATCTGGGGAACACCAAGGCGTGGGACATGCCCAGAACACCTCGCTCAGGAGGCTCAATGTGGAGGAGCAGTGGTCTACTCTGAGCCCCTCCTGGATGGCTGAACTCCTCACCCTATCTCTAAGGGAGAGGTCAGCCACCCTTCGGAGGAAGCCCATTTCTGCCACTTGAATCCGTGATCTCATTCTTTCAGTCACCACCCACAGCTCATGACCATAGGTGAGGTTAGGGATTGACCAGTAAATTGAGAGCTTCGCTTTTACACTCAGCTCTTCATGACAACGGCATCTGCATCACAGCAGCAGCAGCAGCACCAATCTGTCTGTCGATCTCACGCTCCCTTCTCCTGTCGCTCGTGAACAAGACCCCGAGATACTTAAACTCCTCCACTTGGGGCAGGAACTCGTCCCGACCTGGAGTGGGCACTTTTCTGGCTGAAGACCGTGGCCTCAGATTTGGAGGTGCCAATTCTCATTCCCACCGCTTCACACTCGGCTGCGAACCGTTCCAGTGCGAGCTGGAGGCCATCACCCGATGAAGCCAACAGAACCACACCATCCGCGAAAAGCAGAGATGTCTCCTGGCTTCATGACGGAGCCAGAAGGACAATAAAGAGAGAGAATTAATATCAGTATGTTTGCGGTCTTGCCAGTTTCCTAACTAATTCAGAAATATTATTGACTTTCCTTTTGGTCATCTGTCAGCTTCATTGAAGCCACATGAGGCTACAAACACAGGTTTGTGATGCATTTTGAATGTGCAGGTTTTGAACATAAATAGAAATCTTGCTAATACAGATCTGAACAGTTAAAATGAGTGAATATGACTTAAGAGATCACTGAGGGGTTACAGTCACCGATAAAGCATCATCGGTGATGCTTTGCAGGGTAAGAGATGCGCTGGAATGTTCTGGAATGTGTTGTTTGTGGCCAGAGACTTTCAGTCAAATGTTGGTTTTAGACCAAACTTCATCACAGTCCAGCTCAAAAAATATCCAGTGAAATGAAAGCATTGACTGGTGGGAATAGAATCAAAGTATTCTTGTTTGTGTTGTTAGTAAAGCTACTCTTGCTTATGAGGCTTCTGGTTGAGTAGATTGTTGTCAGAGCATTTTTAAAAATATTTTTCTCCTGCAGTTTTGAGCCTCAGCTCATTGTGAGCAAATGTTTCCCTGCTTCATCCATCAGAGCCCTGAGGGATCCTCTCACTCTGTCGCCAGCTTTTCTTCTTAAAACCTCGTCTGTCCACTGGGGCATCCAGCTGGAAGAAGCTTCTACGTCCCTCATGTGTTTCCTTATGTCGCCGCTTTCTGCTCAGCTCTACAGATGAATTATGGAGGAGAGCGAGATGACAGAAACACGCCAGTACTGAGTGCATACTCTATGTTTGATTAGATTCATTTAACTGTTTATTTTAATGCTTTTTGTTTGCTTTATTTTTCCAAAGCTCACATATTATTCCTGTCCGCCTCAGCCTCTGAAGGACTGCCGGGCATGCCGATAAAACAAAAAGAAAAACGTCTATTTGACAAAATCTATAATAATTCTGGAAAGGTGTGGTTGTCACTTACAGGTTTCAAGTTGTTCTTGTTGTTACATCATTCTGCAGCACACCAATCAAAAGTAGATAATCCTTTGTTTAGTTATAGTCGACCTTCAGAAGAAAATTTGCCATCTTTTCTTCTGGAAAACAACATTTTTAAAGTCATTTTTGTGTCCTGGATGATATCAAATAATATTTTGGAGGGTTACTCAGGCAAAATGACACATTTAGGGGGTCACTGGGGGACAGATAATAAAACAAAAGAGGGTTTTAATTCTGTTTTTCACTCCTTCATGATTTCTTAGACCTTCCTCTGTAAGTTAAACACAACAATAAGTTTAACATTGTGTCAGCTGTGGGGTTTGCATTGGTTTTGTGCCAGCTGGCTTTTGTACTCGCGTGCTTACAGAGAGCGTGACTGTGACCTTAATGTTGTCCATAATGATTCCCTGGCTGTCTTCTTTCTGCTAACAGGCAGTCAGAGTCGACTCCTCTCCTCTGTAAAGCTTTGAATATTTCAGCAGTGAGCTGCAGGTTTTGGGTCAGTGTGTCAGTGTGTGATCCACTGTGACAGACTGCAAAAAGACTGAAAGAGGAAGAGGGAGGAGCAGTCTGAGCAGACTGAAGAGGTGGAGAATGCCAGTCACTGAGGGAATCACTGGCTGTTCTTCACAAGCATCCACCAGTGTTGCAGACAGATGTTTATATGTATTTGTCAAACCAGACTCGTGTAATTGTGACAGCTGCAAACCTGTTGTTTCCACAGCTCAGGCTGGGCTGGACAGAAACTCTAATACATCGAGCCCAGTGTACTCCTAAAGCCTTAGAAAGTACGTTATCCTAGTTATTCCTAATGTTTACTAAATCCTTCTGATCCAGATTCTGCTGGATAACAGGCCAAAATCAACACTTTGTCACCAGAGTGTTCATACTGAAGAGTCTTGGAAAAGAAAATGAACATTAATCATCCTCAGAGAAAGCTAGAAAATGGCTACAGAGTAGCACAAATCATCCACAAAGACAGAAAAAAATGATTTGACTTCAAAAAGGTTAGTTAGAGAGGACAAAATAACTTCTGAAATACAAATTTAATTCAATTTTAGTTTGATTACATATGTCATCAATTCACAGCAACAACAAGGTGCTATATATTGCAAGTTTTAAGACCCTACAGTGTTATTGTACCAATAACATCACGAATCGAAAAGACCCACAAAATAGTTCAAAAAGAAATAAATGATCCAAAAATTGACAAAATCAGAAAGACAACAGGAATACACCAATCGTCAAAAAGAGGTATCAGTTTATCCCCATCAGGGTCATCTGGAGCCTATCACAGCAACCACAGGGTGAGAGGGAGGGTACACCTTGGGTAAGGCTAACACAGAGAGGCAACAGTGCTAACCACCATGCTGCCAAAGAGACAAATCAACTTCAATAAAGTTAAATGCAACTGGCTAAAACGAAGCCCAAGTAATCCACCAGGAGATACAAAGTAAATACAAAGTGGTCAAAAAAGAGCTACAATGTCAACAACAGGCTACGAGTGGAAATCAGTCTGACCGCGGCCCATGCCCCCCCCCCCCCGTCCCTCTGCTTTCCTGTCTGTCTTCACTGTATGATCCGATAAAGCACAAAAATAAAACAAATACACACCAAGAGACACACAAGAGATTAATTACACAACAACAAAAAAAGACACTGACAAGTTCACACAGCTGTTGTGTTTTTCTCAGGTTGTTGTGTTGCTCTGTGTAAATGTGTCGCTCTTACAGCCTAAAATGTTTTGGTTGGAGCTTCTCCTCTTCCTGCAGCCAGAGTTGAAAGGCCACAGCTAATGAATATTCTAACTTGACCCAGATTCTGTGATAAAGCCTTGTAGGTGCTTGAGGACAGCAGTTATTGCACGTCTTTGAAATATGAAGTTGTGTGCCGGGTGTGTATTTGTGTTGGTGTGCAGACAGGATTAATTTTCGGAGGAAGTCAAAGGTCACTGTAGATAAACGACGACAACTGCTGGAAATGGAGTAAGTGTATTTCTGCTGATGAGGCATTTTCTGGCCACATTAAATCAAGTTGTGTTCCAGGCCAGGGTTTGATGATCAATGAAATCATCTGAATCATTTGTTTTCACATTTCCTCGCCTTTCTCTTTTCTTTTCTTTTCTTTTTTCCCTTGCTGCGTACATGACTTTGTGCACGTTCAGGTTTGCTCAGTAATACCACAGCATTGGTTCTGACTAATCTGATAGGAAGCAGATTGGATGGAGAGGATGTAAACTTTAGTTGTGAGTGTTATCAGCCGCCATCAGGAGCAAACTCGTGTACATCACTGTATACTGATGCTACTGTTGTTTGAGAACCACATTATTCTAGGGCTTAACCTAGAATAAATAATGTCTTTAAGATCAAACTGACAATGAGCAGTTTGGGAACTACTCATGAGCAGAGATGGGCAGTAACGCGTTACTTGTAACTTGTTACTGTAATCTGATTACTTTTTCAGGTAACGAGTAAAGTAAGGGATTACTATTGCAAAAACTGTAATTAGATTACCGTTACTTTCCCGTAGGAACGCTGCGTTACTGCGTTACTAAAACCGTGAATTTTTTGCGAGAACATCTCATGACAGTGACATAAGCGAGTGCGACGTTCGTGACAACAGCTGTGTGCAGATCAACAATGGATCATATATCGAGTGCGGGAGAGAGTATGAGTGTGCAGCGTTTAAAGCGTGGAAGTACTGACCTTACTTTGAGTTTGATTCCATAAAAAGTGACAAAAACATTAGTGTCCGCTGTGCGTGGGAAGAAAACTTCTTTTTACAGCGAAAAAAAACCCCTAAACTTCCAAGCAAGCACCGAGTAGCTACGACGTAATGGGAAACTCACAGAGAAACTCGCGGATTCTTCCACTGACCGCTGCGGCACACCTGCACCAGGGTAAACCTCTGCCTACGCCACTCCTGCTTTACAGGTGAAAATAGAGCAACAGGACCACTAGTCTTTGATGTTATTTATTTTCTGCTGTGTTTTACTTGCATCTATTTGAAAGAGTGAGTGTAAACACAAAATATATATATATATATATTTTATGTGCTGGAATGTGCAGAAAATAAGTTTAAATGTTAAACAAATTTCTTCCAGTCAGAGAATGTTGCATATAATTAAATTTTTGCTTGATGCGTAAAGTTAAAAGATTAAAACTAATAAAACAAGTTTTAAAAAGAGACTTTTCCATTTGATTACATTTTGTATGATGGATTATGCAGAAAAAGTAGAATTGGGCTGAAAGAGCCATTGCTTTATCACCTATTCAGGTTGTAAATAATTTTTTTAAAAAGTAACTAAGTAACTAAGTAATTAATTACTTTTGAAAATAAGTAATCAGTAAAGTAACGGGATTACTTTTTGGGGAAGTAATCGGTAATTAGACTTGACAAGGGGAGACAGCAGACGGGGGAGAACGAGCAACTATGGAGCACAGACAGAAACCAAAAGAACAGAATTGATAAATAATATGAAAATCAAAGTTCAATAATAATGTAAAACTGAAAACTGTGGGTCGACAACCCAGGCACCCTATCAACCACTAAATGTGTCCACACTCCTGTCCAATCCTAACTGAGACAGGATTTAGAAGTATTTAAGTCAGAAGTTGGGTTATAAACCTTCCCGTCACATGTAGTGAGTCTGTTTGAAATGCCAATGGTCCCCATGGCTACTAATGTTTGGGTGCACAGAGGGGTACATAAAGTAGCTCATTGTACACACTTTCTGCCATAAAGTCAAAACAACGGCTTTTGAAGAGTAGTGAAAAATTTGACCCAGAAACAAAAACGAAGCCTTTTACCCTCCTAATGCTCATCTGGAGTACAGGCCTCCACACACAGTGTGAAAAAACAATGTGAAAAATTTCACATTTTTCAGATGTGAACTTGTCATGTAATGTATATACACACTGAAAGCTTTGTGTTCTTGTGAAAGATTTGCCCTCAAAAAGCAGCAGGGAGAATTTTATGGTTTGATCCAGGAACTGAATCTTTTCAGGAGGTTAGTGGGGCAGTTTGGGCTCACGTTGGCAGAGTTGGGACTACATCCGTGGACTCTGAAATCCTTTCAGAGAGCCGACGAACCAGGAGCAGGGTCTGGATGTGTGCCTGAGGTAACACAGTATTCTTTTAGTGTTTCCATATGATTGTATTTTCAGTCCCAGAGCCTATTTTAACCAGTTCACACTGTGTTCACAATGCATTGTGAAATGCAGTGATTAATTTGTCAAAGCTGTTGTTTTGCATACAAAAAAAGTTTGAGCCCGTCCCCAAAAATAAATGTTAAATTATGTGGTTGCTGTGAACATTAAGAATAAGTGAGTCTGAAAAATATTTTGAACACCAGAAATATTCATGTAAATCTTAGGCATCCAGTATAAAGAGTACATACGGCCTTGTAATTTTCTGAAAATGCAGCTTTTCTGTTGTTCCAATGTTAGTAATCACTGTAAAAAAAAAAAAAAAAATGAATAAAGCTAAATAAGCCGAACTCTACTTATGCTAGGTGGGGGTTGAAAGGATCTTATTGTAAAACATCCACGATAATGGAGTTGAATGAATATGGTTAATTCTCTCAATGAAATATTTTAAGATTGGTTGGATACGTTCAGACAAGCGGAGAGACGGTGGAGTCTGAGTGGCAGTTGGGAATGTGGCAGGAGGACCGTGAGTGCCCAGGAAAAACTGTTTAAAAATGTCAGCTATCAATGGTTGTCACTATGGTAACTACATTCATTTTTATATACAGTCTATGCTCTGATGCACACAAAGCCACCAGAGTTTCACCACAATCTCAAACAAACAGGAGGCAAGTTAAATGACAATACAGACGTCCGGGTGTAAATTTTGCTTGTAAAGAACCAATCTGAATACTCTGAATTTCCCCACGGCTGGATGTGGAAAGGTGACTTCTCTCTAAAAGGAGTCAGTTTTCTCCTTTCGCTTTTAATAAGCTGTCAAGGTTGTTGCACTCTTTATTTTAAACTGTTCTCTGGTAGATTAAGGACAAACTGCTGTCAGTCTCAATCACAAAGACACTATTTCCCACTTTAACACCACAGCATCATTTTTGCCCTTCAGGAAGTAGCTGGAGGTAAAACAACAATTTAAAACTGATATCTCATTGCTGAAGATGGTAGCGGCACTTTTTCTTCCAGTGTTCATGAAAATAAATGTGAACAGGACGGAGTAATGACATTGTCCACTGCTCTTAAATCCCTGAGATACTCCTGCTTCAGAATGACTGTTTTTCCTCAGCCCCATTAGTTTTTCAGCTTTACAACAGTATTATTGTCTGTCTGAAGAAAGGTTTGTGTAAACCATGGGTGCATTCCCCCCGAAAAAAACAAAGATAGCAGAAACAGACGTATCTGGTATAAAAACCTGCTGTTTGAACTTTGTCCAGAACATAAAATCTGAAAAACCAAAACCAAACATCTACATGGTTTTAAAGGCTTCTTTATACGCCCTTAGGTGACTGCAAGGACTGAACAAGGAGAGTCAGGGCTGTGTGCACACCTCCACAGGCTGTGCTGGACAGTGATTGACTGTCCTGTTGTGTTGTGTGCATGTGTGATGGTAGACGACCAGATGGCTGATGGGAGGACTTGACATTAGAGGTGAACTGTTCCTGCGCTGAATGAAAAAATATGCATAGCACACACACATTTGTACCTATAATTTTGAAGTTTGATTTTAAACATTTACTTGCAGCACAAACGCTCAGAGAACCACCACAATGCTTTTTCCCTCCGCCATGATGAACCCAGCCACACCGAGTGTTTCACGTCTTTGTGTTATGATGGATCAACACATACACAGGAAAACTCAAGAAAAGCACAGTTTACACTATGATTTCATCTGTCATAGAAGTTGTTTTACTGAGCCATCCATCCACCCTGACTTCCTCTAGCCTGACACTATTTGTTTTAGAAGACAGTCCTGAGAAACTCACACATTGTGAAGGTGAAACAATTTTAAATAATTACAGTTTGATCAACAGAAAAAAGGCTGGTTTCCAAGCAGATATATATATAAAAAAAATACAGTATTGTGCAAAAGTTTTAGGCAGGTGTGAAAAATGCTGTAAACAAAGAACGCTTTCAGAAATATAAATGATTGTTTATTGGCCCCAAATGTATTCTGGACAACCACCCCAAACACCCAGCCAATGTCATTAAGAACTATCTTCAGTGTAAAGAAGAAGAAGAAGTACTGGTTCAGTTCAACTTTAAAGTGTTAAAAGAAAAAACATCTTAAAAAAGCAGGTTACCTTTGTAAATTATTATAATAAAATTATTTAAGCTCTCACAAACATTTTGTAATCTAGGCTGAATATTCTAAAAATGTCGTAAATCCACCTCAACCCTTTCCTGTCACTACTGATATACACATACACACTAGTGTACACACACGTACACACACGACACAGTCACTGCAGTGACCTCGTCCAGATGGGCAACGCGAGCCTATCAGAGGGTCGAGTCACTGTGGCCCCAGAGCGTCTCCAACCACCACCCCGTCGCTCCCACAGCCCTCTGGAGGAAGCTAGAGTATGAAGAGCTGTTGCAGCTTTGCATCATTCTGCTGCTGAGTGTCCACATTTACCCCAAAATAATGAGCCTCACTTTATGTTTGATGACACACTGAAATGCCTGTGGAAACTCAAAGGCCATTTCTTTCTTGGTTGTTATGGGTGTTCACTGTTCTTTGTGAGCCTCAAACCTCCATGGCAGCAGCAGATGTAATTATAAACAAATTTATAGACTGTCAATTACCTCATGGTTGAAGGGCTGACAATGCAGTTAGGGAGGGGAAAAATTGTGGACCACCATCAAACTTTGGGTTTACTCACATTTTAAAAAAAATGAACCTATATTCTTACTGAGATAAAAATTCAGTTCCTAGATCAGCCTAAATTCATTCTAACTAAAAAGTAAATACAAAGTTAACGTGACCGGACACAGCAGGGTGGTGAATGAGTTCAGGCTTCGGTGGAACAGTTAAAGCCAGAATAGTAAAGGTATAGGATATGCTTTCAGGTTATAGTGTCATGGTTAATAAGTCAGTATTGTACAGAAATGTACAACTAGTTGTAGGAAAGCCACCGCCGTAGACAGACTCCCGCAGAAGTGATCTGTAGGGGATGGTGGATCTGTCACATCAGCTTCATAAATGTGGATGTGTATTTCAGCTTTGGGAAACTATAGGAGGTAAACATTTGATTTGGGTTTGTTTTTTCATTTTATTGGCAAAGTATGAAACTTTCCCAAACACACTCTGTTCTCTCTAACATTCTGTGGAGTGACGTCTATGGGAAGAACAAAAATTCCCAGCAAAAATCCACAAGATGAGATACTTACACTTGCTCTTGCATCGACAGTGAGCTAATAGTCTCTCATTCTACTTTCATTAGCAACAATAGCTACCACAATGCTGTGCACAACACAGACTCCAATGCAAAAACCACCAGAGACAAAAACATGAGATTGGAAAATCTGGATCTGTTCATTTGAAAAAAGGGGAAAAGCAACACTTTATCTCTGTTGTGTCTTTCAGGTTTGTCGGCAGCTGTGAAGAAGACACACTCATGTGAGTTCTGTTTTTGCATCACTGTGTATTGGTTGGTAAAACTGTTTTATCTAGAAGTTGTATTAATAACATGAATGCTCCTCGTTTTTAGGCACACTGGAGAGTGTTGAAGAATAGGTGAGACTAATCAGTAAGAACAAGACAGCAAATGTAAAACTAAATCCAAAGCATGAGGGCCAAAAGACTATCAAAATTTTTGCATGAATAGATTTCCTTTGTTTGCAATCTGGCCGCTGTCCCCTGAACTAAGATTCTGAGGGTAGGTGGTCTAAGTCGATTCACTCGATGAGTTTTTAATGAAGTTTCCATTCACTGTGGAACACTGAACGTGTTTCCCCCACAACATTATAAGCAGTTTTTACTGTAAAACATGCAAGCACTGTGAGAGTGAAGGATAGATGAGGACAAATGTGTGACAGGGGACTTCTGCTAGAGTGGAGTCTCTCTCATTAGAGCTGATAAGGCTGGATAATGAATGTGAGATCCTCCTGCAGTCGTCTGTGCGTGGGACTGTCGGAGGGAGGAACGCTGATCCTCCAGGCGCTGCCCAAACAGCTCCTAACATGCTGCTGTGAATCTACTGACTGGGCCTGATGAGGGGAGGTGGAGAGCTCCGACATCGGCTGAGCGGCTTTTCCAAGCATAAATCATTCCCGTGTTCTGCCAATTTGGAGGAAGAATGAAACTCCTGCTGCACCTCAGTTTCCTCTCTCTGCTGGCAGGAGACACTCTCGCCTACAGCACTCTGATATTTACTCAGCATGGCTGTTTTCAGGAAGCTTAATCGTTTTCACTGATGCTCCACAGCTCAGTTGGGATTTGTTTTATGAAGCTGAGTGGGATGGTGGGTGAGGTGCCCTGTAAATATATCTTTAGCTTTATTTTATGAGGGAGGTTCTCTGTCACTGCACAGATTTGCTGAGACAACATGAGAGGAGGAGAGACACTTAAACACCACACTGCTGTGTTAGAGGGGATATTGCTGCAGGTCAACTGGAGGCATTTTGTAAAGTTCCTATAAGCTATGACCTAAAGGTAGGTGCTTTGTGAGACTTACTCATAGGTTCAGGTTGTTATTTCGAACTGTGTAAGTGGTTAGTGCTTGAAAAAGGGAAATCCTACAACGATCAGAGTGCTATCCAAAATAGTTTCCTCAGGCACTGATATTCTGTAGGAGTTTGAAGATTGGTCTTAGCTGAATGATTAGATGGAACGGACTGTTGTGGTACTTTTCACCACTGAGTGCCTACAGCACTTCTACGTTACAAGCCACATTTACCCATTTATACATGGAGCATCTCGCTCATGGATATTTCAACATGCAACTGTGGAACTCCCCTTTCTGTCAGTGGAAATGAAGTTTAACTCAACAATGTATCCCTATGAACATATTGGAGATAATTTATCTGAATTTTAGGAGAGGGACCAAACCTCTATATATGCCCCTACCGGTTCTCTATCTTTATTTCATTGGATTCTCTTTCAGGCAATCCAAGAAACCAAAACTCTCTGAACAACATGTCAGGTGCTTCAGAGAGACCAAACTCCACCGGTCATCCTTGGGAACCTCATAGCACTTTTTCTCACCGCTCGGCAATCCGGTTGGCTACATCCATCTTTCCGTACATCAGAACTCCTCTCTTCACTCCATCCAGATATAAAGTGACTTTTACCCAAAAAGCCGACACATGTCAACGCTGACTCAGACAGCATGCCGTTCCTATGTTCCAGGAAGGTCTCATAAAAGTATTCTTCTGATGAGGATCAAGACTGGACTGTAGCTCGGATACTAAAAGAGAGAGGCATTTTTTTTTCATTGTTGTTCTAACTTTGTAGCTTCTTAACACTCACATATCTAAAAGTCAGTTGACCAGAAGCAAATATAAAACTTCCAACAGCAGCTGCTGTGCGCCTTGCAGCTTGACCCACCCACCAGCGCCATGTAGCATAGACAAGCTCTGGTAACAGAAAAAGAAGCATCCCATCACTGTTCCATGCAGCCGCCCCCTACCACAATTTCATGCGCTGCTGGAAACCAGTCACTACTTCCATGCTCTGCTGCCCCTCCATTGCTGTTTATCTTGGATAGGCACTAGGAAGCCAGTTTTTCTGTTTTCTATCCCTGCTTCGCCAAAGTGGAGAAGCAAACCTTTCCATCGCTGGGATGGCAGTTTTACTGTTGTCAATGCCTGCTTCACAAAGTGCAGAACCAACACTTTTGGCACTGGGATGCCAGGTGCTGTCTTCTCTATCCCTTGTTCACAAAATGCAGAAGCAAGTTTTTCAACCACTGGGATGCCACCTCCTCTCTTCTCTATGCTTCATTATCAAAATGTAGCAGCAAACCTTTCTGGCACCGGGTTGCCAGCTTCTCTACAACCTATCCTATCTATTATTTGCAAAAAACAACAATAAACATTACTGGCACCGGGTTGCCAGTTTACTGCTCTACTATCCCTTCTCTGCAATATGCAACAGCAAACTTTTCTGGCACTGGGATGCCAGTTTTTCACCATACGTAGTAGTATGAAGGTAGGTCCTTCATATTTTCCAGAGCTGTCCACCGGACCAGATTGGAGTCTTTGGTGGTCCATTTTTGGTGTGGTCTATGTCTTAGTAATTATTCCCATGTCCTGTTTTGGTTTGGTAAATGTCTTTGCTCATGGGTTCCTCTCTTGATGGTTTCCACCTTTGTCTTGTCTCCATTGGTGTCTGTTTTCCCTCCTTTGTGATTGCCTGTCCCTCCCTCATTGCTTTCATTTGTGGACAGTGTGCCCTGGGTGTGTCAATAGGTATGTTTCTCCCATTGTCTGATGGCCATTCATCTGTTTTTCCTCCCATGCTAACAGTGTATGTATCTGAGTTCATCCTCTTCTGCTTAGTTTGGTTTTGTATGTTTCTCATATGGACTCTGGGTTTTTAACTTGTGTTGCTTAATTTAATAATCTTCCTTTTAAAGACTTTAGGAACTTCTTTGAAAAAAAGTGCTGAGCAGAATTTTGGATACACAATCCATCCATTGCCTGAAAATGTTCAAAAGAGCTTATTTGTGATATCTTCAAAGGCATGGCTTTTTTTTTTCTAGTACCCCCTTAAATGTTCAGTGGTGTTGAAGTTGGGTAACTGTGTATGAAAGTCTATGACTAGCAGGACTCCTTGGTCGTCTTTGGTCTTCAAGTAGTTCTCAGATCTTTGAGGTTTGTTTTGGCTCATTATCTGGCTGTAGTATGAATTTTTCTCCATAAAGATGAAAACTGTTGGTGGTTATCCAAAGCTAAAAGTGAAGGTGGACCTTTCATAACAGTTAATTGGAGTAATAGGTTCTTATTTTTGACAATTCTGCATCTGATTATCTGAACAAGCCTTTAATAATAACAATAAAATGATAATAATTAATAAACTTTTACAAGGGTGATGCATTTCAGAAACTCCATTTCTATATTTATGCGATGGGAAAAACAGATCTTTTACACTGTTTTCCTTGTCCCTTCATCTCCTTGCTTGGCATCAGACTGTGTGCTCTGTTAATGTTTGTAACTGTTCCCGACATCTCTGTAGGGTTATATCCAAACCTGTTGCTTTGGCATTAAAGTGCTTGACATGGGTTTGCCGTCACCCCGCCGAGTGGGCGGGTAGCATGGTCGCCAATATTTGGGAACATGATTAGAATTAGAATTAGAATTAGAATTCAACTTTATTGTCATTGCACATGCACAGGTACAAGGCAACGAAATGCAGTTTGCATCCATCCAGAAGTGCTTTAGTGATATAGATATATTACAATATATATTAGCAATAATATAGATATGTGAGTATATTACAGAAATGGGTCTATTATGGTATGTTATAATGTACACGGTATGAAGTATGTTGTGAATATTCTATAACTATAAGTATGTACAGGCTGTAGTGAGTACAAGCTATGTACAGGATATGAATATAAATATGAAAAACTATACAGAATATGAAATAAATAACTTTACAGAATCTGAGATATACAGCTATACAGAAATGGGAACTATGCAAGTTGTAAACAGTTGTAGGATTAAAGATTATCGAATGTACAGAATGATTATTTACACAGAGCTATACAGTAGTGCAGTTAAGATAAGTGAGGGTGTAGATAGTTTCTACAGAGGCTATATAAAGTGCTAGTGGTTGTGAGTGGTGGTTCAGTCCATGTTATTATTGTGTGTTTGAGGGTACAGTTGTCCATTGTGGGTGTGTGTATGTTCAGTCCATGAGTTTAACGTGGGTCAGATGTCAGGAGGCAGAGTTCAGGAGTCTGACAGCTGTGGGGAAGAAGCTGTTCCGGTACCTGGTGGTCTTAGTCCGGAGGCTCCTGTGGCGCCTCCCAGAGGGCAGGAGGGTGAAGAGTCCATGTGATGGGTGACTGGGGTCTTTGATGATTTTCCCAGCCCTTTTCAGACACCGCTTCCTGTAGATGTCTTTTATGGCAGGAAGTGGTGCTCCGGCAATGCGCTGGGCAGTTTTCACGACCCTCTGCAACGCCTTCCGGTCCGAGGCAGAGCAGTTCCCGTACCAGACTGTTATACAGTTGGTCAGGATGCTCTCGATGGTGCAGCGATAGAAGTTCACCAGGATGTCTGAGGACAGGTGGTTCTTCCTCAGAGTCCTCAACAAGAAGAGGCGCTGGTGAGCCTTCTTGACCAGCTTGGAGCAGTTGGTCGTCCAGGTGAGATCCTCGGAGATGTGAACTCCCAGGAACTTGAAGCTGCTCACACGCTCCACAGCCGTCCCCTTAATGTGGATGGGTGGATGTGGGTCAGCATTCCTCCTGTAGTCCATGATGAGCTCCTTGGTCTTCTCGGTGTTAAGCAGCAGGTTGTTTCTGTCGCACCACTCAGCCAGACGATCCACCTCCTCCCTGTAGGCGGCCTCATCGTGGTGTCATCTGCAAACTTAATGATGGTGTTGGAACCATCAGCAGGTCTGCAGTCGTGGGTGAAGAGGGAGTAGAGGAAAGGGCTCATCACACAGCCTTGTGGTACACCGGTGTTCATTGTGATGGTAGATGAGCAGCGGTTATCCAGCCGGACATGTTGGGGGCGGTTGGTCAGGAAGTCCAGTAACCATTTGCAGATGAGGGAACTGATGCCCAGGTCTGTCAGTTTCCTGATGAGTTGTGAGGGGTGGATTGTATTGAATGCTGAACTGAAGTCTATAAAAAGCATCTGGCGTAGGTGTTGTTATTGTCCAGGTGTGAGAGGACAGAGTGCAGTGCGATGGAGACTGCATCCTCTGTGCTCCTGTTCTGGCGGTATGTGAATTGGTGGGGATCCAGGGTGGGGGGGAGACAGGATTTGAAGTGTGCTAGGACCAGCTGCTCTAAGCACTTAGATGATCACTGGAGATTGAGACAACGTAGGAAAAACTGATTCTAACTCATCCGAGGATTTACAAGATATTTAGAAGACTTGATGGTTAGAGGTTTTAGTTTTCTGAAAACCTGTGAACATGATAACTTAAGAGACCTCCTAAGATTTTGAAATTGAGAACATAATGTTTGAATCTCAGGAGATCAAATTTTTTGAAAATCTTGTGAATGTGAGGCAGAACTAGCAATAACTTAATTAAGAAAATCTCAACATTCATGTCAGTTTTATTGTGAATGTGTGTGTAATCTATGAACCAGTTTTTGCCATATAAGACATGCTAGTCCTTTGTTCTCTGCACTCCAAACCCGGGTTTGGTGGATATCTTTAGACTCGTGCTGCTGGAGGCCTGGATGTAACTGGCTGACAGATTTCTGCTGAAGCTGCGTCGTCCTCTGTTATCTTCCTCTTTGCTTAGTTTTTGCTGTTCGTTCTGTCTGTCTTTGCATTGTGCTCTCTTCCTTCCTTTTCATGTCTCTCCTACCTCTTGTTTCTTTGAACTGTTTGTTTTGTCAACCACAGCGATGGAGGGCAGCAGCACGACACCACATGACTGTGTGCTTTTTTCTTTGTCACATTCCTCTGCGTCTCTCCTGAAAGGGAAAAGTGTTTTTTTTTTTCAGTACAGCAATACAACTCTAAATCCAACTCCAACTGAACACGAACTCCACCATTTTTTCTGCTAATCACTTTCAGGGCTTTTGTGCCTTTATTGTCATTTTCTTATTTTATTTTTACGTTTTTTCTTTGTGTTATTTCCTGTCTCTATTATGTCATTTTTCACATGGTTGTGGACAATTAAGTCATTTTTTTTTATGTCTGTTTGTTTCAAATGCAAAACTGTGATTGGGTGTTGTTTTGTGTTTATTTGACATAATCTTGCTATTTTTAGGCATTATTGTGCATCTCATTTGTCTCTTTGTGATGTATCTGTGTCTGCACCGCTGCAGATCTCATGCCAGGGTTTCATTACCAAAAACTATCTGAACTAATTGACCTGCGACATGACAGTTTTTTTTTTCTTTTTAAATTATGGGGCACAGTGATAGTGAAGAATGTTGTTTTCTTCTATTTGATCTAACAATAGCAGTGCCATCTCGCTGCTATAATGACCAAAATGCAAAGATAGCACAATAATGAGAAAGCCTGTTTAATAACTTATTGTCACAGAGAGAACCAGTCAAACATCTTTGGCATGTGGTAAAAAGTGAAACTGGCAGCATTAATCTGCAGCTGACAAATTGGTAGAAATGATGCACCACGGTTATGTTGACATCTCAAAGAAAACTTTCCAACGTCTCAGTTAGAGTCGAGGCTGTTTGAGAGGAAAGAGAAACCCCATTTCATTTTAGCTGTTGCTTTTAAGAGATCTGATAAACTTCCCGTCTAAATGAAACCTTCTGCCTCACCAGGAAGCCAAATGGAGGAAAATACATAACTATAAATAAAAGAAACCAAAAAATGTTCTTATTTTTATTTTATTTAATTTATGTGTAAGAGACTGCTGCATTTTGTAGTAATTTTGTGTTCATGCTGATTTGTGTGTGTGAGGTGGAGAGGAGGGGAATGATGCAACACCAAAAATGACTTAAAAATACAGTCGGTGTAGAATATGGCTTCCTTCTGCAGAGTGTTTCTCGAGTGTTTGTTTCCATACACTCTCCTGTTTAAATGTCCAACTGTACAGCATTAACAAGCATGTTTGTACTGCAACAAATTTTGGAATCGTTGACGTTGGAATCAGTCTGGATTACCTCACTGACGTTACTGTTTAGTATCTTAGATTGCAACATTATAATTATAATATTGATCAGGACCATAATGCCATTACTTTACCAGCGAATAACTGGTAAGGGCAAATAAAAACTGTTCTAAAAGTATGACTGGAGGCATTTAAAAGCATCTCTTCTTGAGATTTTATTTTTTCTTTGCTGGATCAGCACCTCACAGGTGGTACAGCACTACTAGGCTGCCTGACTACGGTCTACCTGATATTGCTGGTGTTGTTCATGCGTCATCATAATGTTTGTCCAGGATCAACATTGCAACTGGCCTCTCACCTTGTTGCGATGCCATATCTTTGGAATGTGGAAGAAGGAGAAAAAAATGTCTTTGTTTATGTAAAACGCTCTTCTGGAACAAGTGCTCAGCATTTCAGGGTTTAAAAAATAATTATTATTAGGTATTATCAAGTTATGTTTGCTATTAACCAAATTTAGGTTACTCATGTTCTTTTGCTAGTAATAGTTTTTCATAGCATTAGCTAACTTCTTGGCTAATGCTAACTGCTTATACAATGTGACTGGTCAGTTGCAATGTTGATCCTGGACAAACATCATGATGATGATGTAAGAACAACACCAAAAGTTGACTGACATGAATGTTGCAGATTGGTCATTTTGTTGATTTTGTGTCCCTCTGTGGTACTTTGTGTTTCTTTGGTGTCATTTTGAACAAACACACACATCCACACATGTGAAATAACACTAAGTGCAATAATCTTTTCTGGCATCGTTGTATTTTTACTCAGTTGTATATAGCATTCGTATTCTATTTTTATCTTATTGTATATTTTTATTCTATTTTATTATACTGTATATAGTATATTATTTTATTCTATTCTGTACAGCTGTGTACTGTATTTATTCTTATTGTATTCTAATTTTTGCGTCATAACTTTTGCACTGTCCACTTCCTGCTGTGACAAAACAAATTTCCCACGTGTGGGACTAATAAAGGTTATCTTATCTTATCTTATCTTATTCTGTGTTCCTTCTCATCAGTGGTTCATATTTTTGTGTTGGGTTTTTTTTGTTGTTGTGTGGTTTTATATAATTTTGAGATTGTGCGCTCACGGTGTTTTAAAAGTGTCCTCTCATTGGCTGACAGCTGTGTCAATAAGAGGTGCAGGTAAGTGATGGGGCGGGGCCAGAACGATGACGTTGCAGTCACATGTATCCTCATGCTGTGCCGAGCAGCCGAAGGATGACAGTGCTGATAGAGCTGCCGCTGGTCTCACACAGGGAGCTGTGTTACTGTTCTCTCCACGAGCCTGGATTATAACTATGTATTTTGTCATTACTGCCATGAAAGGTGAGTGTAAAAGGTGTGTGTGTGTGTGTCATTTTACTTTGGGTTTAGAGTTTTCTTTCAGCGCTTCAACATGATTGTTGGTCCACGGAGAAGCTCCACTCTGCTTTTTGTTTTGTATGGTTTCCCTGGTTTGTGTGCGCTCATCCTCACCGAGCTGTCAGCGCTACTCTACATGTGTTGTTGTGTCTGATAACTGTTGGAGCGCAGAAACACGACACCCTCACTGATCGTGGAAATGCTATTTTGGGAAATGTGAGTCAAGTTAGTGGGACTTTAAAGTATGGGAGGTGGAGGATGAGGCGGACAGCAGACGGGGTGTCTGTGAAAGTTGACGATACGGTCTTGAGATGCGCTCCGTGTAAATGAAAGTTGTGGGGACGAGGATTAACTATTTCTTTTTTAAAGCTTGTGGCATTGCTCCAGGTTTCGTCATGTGCTTTTGTGTGTGGAGCTCTTTGCTCCACATCGAAATGGAAAAGAAAATCGAGGTGTGGGCAGGGGCGGACTACAAGACGGTGTGTTCCTGGGCAGTCGCGCATAAAAGCCCCCCAAACCAACTTAGACTTGCTGAATGTGCACGTTCTCCTCAGTTAGATAAAAATGGGACAGAGTTAAAAAGCTCCACTACATTTGTGGCTCTGTCTCATGACCAAAGCCCAAGTTTATGTATGCAGTATACATTCTGAAACATTTGGACGGCTGATGAGCATGCTGGGAAATCCACTGCTTGTATTTCCTTTGTGTTTTTGTCAAGAACTGAAAGGCTGTTCCGACTTATATGTTGAAAATATGCAGTCATATCTATGTATGTGTGGACTTGTGTGTGGTTGATTTATATAGAAATTAGTCCAGTGGAAACAGTTATTGATTGAGTAACTCTATGAATGAATGTGCTTGTTTGGTACAATCCCCTGTCCACTCAGCCTGTGAGGACCTGTGGTTCATGGGCTTCTCTCATTTGTTCCATGCTTACAGACTTTACACTTGTCTTCAGGTTACAATAGCAAGGCTCAATCTGTAGCTGAGTAGTCGATTCATTGTGAGCTTGTAGCATAAACTTATGTTAAATGTGTCCATTTGCCTGACCTCTGACTGCAGTTGTTGTCCATGGTACTGATCAGAAGCTGGAAAAATGCTGTTGGTGTTATTGATTATTGCTGTAAGATATTATTTTTCAGTTTCTGTGTGTGTGTGTGTGTGTGTGTGGATGCGTGAGAGAGAGAGAGAGAGAGAGAGTGAGTTAGCAATAAGGTCTCAAAACAATGATCTGCCCTGGGGTTGATCACATGATCACAGACGTGTGGCACGCTCCGGTCTCATTTGACATATTACAGGGTTGTTTTTGTTGCATTTCTAGCAGTCAGTCATCTAATTTAATATAATTTATCAAAACTGTGGTTTGGGTTTTTTTCCTTTTAGGTCTTTGCTTTATTTCTTGTGTAGAGATGCAACAATGCTTATATGTTGACATTACACACCGCATAAAAAGGAAGTGCCTTAAACCTGCATTCTGTTTAATGGTTACTGGAAGGGCAAACCCTGTGGTTGCACTTTTGGGTGTATAGAGGTTTATGGGAAATGGACCTTCAGCTCCCTTGCTCTGTGTGTTTCGGGTCTCAGTGAATCAAAAATGAAGTGCACTTTGTAAATTACTTTGGTCTTCTGAATGCAGAGTGAAATATCTTGCCACAGGCTTCAGCACTTTTACTGTGGTAAAAGTTTTCCCATCAAATACAAACACTGGAGGTCTGGCTGATCACTTCTTCCCCACTGAGAGCGAGACCTAGAAGTGCACTGCCCTTTGTAAGGAGATTTGTGGGGTAAATTCCCTGAAGGGTTGTTGAACTGGAAGTGCAAACTCAGGTCTTTCATAATCTTTTAAAAAGCCTCTATCTGCAGAGTTCATCTAGAGTTTAGCTTCAAGCTAAATTTTTAAATCCAGCTGTTGATGTCACTGTGATGCGTCGCCGCTTCTGATACGAGGCCAGACTGTCATGTTTAATGTGTCTGCAATAAGTCATAAAGACACGATTATTTAATTGAGTTCAAACTGTCAGTGCTTTAGTCTGCCCAGCAGATTCAAAACCGTCATTTTTCTTTATTTCATGAACGATTTGAAACACATGCTTACATTTAGCTCATCATTCATTTAGCCAACACCCAGGTGCTTCTCCTTTAGTAAGAAACTTTACAGCTGTTCAAGTTGATTTGTATTTTCTTGAAAATTGCAAAGTGTGTGTGTGTCTGTGGTTTAATGCTGTCTGTTCCAGATTCCCAATCTGTGAGAAAACACTGCAGGAGGCATTTAGCCAGCCTGTTATGTCAGAGGATTACAACAGCCAGGAGATTATTTAACTGTTTCTTAGGGGGAGGGGGAGCGTGGTGACATCACTGGTGACATTGTGATCAAAAAGTGCGCGCAGTTGTTTACATAAACAGAAAAGACAGAAAAAAGTAAGAATATTTGAAACAGTTTAGAAATATTGTCGATTATGGCAGAAAGCATTTTTAAATTCTGCACAATAATTCTAATCTCAGCGATTTAAAAAAAAAAAAAAAAAAAGAGAAAAAAAAGAAGATGCTTGGGCTCGCTGATTTTACAAAAGGGCTCCAGTGGATGGATTCGCATGTTGATTTCCTTGAACTTCAAATATAAATTATGATATAAAATAACAAAGTGCTGTCTGGTATTTGGAGCTCGATGTGACTCTTAGCCCTTTCCCACTAGTGCCCACTGGGATCGGCGTTGCTCGACCCGAGTCAGTTTTTAAGGTTTTCAATTCAATTCAATTTTATTTATATAGCGCCAAATCACAACATAAGTCGCCTCAAGGTGCTTCATAGATACAGAGAAAAACCCAACAATCATATGAGCCCCTATGAGCAAGCACTTTGGCAACAGTGGGAAGGAAAAACTCCCTTTTAACCTCCCTGCCGGAGGTTTAAAGAAACCTCCGGCAGAACCAGGCTCAGGGAGGGGCGGGGCCATCTGCTGCGACCGGTTGGGGTGAGAGAAGGAAGACAGGATAAAGACATGCTGTGGAAGAGAGACAGAGGTTAATAACAGATATGATTCAATGCAGAGAGGTCTGTTAATACATAGTGAGTGAGAAAGGTGACTGGAAAGGAAACACTCAATGCATCATGGGAATCCCCCGGCAGCCTACATCTATTGCAGCATAACTAAGGGAGGATTCAGGGTCACCTGGTCCAGCCCTAACTATATGCTTTAGCAAAAAGGAAAGTTTTAAGCCTAATCTTGAAAGTAGAGATTGTGTCTGTCTCCTGAATCCAAACTGGAAGCTGGTTCCACAGAAGAGGGGCCTGAAAACTGAAGGCTCTCCCTCCCATTCTACTTTTAAATACTCTAGGAACAACAAGTAGGCCTGCAGAGCGAGAGCGAAGTGCTCTAATAGGGTGATATGGTACTACAAGCTCATTAAGATAAGATGGGGCCTGATTATTTAAGACCTTGTATGTGAGGAGCAGGATTTTGAATTCAATTCTGGATTTAACAGGAAGCCAATGAAGGGAAGCCAAAACCATTAAGTGGTAGTACCTGGTGCCGGTTCCTTTTTAAGAACCTACTCGCCGGAGTTCCATGCGCTTGGAAAACCATGATCGCAACAGACTGCATGCCACCGATTGGCTAGTCACTGATGTCACTGTGAGTTGTGAGAGCAACTCCTTCAAGAAAATCAAAACCACCATTTTTGAAAAACAATGATGGCAATAATTGAAAAAACAACATGTGTCTGACGCACATAAGGTGGGACTCAATTGTAATGGAAAATGACAGAGACTGAGACCGAGTACTAGCAGAAAAGGGCTGTGTGAGAATAACCATGGTTCCCCGGTGTTGTGTATCCTACACTGCCTATGTCAGCAGGTCCAATTGTGGCCTGTACCCGGCTCAGGCTACACATCTCAGGAAACCCGTGCTGTACGCACGCAGGGAGTGATTTAGAGCTGCGACCAAGGTGACAGACCCTTCGTGATCCAGAACAGAAGACTTTTAATGGCTTTTAGTTCCTCTTAATAGATCTTGTTGGCCAAAGGCCTTTTTGTTTTCAGTCATCTTTTTCTGTTGGAAGCCAGAATGGAAATTTCAGTTCAGTTCCATTAATTCAGCAGCCGTAGCTCCAAGTGCACATCAGATGAAATTACATGGAGCTGATGACATCATTGTTTCTGAACCAGCAACGTTTTACACAAACTCGTTAGCAACATTTTGTGAATGCATTGCATGACTGTGCCGCATGTGCTGCACACTCAAACTGTCTCTGCATTCATTTGTGTTTATAAATATCTCCCAACATGTGCAGGATACAGTAGCTATTAAAATACCTACAGGACAGCGCTGGCTATCTAAACCTCACAGATATCCAGGATTTATCCATGAGCACATGATAGAGTCTTTTAGGAAATATCTGTTGACATATCACACTCTGTCAGCTGTCATTTATAAATCAGCATGCTACAACTGACCAGGAACTCTGCTCTGCGCTGTATGAATCACTGCCTCTAGCAGAATATAGGACTGTAGTTTTTCAGGAGTGCGATAATCATAAGTAACCATAAGTTACTGTCCATTACAGTTTGGCCTTATATATAAATGGCAGCTGCCTGTTTTATATTTCCTGTAGGAAGTAGTTTTTTTTTTTCTTAAGACACAGAATGGATTCATCCAGCTTTCTGATGGATCCAAGTCTGGCCTGGATTTTACACTCTGCATTTAGTAGCAGCTTTCCCCCCCCAAACAACTAAGTTGGTCACAGTAAATGATAAAACGCCACACAAAAACAAAACACGTTTTGTAAAAATAAATTCCTCAGTAAAGCAGAATGTAAAACCACGCATGCATTTCAACAGAAGACAAAGAAGGAGGCCCTTTTATTAACCACCAAACAAACCTTGACACATTTCTGAGGCTGAGCGGCGTCTGCTCGGCCCTCCTCTCTCCCGCTGCTTTGATCCAGTGTCTGAGAAATGCTATTTTTTTCTTTCTTTAGAGCTCAGTTTCTGATAATTTATCCATTAGGGATTTGTTTTGCTCAGGCTTTAGCATTTTTGGAGTAAACAGCAGTGGCTCTTGTGATATTCTTTCTTGCTCATTAGCCTTCACTTAGTGCTGCTATCTTGCTAATTACACATTATACTGTGGTATCTGTACAGTAAGCAAATGCAGCATCCCGAGGGAAAACTCTGGAAGTTCATCTGGATTCCTGGTTCAAAGTGAAAGTAAGATATTTGTTGTGTACTGATAAATAAAGTAAAAAAGAGGTGCAGCGTTAGAGTGAAACAAAAAAAGGCAGGAGGTGTGGGAAAAAAGACAAAAAGATAATGAAAAAAATAAAGAAAAATGAAATCTTCTTTCATGTTTATTTATTACTAAACTCTTCATTTTAATCATTCATTTTTGTATGTTTTCCCCCCATTGTTAAAATTCTTCCATGTTTTTAGTTATTTAAGATAAGATAAGATAAGATAAGATAACCTTTATTAGTCCCACACTTGGGAAATTTGTTTTGTCACAGCAGGAAGTGGACAGTGCAAAAGTTATGAGGCAAAAATTAGAATACAATAAGAATAAATACAGTACACAACTGTACAGAATAGAATAAAATAAAATACTATATACAGTAGAATAAAATAAAATAAATATACAATAAGATAAAAATAGAATACAAATACAAATACTATATACAACTGAGTAAAAAATTTGGGCATTATTTCACATGGTTCCCTTTTCTTTGTTTTCAAAAAAAAGGTTAAATATCTTTTTTCTTCATTGTGTCTGCATGACAGTGGCAGACACCGGGTCATTGTGGCTTCTCACATGCAGAAATGTGGCTTCTGTCGGTTCATTTAAGCCCCCTGTATGAACCAGTGCAGTCCAAATCAGCAGTGAGGTCTTTGAAACAGAAATATGGATGGTTACGCATGTGGAGGTGAAGCAGAGACTCACGGTTTGGCGATTAGTGTGCCAACCTGCTAGAGAGGTGACTAATCAAACCACCAACTGTGGCTGATGAACAAGCTGCTGCTTCATCTGCTCACAGCCTGAATGGGCGTGTTGGTGCTCCATGTGTGGCACCATATGTCTGCCGTTTTTACATCGACTCTGAAAATTTGGAAGCTGGACGAGGAGATTAAAGAACGGAGCCTGTTAGCAACATCTGAGCAAGAGCAGTTGAGGCGAGATCTTGGGTCCTCCTGGGAGTGAGCATGGCCTTTGCAGTGTGGTGGACTGAGGACTAAACTCACGCTGGCAGCAGCAGCGTTTCATCTGTCACTCACTTAATACAGTGATTCAGTTTTGCAAGCTAAATCACAGAGGACAGAATTTTTAACTTCATATATCAGCCAGAGGCCAGCTGAGAAAAGTGTCCTATGATATGCTCAACAGCATAATGAGCAATGGGAGGGATCTGCACCGGAAAGCTGACACAAATCCGAAAAAAAAAATCTTATTTTGAAGGATATTTAGGCATGCAGACTGGAGAAGCAAGGGGTCAAACAACCACCAACCCTCCCATTAGTAGATGACCTGCTCTGCCCACCCAGACTCAAAGTGCTGAAACCTATTTTAGGGACATGTTCCACATCTTGGATCAGCGTCACAATAACAGCCTGGCCTATGAGACAGCTGGTGAGGGAAAGACAAAGTCTGGAAAGGTCTGGGGCTGGCTCCTTAGCAGTGACCAACCTTTTGAAGGAAAGGTGAGTAAATCAGTTGTCCGTAGTGTGTTTGTCTCAGATGAATAACAAATACAAAGACATTACCCTAAAAGTTCCGTCCATGTACACTCATATTACTGTTAATTTACCTGGGTCATCCAGCCAAGTCCACATGTGGGAGATGCAGATAACTACGACTGAGCTGAAAGCCTTCAGTGTCCAAATCAGGATTAATTTTTCAATGAGAAAAAGAGATGCCAACATTATTCATTATCCCTCAATTAGAATTATTATCACTAATCACCACTCGTCTAGCCCTGACACGGGGACAGGGATACATAACCACGTGACCAACATTTCTTTGATCAGGCTGTTGGAAAAGTCAAACATCTGGAATTAGTCTGTGGTCTGGAAAAATAAGTACTATTGTATTTTTGCCTTTAGCATTTTCTTTTCCATAGATTCAACTAGAGCTGGGCGATATGAGATTTTTTCATATCACGATATGTTTTTTTCATTTCAGGCGATAACGATATCTATCACGATATAAGCCAAATAACTATATTTGTAAGATTTAAATGTGCCGTTGCTCACAAGTAAAATGTGAAATAATCAGCAGCTTGTTTTTATTTAAATATTTATTTCCCATAATAAGTTCAACAGGGTAGATGTACTTAAGGAACATGAGACTTTTTCAGATACAGTGGGGCAAAAAAGTATTTAGTCAGCCACCGATTGTGCAAGTTCCCCCACCTAAAATGATGACAGAGGTCAGTAATTTGCACCAGAGGTACACTTCAACTGTGAGAGACAGAATGTGAAAAAAAAATCCATGAATCCACATGGTAGGATTTGTAAAGAATTTATTCGTAAATCAGGGTGGAAAATAAGTATTTGGTCAATAACAAAAATACAACTCAATACTTTGTAACATAACCTTTGTTGGAAATAACAGAGGTCAAACATTTACTATAGGTCTTTACCAGGTTTGCACACACAGTAGCTGGTATTTTGGCCCATTCCTCCATGCAGATCTTCTTGAGAGCAGTGATGTTTTGGGGCTGTCGCCAAGCAACACGGACTTTCAACTCCCGCCACAGATTTTCTATGGGGTTGAGGTCTGGAGACTGGCTAGGCCACTCCAGGACTTTCAAATGCTTCTTACGGAGCCACTCCTTTGTTGCCCGGGCCGTGTGTTTTGGATCATTGTCATGTTGGAAGACCCAGCCTCATTTCATCTTCAAAGTTCTCACTGATGGAAGGAGGTTTTGGCTCAAAATCTCACGATACATGGCCCCATTCATTCTGTCCTTAACACGGATCAGTCGTCCTGTCCCCTTGGCAGAAAAACAGCCCCATAGCATGATGTTTCCACCCCCATGCTTCACAGTAGGTATGGTGTTCTTGGGATGCAACTCAGTATTCTTCTTCCTCCAAACACGACGAGTTGAGTTTATACCAAAAAGTTCTACTTTGGTTTCATCTGACCACATGACATTCTCCCAATCCTCTGCTGTATCATCCATGTGCTCTCTGGCAAACTTCAGACGGGCCTGGACATGCACTGGCTTCAGCAGCGGAACACGTCTGGCACTGCGGGATTTGATTCCCTGCCGTTGTAGTGTGTTACTGATGGTGACCTTTGTTACTTTGGTCCTAGCTCTCTGCAGGTCATTCACCAGGTCCCCCCGTGTGGTTCTGGGATCTTTGCTCACCGTTCTCATGATCATTTTGACCCCACGGGATGAGATCTTGCGTGGAGCCCCAGATCGAGGGAGATTATCAGTGGTCTTGTATGTCTTCCATTTTCTGATGATTGCTCCCACAGTTGATTTCTTCACACCAAGCTGCTTGCCTATTGTAGATTCACTCTTCCCAGTCTGGTGCAGGTCTACAATACTTTTCCTGGTGTCCTTCGAAAGCTCTTTGGTCTTGGCCATGGCGGAGTTTGGAGTCTGACTGTTTGAGGCTGTGGACAGGTGTCTTTTATACAGATGATGAGTTCAAACAGGTGCCATTCATACAGGTAACGAGTGGGGGACAGAAAAGCTTCTTACAGAAGATGTTACAGGTCTGTGAGAGCCAGAGATTTTCCTTGTTTGAGGTGACCAAATACTTATTTTCCACCCTAATTTACGAATAAATTCTTTACAAATCCTACCATGTGAATTCATGGATTTTTTTTTCACATTCTGTCTCTCACAGTTGAAGTGTACCTCTGGTGCAAATTACTGACCTCTGTCATCATTTTAAGTGGGGGAACTTGCACAATCGGTGGCTGACTAAATACTTTTTTGCCCCACTGTAAATAAAGGCAAATATTGCAAACTACACAAAAGGCAGCCGCTAAAGCGTTTAAGTTTCAAAATAGAACAAACGAAACAGACTAAATTGTCAATTCCACTTAGAAACAAAATATTAATTCTAAAAACAAATCTTAGTTTGTTTTACAGAAGAACAGACAAAACTGACTAACTTTTGTCAATATCAAATAAACTGAGAACTAAAAGGAAATTCTCAATCTCTCCTTGTTGTATAGCTTAGCTTTTCAAACAGTTTTAACAGTTACTTTAGTCTGACAAAAGCCGAATGATGAATTAGCGCTTCCAGTCAGAGACTGAGGCTACGTCCACACGTACACGGGTATTTTTGAAAACGGAGATTTTACGTTTTCGTTTTAAAAAATAATCCCGTCCACACATAAAGGCAGAAATGAAGGAAAACGCTGCTATGAACATGCCAAAGCAGCAGGTGGCGCTAGATTCCTAACCGTGCAGAAATGTTGGCCAATCAGAAGTCTAGAAGCCTCGGTGGGAAAAAGTAAACAAAGCTGGGGCATAGAAGCAGAACCGAGTCGTATGTGTGGAGGGACAGTAACTGTGTGTATATGTAAGCATTTAAACACTGCAGAGAGTAGAATTAACAGTAACAGTATTGTAGAAATTCATTTCACCGAAACAATAACGTGGCGCACAGTGTGACGCATGCACCAGTTTATTGTATTTCCAGACTTGCTTTCGGCACAATTTACAGTGCACGCTACTCTGTTTTTTGTCAGACTTGAAATAGCCGAAATACCTTCACACTACGGAACTTCTATGGCTCTTCCGTTCGACAATCTCTCCGGCATTGGAACCATCATCTGTTTTCTCTTCGGTCACGCTCGGTTGATTTTTCTAGTCGGCACACTCATTTCCTCCATTACGCGCTGGCTCCATTACCCGCTGGCTGCTTCCCAAACAAACACACGTGCGGCTTGGCACTTGTGCTGTACGTAACAAGTCACGCGACGTGACGCTGCGGCTGTGATTGGTTCGGCTCTGCGCTACTTAATTTGGATTGGCTGACCTTTTTTTTTTTTTTTTTTTTTTTTTTAAGGGGACAAGAGCGGCGAGGTCTATCGCGATAGCTTAATTTCTCTATCGAGTAAAAGTTATATCGCGATACATATCATTATCGTTCTATCGCCCAGCTCTAGATTCAACTAAAGAAATGTCAACAAATTGTTTTTTTGACAACCTGAAAGTGCCTAAAGATGCATTTTAATGTATTTTGCATGATTATTTCCTATGTGTAGGCACAACATGGGTTCATCTCTTGAATTACACCCAGCAAGAAGATCATTATGAACACCTGACTAATGCTGTGTTTGGTCCCCCTTTTGCTGCTATTAACAGCTCTGACCCATCAAACCATGGACTCCACTAGTCCATGGTTCTCATGCTCAGATGCCCATTGTTGGCTCGTTTGGTAGTCCACAGGGTCAGCGTGAGCATCCTGCTTTGTTTGTTGCTACGCAGCGCCATACGTAATAATCTGTGATGCACATCAGTGAGCTTTGGCCGCTTATGACTCTGGTTCACCATTGTTCCTTTCTCTGATGACTTTAGATAGATCCTGACCACTGCGGACCAGGAACACCCCACCAGAGCAGCATCTTCGGAAATGCTCTCACCGACTCATCTAGCCATTAATATTTGGCCCCTGTTGAAGGCGCTCAAGTCCTTACGCCTGCCTGTTTTTGGTGATTCTACACATCAACTTTGAGGACCAAATGTTCACTTGCTCTCTAGAAGTGCCACCATGACGAGACGATCAGTGTTATTTACTTCACCTTTCAGTGATCACCTGATCGGTGGACATGAGTTTTTGTGCTTTGGTAGCTTAGCAAATAAAAATTGCTCTTATTGTTGAGATAAAAGGACTGGATTGAAAATGATGAAGATGACATCATAATTGGTCTTTAAGTAGTGGAAATTCATATGTTGAGTGGTACGCAAGTTTATCCTTGTTCCAAGTGGTCTTTTTACTATGTTATATTAAAAACCACCGATGCAAGCAAGTTATTCATCAAGTAACTTAAAAATATGTAGAAGATCATGCAAAATGTATAATATGAAGAACAGTGCTGGGTACATGTTAGGGCCACTGAAGGTAGGAAAAAATAAGAGTCAAAATTTTTTATGTTAAAGTGGCAGATATGTGAAAAAAAACTTCTCTGTACAACAACCCAAGCACAACGCTTTAAATATGAGTCAGCAACAACCTTGGCATCGTTATTTGTTTTTGATGCCTCCATCCAACAACGGAAATCATCAATGCATCCAGGAATCCCTATACCATAAGGTTTATCCTAAGAGTCCATCTGCCAAATAGCATATGGAACTTTAGTGCTGTTGCCTAAGATGTTGACCTCTTTGAGTCTCCACACTGTGGGGATCAGTTGCTTTAATAATCAGTCAGATTGTGTCCTGTGGTACCACAAGTCCCATTCGAATAGCTCAAAGGTGTAACCAGTAATATCTTTGCATCTGTTCATTGTGCTTTTGTTCTTGTCTGCTCTTTTCTTTTGGATAGACCCAGGTCACAACAGCATCTCTGCAAAGTCTGCATGCTTATGATAATATGATGTTTGTGATTTTAGCTGAGAATCATTTCTTTGTTGCTAAACCCAATTCAAAAGCATAATTTAATTAGGTCAACGTTGGCATGGTGCATGGCAAACCTGATGCCCAAAGTGATGAGTTTCCTTAACCAAAAAACACTGTTTTCCGAGTTATCCATTACAAATCTGCCACGTTTTTCTCACAACTTTGAAACTTCAGTATCAAAGATTTTCCTTCCATCATTGAGCTTCATATGCCGTCGTAGTTCATTAGAAGATTAGACACATGGATTAATGTGGGAATATTAAAGTACACAACTGTAGAAGAGCTTACATCACCTTCACTTTGGCCATTTAGTGAGGAAAAGCTGCTAATTTCAGTCTTTCAGCACCTCCAACATGATCATTTTCTGCTTTTTTTTTCTGTTTTTATTTTTTAAATTAAATTGCTGTAAACTGATTGTATATAGGTCCAGGGCTAAGCAATGAAAAAGCATCATCTTGGGTTCTGTGAAATTTTGATGGTCTGACATTGTAATGATGTAAAAAAAAAAAAAAGAGCAAGAAAATGTAACAAATAGTAATAATAGCAGTTGGTGGAAATAAATCCCAGAATGATCAGGATGAAATAGCCTTTATGTGACCTGGGGTTTAAATAAAATTAAGGAGTGATAATTATCATGATATTGATTTTTACCCTGCAGCTTAAGTTGACCTTTGGTTTTGATAAGTAAGCTGTGACAACGTGCCACCCCCACCTTCTTCTTCTCACTCTTTACATCAGTAACCCTCGGAGGAAATTGTTTTAATGACTCATCAGCTGTCATAGATGCAGCCATAAACTTTCACAAAGCTTTAATGTTTGTCAGCGTCTGCTCAAGCTTCTGCTGTGAAAACACCCGTCAACCTGCAGAGCATGTGGCGAAGCCTCTGTTTGTGAATCGGTTTAAGCAGTACAGAGTTAGACCTGTGTATGAAGCTCCCTCAGAGAGAGCTCAGCTTCTGCTTCACCCTTTTTCTACCTTTCATCTTCTCTGCTCCTCTCAGATAAAACAGTGTTCATGGTCTCTGTCATCCTTAGTGCAGTCTAAGTGAGTAGATATTTCTGACAACATTTCACCAAAATAAAATGGTGAAATGTTGTCAGAAAGGTGGAAGGAGGAGGACGAGGTCTGACTCCTAACACTCGCAACAGCAACAAATGAATTGAGAGACCAACATTTGTCCATTTCTAAACAATCTTCCAATGGGATGATGATCAAGGATTAGGATTGTGTTGATGGGTGATGAAATCTGGGATCCATTATGTTTAAAGTGGTAGCCATGTTTTCCTAATAATGGAAGAAGTCAGGACTGACTGTGTTATTCAGATCTAAATCTGCCTGACTATGGTTTCATGTCAGCAAGCATGAATATGACCAGTACTGTTGACACAGATGTGTTTGGGCAAGTTCATGTGGTGTTTGTGTACTCTTTGAAATGAATTTGAGTGCATGAGACAATTATACTGATCTGTCGTCACCTCAAAACAGGAGAAACCAGAAAAGTCATGTTTCTGTCTTGTTTTGATTTTGGAAGTCCAAGTACTGTATTTATGAAGAAATGCTATTCAGCTGTTTGTTTTACTGAATGTTTTACTGAATGTCCTGTTCCTGCTCAAACACAGTGGTGTTTTTGAGTAGCTTATCTGCTCGGCAAATTAATTAAGAACTTTTAGATACCTTCTTATTTCATAGTATAATCTTCACGTGCTTCACCCAAAGCCCACTTTCTGTGTACTCACTACCTAACTTATAGGCAAAGTATTCACTCACTGTGTCTTTACTGTTTCGCTAGCTTAGCTTAGCTCATAGCCGACTCGCTAGCAGCATGGCCTCTTCACCTGTCCCTCCTGCACTTTCCTGCTCATTGTGTCAGATGTTTAGTTACTCCTTGGCCTCCTTTAGCAGTAATGATACTTGTAACAAATGTATCATTTTTGCAGCTCTGGAGGCCAGGATTACTGAATTGGAGACTCGGCTTCGCACCCTTCATTCACCCCTAGCTAGCCAGGCCCCTGTAGCTGGTACAGCCGAAGATGGAGTAGGCCCCGCTAGCTGTTCCCTGGCAGACCCCAAGCAGCTGGGGAAAGAGGGCCGCTGGGTGACGGTGAGGAGGAAGCATAGTTTTAAACAGAAGCCCCAGGTACACGACCAACCTGTTCATGTGTCTAACCGTTTTTCCCCACTCGGTGACACACCCGCTGGGGGTCAAACTCTGGTAATTGGTGATTCTGTTCTCAGACATGTGACGCTAGAGACAACGGCAACCATAGTCAATTGTCTTCCTGTAGTTTTCTCTGGTCCCCTCCCCAATCAGACCAGGAGTGACATGTTTAGCCGCATGTTCTCCTTAAATTGCTGGCTGTCTGAGTGGTGTCCAAGACACGATGTGGGCTTCATAGATAAGTGGCAAACCTTCTGGAGGAAACCTGGTCTTTAGGGGTGCAACGATACACAAAATTCACGGTTCGGTTCGGTTCGATACTTTGGTGTCACGGTTCGATATTTTTTCGATACAAAATAAAATGTTCATGCCTTTTTAATTTGTCATTTATTAAAATTATAAATATATATTTTAACTCAAAAGTACAGTTTTTAAATTTAACCCTAACCCTTGTGCGTGTTTTTTATTTTGACAGCGAATGCGCACCTGCGGACCACTTATCTGCACCCCTAGTTATTTAGCTCATCATATCGCAACCACAGAAATTATTTTGGCCATGAAACCATAAAGCTGCACTTTCTTTTTGCCTTATAGTCTGATTTGTCATAACTTTTCCGTTTTGCGGTAAGCTTTTCTTTGGCTGTCACTTCTTCACCCTGACCTGTCTTATTTGGCTCAGCAGAACTAAAATATATATACTGCTGCTTTTACACACGCACTCACATAAGCTCAGCGATTCTCTGCGCGATCAACCTCTCACATGTTTAAGCTTGCTGCAGGAGATTTCACTTGTCATGTTTGCATAGTAAGCTAACGATTGATAAGACGATGTCAGAGGAATTGGTGCACAAATTATCATCACTCACCAATCAGTACTGTCGCTCTCTATACACAGTTCACGCGATTGCAAAGTGAAAGCAAAAAAACAAGCGCAAATTCAAACGCGATTTCAATATGTCACATATTGACAGTGGCTCACCGATGCCAATGACATAATTACCCAGCTACATTTCCGAAAGAATTCAAAAGCATTGACATATATTTTTCCTTCCTACAATAGCCGGACGGGCAGGGCAGAGATAGATTTTGGTAGCCCGACTGGAAAAATCGCTAGCCCCAGGACATCGGGCTAGCGATTTTGCGAGCCCTGTATCTGATTGAGAAATCACTCATCTTTGGAAAAGAGTTTATTACAGAGAAATGGCTCTTTCCAAAATAAAAGCTATACTATCCGCTTCTTCTGGGCTATATTCTCAGCAGCATATTAAACATATCAAGTCCCCATAAGGAGAATCATGTGCTAACGGCTGTCTAAATGACTCGGGTAAAGTTTGTAGCATGCATGCTTGTTGTTTTTGTCTTTGCACTAGGATGATGTCTGTGTAAATGTGCAGTCATATTCGTTGTGTTCCCACTAGTGCTTTCAGGTTAACCTCGTTAAAATGACCTTAACGCCACAACACAGCAAATCTCCGTTAACGAGCTACCCCGATCGCCCTGTGCATGGGGCTAGACGGCCAACACGTTAACGAGCTAACTGCGCTAACACACTAGCTCCCACCCATGTAATTGAGCATTGCGTGGCACATGCAACATACTGTTTTACTTTAGTCCATGACGTGCTTACCTTCAGGGTCATACGTCACATGAAAACCAAAATAATTCCAAACGCCAGATCTGAATGAGGGTGGGAGAGGTTCAACTTGCCATGTTGCAAGGAGAGCTTAACTTCTGTCTCGCTAGCTTGCCCTGCGCTCTTCCTTCTGACTATTCTGTCTGTGTGGAGCGCTCAGTGGATCTGCGCTCGACAGTGCAGCCTAGGCGGAGTAGTCGAACGCAGATTCACTGAGCGCTCAACACTGACAGCATCGTCAGAAGGAAAGTTGATAAAATAAATTACAAATGTTGTATTGTTCGATACATATGCGTACTGAACCGAAAGCACTGTATCGAACGGTTCAATATCGATACGAATATCGTTGCACCCCTACTGGTCTTGTTAGGAGAGACGGCATCCATCCCACTTTGGATGGAGCAGCTTTCATTTCTAGAAATATGGACAAATTTATTAAACCCCCCCCCAAAATATGACTATCCAGAGTTGGGACCAGGAAGCAGAGTTGCAGTCTTACACACCTCTCTGCAGCTCCTGTTACCCCCCCCCCCCCCCCCCCCCCAAAAAAAACCCATATCCATGGAGACTGTGTCAGCTCCCAAACAGACAAAAAACAAACTAAAAACCAGCAACAAACAACTTAAACATTAAAAAATCACAAAGAAAGAACAATACAGTATCCACATCTGAACCAAAGAGTAAAACAGTGAAATGTGGATTATTAAATATTAGGTCTCTCTCCTCCATGTCTCTGTTAGTACATGACTTAGTAATTGATCAACAAATCGATTTACTCTGGTTGCAGCAGGATGGTTATGTTAGTTTAAATGAATCAACACCCCCGAGTCATTCTAACTACCAGAAGTCTCGAAGCACAGGCCGAAGGGGGGGTGTGGCAGCAATTTTTCACACCAGCCTATTAATCAACCAAAGATCCACACAGACTTTTAATTCATTTTAAAGCCTGATGCTTAGCCCTGTCCACCCCAGCTGTGAAACTCAGAAACCAGTCTTACTTAGTTATCATCTATTGTCCACCTGGGCCTGTCTGATTTCTGAGACTTTTTATCTGATTTAGTGCTCAGCTCAGATAAAATAATTATTGTGGGTGATTTTTAACATCCATGTAGATGCTAAAAATGACAGCCTCAACATGGCATTTAATCTGTTATTAGACTCAATTGGCTTCTCTCAAAATGTAAAAGAACCCACCCACCACTTTAATCACACTCTAGATCTTGTTTTAACATATGGCATAGAAACTGAACATTTAACAGTGTTTCTCTCCTGGCTGATCATTTCCTGATAACATTTACATTTACAATAATTGATAACACAGCAGTGGAGAGTAGACTTTATCACAGTAGATGTCTTTCTGAAAGCGCTGTAACTAAGTTTAAGAATATAATCCGCCCACTGTTATCATCTTCAATGCCCTGTACCAACATAGAGCAGAGCAGCTATCTGAACGCTACTCCAACAGAGGTTGATCATCTTGTTAATAATTTTACCTCCTCACTACGTACAACTCTGGATACTGTAGCTCCGGTGAAAACTAAGGCCTCAAATCAGAAGTACCTGACTCCGTGGTATAATTCTCAAACATGTAGCCTAAAGCAGATGACTCATAAGCTGGAGAGGAAATGGTGTCACAAATTTAGAGGATCATCATTTAGCCTGGAGAAATAGTTTGTTGCTTTATAAGAAAGCCCTCCGCAAAGCCAGAACATCTTACTATTCGTCACTGATTGAAGAAAATAAGAACAACCCCAGGTTTCTCTTCAGCACTGTAGCCAGGCTGACAAAAAGTCAGAGCTCTGTCGAGCCAACCATCCCTTTAACGTTAACTAGTAATGACTTCATGAACTTCTTCACAAATAACATTTTAATCATTAGAGAAAAAAGGACTCATAATCATCCCACAGATGTAATATTATCTACAGCTACTTTTAGTACCATTGATATTCATTTAGACTCTTTTTCTCCAATTGATCTTTCTGAGTTAACTTCAATACTTACTTCCTCCAAACAGTTCAAGGAAACTGCTCAAAGAAGTCCTGCCATTAATTAATGCTTCAATCTTAAATATGATCAACCTATCTCTAATAATCGGCTATGTACCACAGGCCTTCAAGCTGGCTGTAGTTAAACCTTTACTTAAAAAGTATCTCTAGACCCAGCAGTCTTAGCTAATTATAGGCCAATCTCCAACCTTCCTTTCATATCAAAAATCCTTGAAAGAGTAGTTGTCAAACAGCTAACAGATCATCTGCAGAGGAATGGCTTATTTGAAGAGTTTCAGTCAGTTTCAGAGCTCATCACAACACAGAAACATCTTTAGTAAAGGTTACAAATGATCTTCTTATGGCCTTTGACAGTGGACTCATCTCTGTGCTTGTCCTGCTAGACCTCAGTGCAGCGTTCAATACTGTCGACCATAATATCTCCAATTTGTGCATGTAAATGGAGAGTCCTATTCACACACAGAGGTTAATTATGGAGTTCCACAGGGTTCAGTGCTAGGACCAATTCTGTTTACATTATACATGCTTACCTTAGGCAGCATCATTAGAAGACATAGCATAAATTTTCACTGCTATGCAGATGACACCCAGCTCTATCTGTCCATGAAGCCAGATAACACACACCAATTAGTTAAACTGCAGGAATGTCTTAAAGACATAAAGACCTGGATGGCCACTAACTTTCTGCTTATTAATTCAGATCAAACTGAGGTTATTGTACTCGGCCCTGAAAATCTTAGAAATATGGTATCTAACCAGATTCTTCCTCTGGATAGCATTACCTTGGCCTCCAGTAACACTGTGAGGAACCTTGGAGTCATTTTTGACCAGGATATGTCCTTCAATGCACATATTAAACAAATATTTAAGACTGCTTTCTTCAGTTTGCACAACATCTCTAAAATTAGAAATATCCTGTCTCAGAGTGACGCTGAAAAACTAGTTCATGCATTTATTACTTCCAGGCTGGACTACTGTAATTCATTATTATCTGGATGTCCTAAAAACTCCCTGAAAAACCTTCAGTTAATCCAAAATGCTGCAGCAAGAGTCCTGACAGGGACTAGAAAGAGAGAGCATATTTCTCCTGTATTGGCTTCCCTTCATTGGCTCCCTGTCAAATTCAGAATTCAAAATCCTGCTCCTCACATACAATGTCTTATTTTTTTATTTTTTCGCCTGTCCCGTTTGGCTCTTTTGCCATCATTGTTGTCTAAAGGCAAAGAAAGATGCCCAACGGATTTACTTTGACAAATTGACCATCCCAGCCTTGCCGTGATGGTCCATTTGATTCACCTTTTATTGTTTGTTTTATTTTCACTTACTGAATACGGGACAGACTTGACTGGGGGAAAGAAGGGGAGAAAGAAAGAGGGAAAGAGAAACAGCTGAGAAGAGGGACGGGGGAGAAGGGCAAAAGACAAAAACCAACAGAATGGGCAGCAAAAAAAAAAAAAAAAAAATTCATATATCAATCACCTGGATCACCTGCTGAGAAAGAAAAAAGAAAACAAGCAGAAGAGAACAAGAGTAATAGAATAAACAACATCACAATGATATATGGGAATATGACAGTAAATACTAAATATTAAACATTATTGTGCAGCACATAAGATCAACAGAACACAGTGTGCTTTGAGGTAGGAGCCAAAAAGGGTGTAGTTTGTGGGTGTGATCACCCGTGTGTACACTTGTGAGCATGGACGCGCTTGTTTTTTTTTTTTTTTTTTAAAAGGTTCCTTCATGTAATTATCTGCTAGAGGGTGTGGGGGGGCCACAGCCCCGTCCTCCAGGGCATGAAGCAGGTATGGAGGAGATCAAAACTCCAGACATCCAGAGGCCCCAAGAACACAAGAGACCAAGGAAGACCAACAGAGGGGCAGCCGCGCCACTGTCCCAGAAAGAGCTGAGGAGAGTCCCAGATGAGGGCTCACTCAGCAGCCGCGGAGCAGAAGCCAGGGGAAGTTGCAGTGATGCGCCCGTGAGCTCCGCCGGCAGCCAGCCGTGCCTGAGTGACCGAGCCCCAGGCCGAGAGGCCGGGGGCACCCCACCTCCGAAGTGGCCCGACCGAGCCCCAGGCTCCAGGCCCCGATAAGCGGCCGCCAAGGAGTGAACCGGTGTGTACCTGGACGCCCATCCCCGGACACAAAGATCCACCAACGCACCGATGTCTGAGGGAGTCTGCCACTGGCAGGGGAAGTGGTGGAAGGGGGAGATAGGCCTCCAAACCTTGGAGGGCCTAAGATGTCCCCAGAGAGGTGGCGCCTGACACCCAACCTGACATATAGACACAGACATACAGGCACACACATATACAAACATCCGTTCCCACCCTCATGCTCTCATATGCACTTACTCCACACTCAACCAACGTGGAGACAGACATAAAGAGACGCTGTACACACGATCACACTCCCCAAGCGTACTCTACAAACCGGGTCTAGGTACCCTTGCCCCTGGAGGGGGGAACTGCACCCAGACCCAGGTGGTGTTACCCTTTTCCCTGCGGTGGGGGGAGGCAGACCGCCCCGACTCGGCAGCAGCAGGGAGGCCCCACACTCCAGACCGCAGTCGGACGGCCAACTCCTCCTCCCAGCCCCCCCGCTCCAGCAGGCCGCAGAGAATGGGGGTGAGAGAAGACTCCAAACCTCCCTCCACCCGCTCATTGTAGTGTTGATGCATGTGTGTTCTAAGGTGCATTTAAAACCCAGGAGGGCATGGAGCTACCTGCCAGAGAGCAGCAGGTAAACGCATGGTCCCTCCTGCTAGCCCTCAATGTCTACGTGTATTTAAAATTGAGAGGTGGGCGACGACGCCAGGGGTGAGGTGTACACCCTGATGGTACTTTGGATTCCGTGTATTGTGCCCACCCCCAAGATCCTATATGTATGTGTAATGAGAGTGTGAGTAATGTGAATGTCTAAGTTGTGGGATAAAATTGAGGTAGAGGCAGCCAGAAGGGAACAGAGGGGGGGGGGGGGGTAGCCTCCTCTGCACCCTGGTGACATACCCCTACTCCAAGGTCCTGCATGTGTGGGTGGTTGTGGTGGAGCAGGAAGAGGGAGGCAGCAGGAGATGGGGAGGGAAGGAAGGGAGGGGCAAGTGACCCCTCCCTGGGGCCAGCTCCCCCGCTGACCCCAGTAGGCACTCCCATACTCCGCGACCCGCCAGGGAAAGGGGGCCCAGGCCCATCCAGACCGGGGCCCAGTGCAGCAGCGCCTCCCGGCCCCACAGAGCCCGGGACAGTCCACCCAACCCCACCACAGAGAAAACTGCACCCACCCCACCATCCACTCATCTTCCAGACTACATAAGACAATAAACACCCAGGCTGAGATCTTCCTCCACCTCTCCTGTATCTCCCCCTCCTGCAGAGAGAGCTCCTGAAGAGAGGAAAGCTCCTGCAAGATGTGACAATCTCCCCCACCAGTTGAAGAGCCCTCCAGGTGGCTCGATGCACCGGCGGCACCCTGCTCCAGGACTGGGCCCCCATGCACCCACCCGCCCACAACCCCGGCAACACACCAACCAGGACCCAAGCCCCCGAGGCCCGGCCCAGGCCCCAGCCCAGAGACGGAGCGCCCCCAGAACCTCACGCCCATCCCGGACCCACCCAGGGGCAGCCAGGCTACCAGGTCAGTAACTCACGTCTGTCAGCACAGACCCTCCCCTAGCCCCGCTGCACGCAGCCGCGAGGAAACAGTCACCTGAGAGCCAACAGAGCCCCTAACCGGACATGACCGCTACCCCGGGTTGAGCCCCCCAAGGAAGATGCCTCCGGGGAACCCCCCGACGCCCTAAGCCTGTCCCTACCCCCACACCAATCACAACAGTGAAGGCGGGACCAAACTATGACCCCCCCCACCCCCACTAGGTGATGGAGCTGATCAAAGGGGCCCAGAGCAATTGATCTGATGTGGTGGCAGAGGCTGTATCAAGACTAATGTAATCTAATAGATAATTTCTATATTGGTTAGAATTAAGATTATTTTTATTTTTCCAGTTCATGAGGACTGTTTTCTTGGCTATGCATAGGGCAGTGAAAACCATATGGGCGATATTCTTTTCTGAAGTGACATTATCTAAGCTGCCCAACAAACACACTAAGGGGGAAGTTGGAATGTTACATTTCAGACACTTTGATAAGTCTTCACATATCTCGCGCCAAAACTTCTGAACTGGTGGACAGAACCAAAGAGCATGGATATAATTGTCCGGTGAATTGGTTTGGCAGTGTGAGCAGTTGTTGGTAGACGTAAAGCCCATCTTGTGTCTTAAATAATCAGGCCCCATCTTATCTTAATGACCTTGTAGTACCATATCACCCTATTAGAGCACTTCGTTCTCACACTGCAGGCTTACTTATTGTTCCTAGAGTATTTAAAAGTAGAATGGGAGGGAGAGCCTTCAGTTTTCTGGCCCCTCTTCTGTGGAACCAGCTTCCAGTTTGGATTTTGGAGACAGACACTAGGGCTAGGCGATATGGCCTAAAATCCATATCGCGGTATAATTTGAAGCATGTATGGTAACGATATATATCGCGATATATTCTTCTCTTCTCTGTAACGTATTTTACACACTATAAGGCACACTTAAATTCCTTTAATTTTCTCAAAAATTGACAATGCGCCTTCTGTGAATTCTGGTTGTGCTCACTGACCTCGAACCGATTTTATGTAGTACACAGGTGCAGAAATTTGTCAAAAATGTTTTAGTCTGACTTTGCTAAGCTACGAAGCCACACCGCTTGATGGATTCCCGGAGCATTACAGCTGCCGTAGCAAGGAGCCTCGCGGAGTAATCAGGGTCCAAAACTCAGTCTGCTTCAGGTCCCAAACGAACACTGCGGCATCACTGAGAGTTACAAACTTTCTAAATTCTTTCATCTTTAATAAAATGATTAGTGTTGCTGCTTTACCAGGTGTAACAATTCAGTTTCACATCCAGGCATCCATAAAAACAGAATTTATTAGATGTAACAGAGTTAGAAGTTAGCAGGAAGTTAGCTCGCTAGTTTCCACCTAAACATGATATAGCATATTCTGACTGAGAGATTTCTGAAAAAATTAAAAAGTACAGCTCTGCTATCACTTCCAACATAAATGAAGATGGAAAACTAAACAGCAGTGACGTTCGTAAGGTTACTGAAGTTCGGCTAGCTGGTTTAAAATGATGTGCTACGTGATTGCTAGCAAAACAGCTATGTTAGCATAACATTAGCACAGTGAAGTTGAAGGATGGCCGCTAACCTTTTTCCACTCGATAAAAATTAACGTGAGGGTTTTTGGTGGTTAGGGACAAATGCAATTGCATGGCAGGATGCTGTAAATGGACCAAACTTCAGTCAGGAGAACAACTGAGATAATCCATCCACAATACAAGGTTAGTCATTAGTATACTGCAACAACATGGGAATAGAGCAGCTGCGAGAGAATTCAGCGGTTAAGGAATCAATGGTACGGAAGTGGAGGAAGCACAGTTTTCGGCTTTCCCCATCTTCCAAAAGTGCTTTGTCTCTTTGCTATTACTGTCGCCCGGCATAATTGGCAGATGATGTTGTTGCTAGCTGCTGCAATGCTTTCGACCAAAACGGGCGCAACTTGATGACACCATCAACATGCGCTATCGTGGTATTGTCAAAATCTCTACAGTTGGCCAAATTTATATCGTTTATACCGCCCACCCCTAACAGACACTATCTCTACTTTTAAGATAAGGCTTCAAACTTTGCTTTTTGCTAAAGCATATAGTTAGGGCTGGACCAGGTGACCCTGAATCCTCCCTTAGTTATGCTGCAATAGGTGTAGGCTGCCGGGGGATTCCCATGATGCATTGAGTTTTTCCTTTCCAGTCACCTTTCTCACTCACTATGTGTTAACAGACCTCTCTGCATTGAATCATATCTGTTATTAATCTCTGTCTCTCTTCCACAGCATGTCTTTATCCTGTCTTCCTTCTCTCACCCCAACCGGTCGCAGCAGATGGCCCCTCCCCTCCCTGAGCCTGGTTCTGCCGGAGGTTTCTTCCTGTTAAAAGGGAGTTTTTCCTTCCCACTGTCGCCAAAGTGTTTGCTCATAGGCGGTCATGTGATTGTTGGGTTTTTCTCTGTATTTATTATTGTATGATCTACTGTACAATATAAAGTGCTTTGAGGCGACTGTTGTTGTGATTTGGCACTATATAAATAAAACTAGGGCTGCTCAATTAATCGCATTTTAATCACGATTACGATCTGGGCTTTCAACGATCATTAAAAATGACTGAGCCGATTATTAGCCCCTCCCTCATTTATCCGCGACACTTTAAAGGCCGGTCCGTGAAAATATTGTCGGGCATAAACCGGTCCGTGGCGCAAAAAAGGTTTGAGACCGCTAATTAAGAGGACCCGAGGGAAGCTCGGAAAGCTAAGCAGAAGTTATTTGGAGAGGAGAGTGACTGCCGTTGGTTGAAAAGAGAGGTGAAAAAAACTTCAGTGGTGTTGCACACTATTTTATATTATTTTTTAAAGTCATTATTCAATACATTGTTATTGTTAACCCTTTAAAGCTGGTCAGAGCAGCACGCTCCATTTTGTGTAACTATTTTTAAATCCCTGTAGAACCTGAACCGTCTAAGCTAGCGCAATAATTTGTTTTGCATATGAAACCAGAGGAGTTGTACTTGCATCTTATACCATCAGCTTGTCCTAGGTCATGGTTTCCTTCCACATAAAGCTTTGCAAAAATTGCATAAAAAGCGCTTGCAGGAACAAAAACATAATATTCCAGAAACACGCTTTGCCGATCCGATCAGCTGTTCGTAACACTTCTGTTAAGTCTAATTGTTGAATGTTGCCATTGTGTTTCTTAAATTTGTACAGTCTTAGTTCAAGCAGTAGGATCAAAGCCATTCCTTTGATCCTGACCACCTCTCCAACCACTCTAAGCTGGGGGAGGTTTTATTGTAGATACATCCTATCTGAAAGATCTGTTTCTTTTGATGTAAACTTCCTGGGTTTACGACCCTTTGGTCAGCAGGAGGTCTGACACACACACACACACATTCTCACATAAAACACACACACACACACACACACACACACACACACACACACACACACTCTTACAGAAGTTCACACATATACATAAAATGCTTTGTCTTAGAACCAAGGGGGCGTGGCTTTGTTCTGACGTGTTTTGTGTGAACTGTCTCTCAATAAAAGGTAGCAGGAGGAGGTCAGATCTGGGGGTCATTTTCGTGGTGGACACAGACGAGGCCTCCCTTGCGCAAATAATCGATCGATCGACTGTCTTGTTTTCTTCATGATGAACAAGTCTCTAGAATTAGCGGGGCTTGTGGAAACACAGACCCAACATTTATTTGGTCCTTCGAGCCGGAGCCGAACACATTGCATCCACCGAGGAGAGGGAGAGGACGCCACCGCAACGTCTGGGATGATTGACGTAAAGCCCTGGTGTTTCACTTTGCTTTGTCACCAGGCCGGGAAGTTTGCGCCTGACCTCCTCTCGGGATGGATGACGATTGACGGGATCCAGAGACTCTTCCCATGAACGTAAACAAACAGTGAGTACAGAAGGCCTTAGAGAGCAGCTACGTGACCCTGCGTTGACTGCAGGTACGGGAGCGCGCTAGCCGCGTGAGAGAGACGCAGGCTTCTCCGCCGTGTGGGGCGTAGAGATAACCTAGGTTCGGTGACTCCGCCGTGAAGAGAGTCCAGAATCTCCGCCATTTGGGGCGTTAGAGAGTGTCCGAAGGTTGAATTCTCCGCCATATGGGGCGTTTGAGAGTTTTCAACAGAGAGCGCTAGCTGTGTGTGCAGACGCAAGCGATAGGCCTATGTTGTGTGTGTGTGTGCGGGCCAGACGTGGTCTGCGTGAGTGTGGCTGATTGTTGTCTTGTAATGGGGAATAAAATGTGTAAGTCTGCCTTAGAAGGGGATGTAAAATTTATGGAGAAATTTTCACCGGGCAGCACGCAGTATGTAGGTTGTTGGTGTGAAAAATATGGATTTGAAGGGACATTAGTGGAAGTTAAGTGTAAAATGCTTGTAGAAAGAATAGCTGTAAGTGTAGCAGGTAAAACAGGGAAAGCGAAGCAGAGGAAGGAGTTGCAGTTAGCAGTTGCTAAGTTGTGGCTGTAGCAGGCTCAAAGATCTGTTTCTTTTGATGTAAACTTCCTGGGTTTACGACCCTTTGGTCAGCAGGAGGTCTGACACACACACACACTCACACATTCTCACATAAAACACACACACACACACACACACACACACACACACACACACACACACACACTCTTACAGAAGTTCACACATGTACATAAAATGCTTTGTCTTAGAACCAAGGGGGCGTGGCTTTGTTCTGACGTGTTTTGTGTGAACTGTCTCTCAATAAAAGGTAGCAGGAGGAGGTCAGATCCTGGGGGTCATTTTCGTGGTGGACACAGACGAGGCCTCCCTTGCGCAAATAATCGATCGATCGACTGTCTTGTTTTTTTCATGATGAATAAGTCTCTAGAATTAGCGAGGCTTGTGGAAACACAGACCCAACAACTTCCTACAGTGAAACAGACGTCAGCGCGAACTATCGCATGTCCGCCATTTCCTGGCCGAAACCGGAAGTGACACCATTTTGCAGAAAATGTAGTTTTTTACTTGTAGGCCTTAAAAGCCTATACTGGTCATCTTTGACTTTTCTGAATAGTTTCTGGGAAGCTTAGAACTCGAATTGCATTGCTGGAAATAGTTTATTTTGATGCACATGCTGTTTTCTTTGCTAATTTGCATCAAAGGATTGTTTTTTCGTTTTTCCTGCAGTATATAAAAATTGGTGTATCTCCAAAATAAAACTATGAAGACACTCAAAATAAATTTCCTGTTGTTGTAAACTATTTTTTGCAACTTTTTTGTATTTAAAGTTTTGAGGGATAAGCCTCATAAATTTCTCCAAGTAGAAATATATGTAAAAAAAAAAAAAAAAAACGATTTTCAATTCTTTTGTAGTTTATTGCACTTTTTTGCAAGTAATGTAGTTACTATATACTTAATGCATATATATTATTAAAATATGGGCTATAACAGTTGTATAGCAACTTGAAATGCTCCCACAAATGGCACTACAACATGTAACAAAAAAAATATATGCTCTGGCGGACTTGGTTCTATAGTAGGTCTTAAAGGGTTAAATAAATATCGTCAAATAATCGAGATCTCAATTTCAGTGAAAATAATCGTGATTATGATTTTTGCCATAATCGAGCAGCCCTAAATAAAACTGAATTGAATTGAGTTGTTTGTAGAACTCTGCTTAAAGAAAAAAAAATCACGTAGACTTGAATAAAAAGCCTTGAGGACATGTTCGTGGACAGTTATATTGCAGTCCGAGTCATCATTTGTTCATCATTTGTAATGCAGGTGGTTTTTCATTAAGCTGTTGTCACATTTTGGTACATTTTGACCCCTTATATTACCTGTACTCATTTATTGTAACTCAGATATATTGGTGCCACCCTTAGGCTCTGATTCATTCAGTGTGTAGCTGACTTCGCTAGCTTGCCAAACATGGTTTGCCAGCTAACATGATCATGGCAGATAATCGGTGTTATCAATGGTGTTGATATTAAGCAAAAATAGGTAGTATAAGCGAACAGTCGCTTTCTCAAATAATAACGAAGAGCAGTGTTAGCCAAATTATTTGTGCAGCATGTATCTGGTAACTAGTCACAGTGTAAATAGGAGACACTTTTATGTGGATGAGTGTCTCCTATGTGAACATAAGGTAGAACACTGCGAGGCTTAACCTTAGCCGAGACTCAGAAAATGCAGATGTGCCACATTCGGTCCAACTATTCCTTTCTCTTTGAGAGCTTTCTGTAATCTGTTGTGATACCCTTTCAGGTCTGTTTGGCCCTTTTCCATCCCCATGTAGCCCTCCCCTCAATGATATTTCCCAGCATTGCGAGTTAGATCTGTTATAAAACCTTTACCTGTGAAATTTGACCCTGTAAATATTATCAGTGCTTTATTTAATTTTGCTATGAGCAATGCTGCCACATGTTTTAAACATTTAATCAGTATTGCAAGTTAAAAAAAGCAACCCTTCTGCATAGCATTATAATAATTAGCTTTTAATTTGTCCTACTTGCCTCTAATCCCAGCTGTACGGACAGAGTGGTGTTAATCTAGAAAAAGTGAAGATGGAAATGATTAATTAGCTCAGCCGTGATTCAGACTGAATATTCATCAGGATCACTGGTCCTGCCTGTTATGTGCTTCGAGTTATGTGTTTTCTAAATGCATTGTATATTTGAAAGCACATCATACCTCCTGTAGAGTTGGCTCTCTCTGACTAAACGTAGCGAAGTTCAGTTATTAAAACCAGCGAGTCACATGACAAGTGTTTGTTTTTGTTTTTTACAAAAGTGTCTCGATGGACTTTAAACACTTAAAGTACAAACAGCTTGCAGTGTCGTGTGGTCACAGAGTAACATCTTGTTCACACTCCACTGATGCGTCTGCTCACGCTAACCACTACTTTATGAGCTGCTGAGTTTACCACATATAACATCTGGTTTGAGGGCTTCCTGTGCATTTCCAAGGACTTGAGAAGCGCTACCTTTGGGCTTCTAAGAATCATGTGGTTGGTGTACTGTTCGGGGGAGCGCTGACAGCTGTATGCACTCTGAGCTGAAGCTGGTGATCGGGTGTGATCAATGGGTGGTAAGTCCATCCATTGAACTGTGGGTTTTGAGATTGTCCCTTTCTATGGTGACCTTACCACACTGATTGTGTTTGTGCTGGATTTGATTTGTATTAAGATGATGAAGGATGAATGCTGCTCATAAAAGTTATCTTAATACATAACTGAGAACTTTCCAGCACTTTCCAGGTCTGTAGAAAGACAAAACCTCTGTGGACTTAGCAGTACAGTAAAGGAAATATGACATGTGTGTGAACACATTAAGTTTCACCCCTGTTTTAATACCATTAGATGGGCAATGAAGTTGTTGTTTCTGTCAGCCTTCAATTCCACCTGCATCAACCCAAACCTAACCACATTGTTTATTTGGCCTGTAATCAATTTGATTTATGTAGCGCCAAAGCAAAAACAACAGTCACCTCAAGGCGCTTAATATTGTAAAGACCTTACAAGACCTTAAATAGGGAAACCCCCAAAATAGACAACTCCCTGTGAGTAAGGATTTTGGTGACAGTGGGAAGGAAAATCTTCCTTTTAACAGGAAGAAACCTGCAGCAGAACCAGTTTCAGGGAGGGGCGGGGCGGGGTGGGGCCGGGCTGGGCCATCTGCCACGACCAGTTGTGTATTGAGGGGAGGGACAAAAAGACATGCTGCAGAGGACAACCAGGGATTAATAATAATTCTTAATGAATTACAGAGTGGTGTAGAAACACATGGTCAGTGAAAAAGGAAGGCTCAGTGCATCATGGGAATCCCCTAGCAGCCTGGGCCTATTGTACCATAATTAAGGGAGGATTCAGGGTCACCTGATCTATAAGCTGAACGATATGCTTTACCAAAAAGGAAAGTCTTTATCCAAACTGAAAGCTGGTTCCACAGAAGAGGGGCCTGAAAACTGAAGGCTCTGCCTCCCATTCTACTTTTAAATACTCTAGGAACAACAAGTAAGCCTGCAGTAAGAGAGCGAAGTGCTCTAATAGGGTGATATGGTACTACAAGGTCATTAAGATAAGATGGGGCCTGATTATTTAAGACCTTGTATGTGAGGAGCAGGATTTTGAATTCTGGATTTAACAGGAAGGCAGTGTGGGAGAAATGTGCTCTCTCTTTCTAGTCCCTCTCAGTAATCGCTGCCAGGCTAAAGGTCTGTGGTGCGTAGTCGACTCATAAAGATTGAAGCAATAATTAATGGTAGGACTTCATTAAAGTAAAAATGGTTTTAAAAAATAACCACTGTAACATTCTTTCTGTGCTGCTTTCTGTTTTATATTGCTTAAATTGAAAAACCTGCATATACATGCTGGGTTTACAAAGGATATAAATCTCATTTATCAATGAATACACACTCGTGCAGATTATAAAATCATTTTAAATACATTTAAACTCTTCTACTAACAAATTAAAATGTGTCATTTGCATTTTAAATATTTGCATGGAGTCTTTGTTTTGTTTTGTTTTTCTGTGGAAATGACCAAACTGTCCAAACCCCACTTGTCCTCTGAGTGGCTTCTGCTTAGGAGGGTTGTTGGAGATTTTCCTAATCTGAGTCCCGCTGTGGTCGACTGGGTTCAGCAGCGATCGTGCAGCCCTTCATTCACTGGGTCAGGTGGCCAGTCATTCTGTAAGGGAGGGGCGAGAGACTGCAGCGCCATACAGGTGTAAAGGGAGGGAGCAGAGTGAAGTCACGCCATACAAGCTGGGTGTCGTGTGTGCGCGTGTGTCACTGGAAGGAACTAACAAATATGCAACAGCTTTATTGATGTTGTTTTATGGTCATTTTTGTGTTTGTTTCTTTGTACTGAACTGACTATTATGGGGTTGTTCAAGCAAAACAAGACGTTTGAAGAGGTCGCCTCAGTAAATATGCAAAACTGTACATATCAATTAAGAATTCATGTTTTTTTTAATTGATTGAAATATAATAAAAATAATGTTTCTTGCACTCCTAGTTTCATTCACCTAGTGAGGCATTCTTTATGCCTTTTATTAATTTTGGGGTTTATGATAAGTAAATAAATCTGTCTTTTTTATTATTTCAAATAAATTCAGGGTGAAGAAGAAGCTGATCAAAATACTTAAACCAAACCTGATGGTTTCCATCTTCTATAATTGTAGTCTAATAATTGTACAAAGGCGGTTCTTCTCTGCGTCTTGTTTGTTGTGTCTCTACGTGAAGAAAGCTTGTGATTGTGTGTGTGTGTGTGTGTGTGTGTGTGTGTGTGTGTGTGTGTGTGTGTATGTGTGTGCTAATGTGACTGCTCACTTACATAACTTTGCTCTGCTAAAAATAGCATCTCAGAGCTGAGCTGTCACTCTGTTCCAAAGTGCTGGGAGTATAAATACATGCAGTGAGTGAGTTTTCAGCTGTGCTGCTGTCTGAAAGATGAGCTCCTACAGTTTAATCAGTGCTGCATGTACCTGCTCTCTACAGTAACCTGTAAAATGCTTAAGAACTCCTCACCTAATATTAGGGGCTAATTTTGGCAGGAGCCTGAGTGATATTAGACAACATTTGCCAATATTTTTGTATTGGTAAATTGCCAGTAAGTGAAAGAAGTAAAGAACAGACAAGAGAAACACCCTTCAACCCTTCAAAGCTCCTCCAGAGGGCGCTCTGTAACTAACTCTGTAACTTCCTTGTTAGCAGCTGGTGTTTGGCACAAATACATCCAGCCGAGCCCAGCAGAGTGAGACGAAATGTTTAAACTACATTATCATAGTTCGGACTACACATTACAAATGTTCAGAAAATCTGTTTGTTTGATTTGTCCCAGAGGATATTGAGTTAATATAAAAATATCGCAGAGTTACATCCATCAAACACAGATTATTCAGCACAGTGATTACCAAGCATATGGGCTCAAAATGTGGTCATAAATATTTTGTACTTGAAAATCGGTTTTGTACTTGTAAAAAAGATTTGTATGTGTAAAAAAAATTTGTGCGTGCGTAAAAAAGATTTGTGTGTGTGTAAAAAGCGCCCCTCCGAGAGCCAAACCCATCTGTTCTCTGATTGGATTGTTACATTTGTGATTGACATGACATTCACCAATCAGATGAAAGGAAGAAAAATAGGGTCAAAATTCGTAGTTGTAACTTGCAGGGGTTTTTTTGGCGAAGTCCACACACAAATCTTTTTTACACATACAAATCTTTTTTTTACACATACAAATCTTTTTTACACACACACAAATCTTTTTTACACACACACAAATCTTTTTTACGCACGCACAAAATTTTTTTACGCACGCAGAAATCTTTTTTACACATACAAATCTTTTTTACGCACGCAAATTTTTTTTACACATACAAATCTTTTTTTACAAGTACAAACATTTTGAGCCCATACAAGCACACTGTCCTGATTACTGCAGAGAGCGCGCACTGTTCTACACCCGGATGGACAGATGAGTCAACTCCAGCATTTTACATGGAGATTTTCAAAGTCTCCTTTAGCTTTTGTAAATGGTGGCACCTCTTTCTTTTTTCCAGCTGTGACCACAGAAGCTTAAGGCTTGTGTTTGCTAAGGTCTTACAATCTTTCATATGAAGCTAATTGGGACTATTTTTTTTGTCCTGAATTTCTTCCAGTAATGCGGTTCTGCACTAGATCTGATTCCCAGGGGTTGCATGATGTTGCTGTGGCAGTAAATCACACTGGTACATTTTGTTGTTATTGTGTCTGGTTTCGACATTGTAACAGCTGGACAACTTTGAAATTAAACATTTCATATACCGCATGTAACAAGGTGTAGTGACAGTTGGACGGTTAAGTGGGGACCAGTGGAAAACGCCTTTATTTGCACATAGATGAAACCTACATGACAAACTGTGATATATCAGCTGTTCTGATGTTCTGTGTGTGACCTACTGTCTTTATTTTCCCACTGCAGCTCAGATTGAAATAATCCCCTGTAAGATTTGTGGAGATAAATCATCAGGGATCCACTACGGGGTCATCACCTGTGAAGGCTGTAAGGTAAGCTCCTCCTCCCTCCCGTTGTCTGCTAAAGTCAATTTGAGCGTGTTATAACCTCAGTTAAACCCAACTCTAAAATACAGTAAAGGGTCCAAAATGTACGGCCTCCTTCACATCGTCCAAAGTTATCCAATGAGTCAGTTTGGATTCTGGCCCCCGGTGCTCATGTTTGATGTCCCTGCTTTAAATGATAAGCCTTTCCAAGTCGTTCAATCACAGACAGATCTTTGTTACATCTGTGCAACAATTAATGTTTGAGAATAGTTTGCACTTTGAACCCTCCGTATTTTGTCTTTTTTTCTTTAACCAGGAAAAGGCCTCTGCAATCATCCATCGCTGGCGTTTTTATGTGGCACAGCTCACCAGTGCATTTATTGTGGTGTTAAACCAGTTTTCATTTGAGTTTAAAGTAGTTACATGTATTGCAATATGATTTTATACCCATACCTGACCAGGCACGTTTGTATGTTTCGTACAGAATTTGGTCTGAAACATCAGTCACGATCATCGGGCTCTAAACCATATTCTACCTGGTGAGAGCGGTTCTGTGAACAGGCAGGTGTGTTCAGCCACAGCAGCTGCTGATGTGACAGCTGGAGGCTTATTTCACAGCCAGTATGCAGCTGAAGCAGCCTCCAAACAAACCACAACATCTGCACTAAGTCGCACGTTAGATGTAAATGATCTGCTGCTAATATGACATAATGATATTACATAATGTCATCTGAGAGAAATCAGTGTTTTCCCTTTAAAGTTACTACTGTTCCCTTGAGCTTGACACAGAGTGGCATCATTTGTTAATTTAACTATAATTTGAATTACAGACATTTTTATATTTTATAATTTTGATGCATTTCCATTCAGATCTATACAGGCTATATTGGCTCTATGAGAAGAAGGGTTATAGGCCATCTGTGATGCATCTATAAACTAGTGTGATCAGGAAACGTGAACAGGTACTATAAACGTACCGGGGATATGGTGATCGTGGGCTGAACCCCAGTTTGCTTCATGTATTTCTTCACACTTTCAAAGTGCTGTGAATGTTTCCTTTTCACTACATGGTGCTGAAGGTAATGTTGACTTTTATTCTATAACTATGATGCTGACATCTCTAAAGCATTCTCACACATGTTTTATGTGGTTCCCACATTTCTTGAGGTAAAATGCAATAAAATAGAAAAGAATAGAACAGAATAGGACTTTATTGTCATCGTGCATATACAATGAAATTCTGCTTTTTTTCCCCCATCAGGTTGATAAACAGTTAACAGCTTCTTTGTGCTCTACATGGCACATGGTCTCCAGTCTTTGCCTTGTGATTACATTCACATTTCTGCATTGCCTGTTATATATTCACTGACTGCTTGTGAGAGTGAGCTGCTGACAAGCAGACTGAAGCTAGCAGAAATAACTTTCATGTGTTTGTCATCTGATAGCCTTTGCGCTCCTTGGTTTACCAATTTCTCTGTATATGCTAATAGGCCAGTCTGCCATTACTCTGTAAAATGGCTCATACAGAGGTACACGGGTGGATACGGTTTGTTTGTTGTTGTTACTGTTGTTGGACATCCAATGAACACTATATTGTGAAGCATTTGCTCATCTGCCTTCACACAGTGACATTCATTTCTTAACCCAAAGAGTTTGACGGGATGTGCCTCATCCTTTGCAGCTGTAACAGCTTCAACTCTTCTGGAAAGGCTTTCCACCATGTTTATGGGAATTTTTGAACATTCTTCTGGAATCGAAAGGAGGAATGCTACATCAGGTTAGACACTGATGTAGCATGACAAGGCCTGGCCCTGGCTCACAGTCTGCGCTCATCCCAAAAGTTGAGGTCAGGACTCTGTGCAGGCCAGTCAAGTTCTTCTTTGTTTATGTCTTCATGGACCTTGCTTTATGTACTTGTACACAGTCATGTTGGAACAGGAAGGGGCCGTCCCCACACTTCTCTAACAATTGTCTAACTTGGATGTCTTGGCCAAGATATCGTCATCATCAGTGATGATGTCAACCCCAGCCTCAGCTCCAGTTCCAGCTCCAAAGCCTAATCCTTTGCTTTAAAAAAAAAAAAGCATAGGGTTGAAAAAACAACAAATTAATATTAAAGATGAATTTAAAAAATAGGGTTAGGATTAGGATGACTCTAAATCAACCAGTGGCCATTAGTTGGAGCCTGGAAGCGGCAACTTTAAGCTGAGTTTTGACAAGATAACTGGCTTTGATGAAGAGGAGCCGTGGCTCTTAATATGATTGGAGACTGATGAGACCGCCTTGGCTTCACATACTTCCATATTTCAACCAGACCGTGCTCTGTGTATGTTTCAGAGAGTGAAATGTAGTGTTGTGTGAACAAGTGTTTTAAGTCTAGGAATGTTAGATTAGTAACTTTGTACATATTACAAATATTCTAACTATATTGTAAATACTAAAAAGCAGTCCTAGGGAGGCAGTTTAGAGGCCTGTAATTTAGTTCAGTTTTTATGCTGGTAGGTTAGTTAGTTTTGTTCTATTTTATATTTCTACAAAATCTCACAGTAGCTCCAGTCCTTGTGTGGAAGTCACATTTGCGTTGTGCTCTGGACTCCAGAGTGCAACACAAGACAACCCCCTGTACCCTAGACAGTCCCCCAGACTCTGATGATAGTCTAAAGCATTTGTCTCTTTGGTCATTGCAGTCTGGATTAGTTTATCATTGCAGAAAAATGTAAAAAAAAAACGTTTCTTTTTCTCAAATTGAATTTTTTCTTATTACTTTTTGTTATGAAGAATATTTTTGTCATTCATTACACGTGTTTGTGAAAGACTTGATTTTATCTATGTTTTTCAGTATGTTTGTTAAAAGATAACAATGTTAGCCTTTTCTGCAGCTATAGGGGATTTATTGCATCACTCTTGGCTGGAAGCAGTGCTTAATCAATGGGGGAAACACCAACTTTGTCCAAAAACCTCTCATGTTTAGCTGTTTCCCACTTTTTCTTTGGTCATTTTAGCCTTTTTGGCCAGGGTGAAGGGAGCATCTGCCATCAAACAAGAAGACAGCCGCATGTAACTACAGTATGACGGTATTTGCTAGTTCACCTTAAGTGCATTAATTTAATAACTTGGTTAGCCTACTCAACGTAAATTACACACGAACAACATTAAGCTACTGACCCAGAGAAGAACGGCTGCTGCTGCCATTATCATCCGTCATCATTTCTGCTACACTGGCAGAGCTAGGGGTCAGGACTCTACTCTTCGGGTTCTTGGGGGATGTTGCTAACTCCGGGACCGATAACAGGCACCACACCGGCAGTAGATGTGCACGGTGTGAGGTCTATCAAATATGGCGCATTTCTCAGCTTTTAAAAAAAACGCTATGCATCGCCAGGTGTTTCATCAGATTCGAGGAGTTACCTCCTTTGCACAGTATCACCTTAAAGCATTTGTTGCAGGCTGCTGAGTTTGCATCTTTTGCTGTTAAGTACAGCCAGACTTTTGACTGCTTCGCCTTGGGCATTTTTAATCTGTAGCTCTGCATAAAAGAACGTACGTACCTGGGCCCGCCTACTATCCTTGGAAAGGTAAAATGATTGGCTAGAATCCAAAGTGTATGACACCTCAGGAAAAAAAAAAGCACCAAAATAAAGCACCGAAATGTGCGCTGCTTTTCGGTCTGGTTACTACCGTTGATGTCAGAACCGGTGCCATCATGGCACCGGATACCGGTGCCCATCCCTAATGGTAAGTGATAGTGGGGCTGTGCATCCTTCAGGAAATCCATTTTGAATTGTAGCTCCATGAGTGCACTGAAGATGCCAAAAGATTGTAAAGCAAAGAGTAACCAGATTTGATGTTTTTATACTGGGGGAAGGTCTCACAGTGACGCACATTTCATCCTTTGCCTCTATGATCTCCAACATGAGCACAAACATGAAGGCTTGACTGTTGTTTCAGTGATCAATCATAGAGATATTTTGGTATGAAAACAATGATTTTAATAGAACTCTTTCGTGCTCTCTCAGGGTTTCTTCAGGCGTAGTCAGCAGAGTAACGCCACCTACTCGTGTCCTCGCCAGAAAAACTGTCTGATCGACCGAACGAGCCGAAACCGCTGCCAGCACTGCCGTCTGCAGAAATGTCTCGCTGTGGGCATGTCCCGAGACGGTAAGGCAAACACATGCACAGCAGATCTACACGTTACGAACATATCGAACCCACCTCTATGTCCAGAATAACCCTGAAGTACAACAACTGTGTGCTGTATGTGTATGTTAACCCTAACCCAGACTCTGATCCAGTTAATTCATAAAATGTAAATGAAAAATATATATTTGATATAGTGATGCAATGATAACAAATTTTTCAAATCTATACTATACCGATACTTGGATCTGAGTACTTACCAATACTTCTACTACACACACACACTCAAAAATGCAATGAATTGGAAGAGAGTTTTATTTTATTCTCTAAAATAATAATAAAAATGACCACAAAAATAAAGTTTCAAGTGAAAAATAAGCACTTCTGTTAAATTATTGAATTACAAGTGTCCACATTGTAATTCAACAAAATATCAGTGAACTATTTGGCTCTGTCTCCAGCTTTCAGAATAATAAATAAACACTTCTGTTTGGAATAAAATCAATAAGTCGTTGCTTTTCCAAAACCTGAGTTAAAGTTGGCTGTTCTGGTCTTGCGTTAGCCTTAGCGAACTCGGTGCATGATGTGTCCTCAGATCTTTTATTAAACTGCTTGTATTGAACGATTCCCTCCCCTGGACACCTTACCGGCCTTGCTTCTGTCATCTTCACATATTATAGGTAAGTCCACACGGCTGACCTTTTGTTTAGCATAGCTACAGCAGCCTCCAGTTTTCTTTTTTTTATCTGGACCCGCCAGCCTCACTCGCCTAACCCTGCTCTTGTTTAGCACGACATGTCCCCCCAGCGGCCAATCTAAAAAATTGCAACAGAAATGACAAGCCACCCTCTGACTCATGAAATAAGTTGGCATCGGTTAACTTTACAAGTATGAGTACACACACATTATACCGTACCGGCCTGATACCCGATACCAATATTGGTATCAGTGCATCCCTATTTTGATATCATATAGATTTTTTATGTTGTTATTACATGAAAAAACTTTTGTTTTAGACTAGAAAAGCACTACATATGAACCAGTGTAGGATATGATATAGTTTCAGTGTCTGTGTAATTTCTTTCTGTTTTCTACAATGAGATGTTCTGTAATGTTGGACTCATGTCTGCAGCATAAAGGTGTAGATTTGCAGACGGCTGTTCGATCAAAGATGCCACTCCCCTAACTTCAATATTTAGGTGAATGAGAAATTTCAAACAATCCCATCTAGAATATTACTCAAGGCTGACACTATCCACAGTTAACATGGGCGTCTGTTGGGACTGACTTGCTCTCACGAGGTCTCTGCTGGATTGTAACGGGTGAAGTGTATGAAATCCTACGTTTCTGTCAGCTTGGTGATCTAGTATGAAGGCAGATAAGGAGGCTAATCAATGTCAGCTCTACTTGAACACTGGTGGTGAGTCTTGTTAAGCGAATGAGTGCTCCGCCTCTGAAACCATAACGGCTAGCTTTCACTTTGGCTGAACTGTCACAGAAATCAGCATGTTTTTGTTTCATTGTTCCCAGGTCTTCATTCTCTGTCAGGTGGCTAACTGAAATCCTTTCCTTCTCTCCTCAGCTGTAAAGTTTGGTCGCATGTCTAAAAAGCAGCGGGACAGTTTGTACGCGGAGGTGCAGAAGCACCGCCTCAAGCAGCAGCAGCAACAAGGTCACCACCTCTTGTCCCATCCCAGCCTCGGCAGCCCGAGTCCAGTCGAGTCCGAGTCGCTGTCCTCTCACTACACCCTGTCCTCCACCGGCCTCACAGAGCTACCTGATGAGGGGGGACATTACGTGGAACAGAACTCGCCTGAAGGCGGATCTTTGTCATCTAAGGTTTGTTGTCTCTATTTTCAGGACAGTTTATAAACTCAACGATATTTCCTGTGTTTTCTACGTCAATCTTTTCCTCCACAAACAGGGAGACTCTGCAGGAGGAGGGGAAGGAGGTGGTGGGGGGTTCTACTTGGATATCCAGCCGTCTCCGGATCAATCCGGACTTGATATTAATGGCATCAAACCGGAGCCCCTGTGCGACTATGGATCCAGTAACGGCTTTTTTCCATATTGCTCCTTCAGCAACAGAGACGTGCCACCCACGGTGCCCATGGCTGAGCTCGGTGAGTGGAGGGCTCAGGAGAGTGAGATGTTTGTGCACATTTTACTGGAGTTTGTCTGTAACCTGCCTCTTTAGCTCCTTTCAGACCTGCTTCCTTTACTTAAACTTGTCTGGCTTTTCCATTAAAGTCATCGATGTGGCTCAGTAGGCACCTATCGAAGGATGGATGGGGTAATCGTCAACAAACATGCTTTACATAAATACAATCAAACCATAATTTCTTCCTTTTTTTAGGTCAGCTGTCAGTCAGTTTGTGTTCCTCCAGATTAAAATAATTAAAAACACTGAAACTAACGTAAAAATAAACATTTAGAGAACAAATTCTAACAAACTCTGTACCTGAAAAATATTGTCAATTGTCTGTTACGTATAGCAAAAAAACAGGAGGCAACACACCAAGGAAGGAGCACAAGACTTGTATCGATGGCTTTTTCATGAGATAGAGCTGGAAAGGTTGTGCAGCAGGTTGGGATGATTAAGCAAGGAGATGGAAATGTACCAAAGAGTCAAGAGGGAGTGTTGAGAAGATGAACGGAGCTGATGGAAGACGGTGGAGGATGGATGGAGGGCAGTTAGTGAATCAGGAAGTGTAGGTGGAAGAAAGAAGAAGAATGAAGTGGAAAGGCAGTTGAACCAGGTGACGTATAGGGGTGGGCTTTAATAATCGATTCATCGATTAAAATCGATTCTGGCTTGGATAACGTGAAATCGATTCATTAAAATCCTGAATTGATTTTTTAATATAAATGTATTTTGCCCGAAATTCCAGAATCTCAGGTGAAACGTCACAAAATTTTGACAACCACCAAACAGCTAAAACAGTAAATGAGAGCAGGTACACGGATTCTGCACAAAGACGTGAACACAAAGCGCGGACTCGCGGATCAGAATCAGTGAGATGTCGCCTTTCTCACCCGACGGCATGGACACGGTCGGGGCTGAAAGCCGACAGCTGGCTGATTCTGATGTTTCGGCAGGTCCGCGCTTTGTGTTCACGCCCTTTATGCGCTGATTCTGAAGCTGTTAGTTTTATCTCCCAATATTGACCAAATATTGAAGAGCCAAACTGCGCTTCACATAAACATCGTCATGAATTTTGCTGTTTTGCTTCCACCACACTTCATGCACAGCTCTCTCTCTCTCTCTCTCTCTCTCTCTCTCTCTCTCTATCCCCGAAATCTGTTTTCTGCATTATTCGCTTGCTTGTTACGCACAAGACTACCCTTATTTACCCTCATTTTATGTTTTTTTTCCTTTTACTTACTTACGAAAAGAAAACCTAATTTCTGCCTTTCAATAGGCTTCTGAACAAATTTAAACTTTTTAAAATGATGCAAAATGCAAAACGCTCAGCAGTGACTCTAATGAAACCGCTGTAACTTCAGAGGTAATGTTCATATGTTGATTAATGGTTTTCTTTCATTTTTGATGTACTGTGGAATATTGTTATAAAATCCCAGGCCAGGAAAATCACCTTCATGTTTTTCTGTGTTTTATCTTCAGCTACTTTGACACAATGGCATCTGCTGTGACGCTCACACCTTTGATAAAGTCTGGAAAGTGTCAGCTTCCTTTTTATAGATACAAAAATATGTAAATGGAAAAATTTCCCAGATTCGAATCGATTCAGGACCTTGTGAATCGAATCGATTCTAGAAATCAGTGACGATACCCAGCGGACCTCAAAGATGTGGGAGGAGTTGTTGAAGCTAAATCAAATCTCTTCACCCCCTTTTAACCATGTTTGCTTTGCTGATGGAGAAGGTTAGGAGTTGCACTTTGTGGATCTAGAGGAAGTGTGTTACTGTATGAGGAGGTCTACGTGTGGTAGACTGGTGCATGACATGTATGATTTTTACCAATATCAAAACCCACTTTATCAGACGAAGGGCACACCTGAAAAGAAGTGGAGAGGAGTTATTTGCATTGTTTTAATCCTACACAGCTGCTCAGCAGCTGGAGATTCAGTTTCATGTTTATTTCCATTACGGCCTCTCAACATGAATTTAAAAAAAAAAGTCCTCCACCTCTGACTGTGCAGTGCTGAGAACAAGACAAAATAAATACAGTAATAAAAAGACTCATCATTTGGTCGAATGTTGTCGGCAGCTGCACAAAGATGAGGAAATATCTTGAAATACGTGAAGCAAAAAGAAAAGAAGGGGAGAGATGGAACGAGAGGCTACAAAGGGAGTCAGACAAAGAAAGAGAGAGAGAGAAGTGAGGGGCAAACGGAGACAGAAAGGTGGTTTAAAATAGCAGGAGGTTGGAAACTCATCTTCAGAGCTCATTAAAATCTCTGTGTGGTAATTAGCTGTCTGTTAATTAGGGCCAATTGGGACGTGGCAGGGCGCTCGTTGGGGGAAATCTTTTTTTTTTTTTCTTTTTTTTTTGGTCCTGGGAGATTTTGTGATTCACTCTTTATTGTAATAACCCCCACCCTCATCCAGTGTGAGTCTTTGTTATGTGACTGTGTTTTGTTTTTTGTTTTTTACCGTGTATTGAGTTGTTTTGGTTTCTAGTGTTTTATTTGTGCTTATGATAAGCAACAGCACAGCGGGACAGTCTGTACGTGTGTTTATTCTGGGTTTGAGTTGCATTCACAAACATTTTGTCAACAGTTTTAGATTTTACAGTAAAAAGTTCAACATACAGCTGGGAGTTCAGGATATTAGTGTTGGCTTGATGTAGAAGGAGGTTTGTGATTGGAATTATCATCACTTAAACATGGACTGGCCTTCATTTTGGTCACAGTTAAAGACGGGCTGGGCTAATATCATAAACAGTTTCACTCTTCATGTTATCTCAGTGGTTTCCAAAGTGTGTGCCGCTCTGACAGGTGGGGCACAAGTTACCTGGCAGAGAAGTCATGCAGAACTAATGTTTAACATCGAATCATGTTTATGGCGGAACAAAGAAATTTGTGGCAGTTACGTTAAAAATAATATGCGCATCCGCGTGCGTAAGTTGACAGCCGCAATAAAGAAGTGTAGTGAAAAGTGTCGTGCATCGTTTGCAGTGGTGCTGAAACCCAGGACTGGGGCACGAGTGACCACGTGTTCGCACTTCTTTATTGCGGCTGTCAACTTACACACGCGGCTACAGCGTACACACGTCATCATCATCAACAACAACAACAGGACCCAGTTCATTCTGTTTTAAGCCGGCGAGGCGTGATTGGGGATGCCGCTCAGGTGGGTCCGCCTCCCCTGCAGCCATGCTGCAGTCAAACACAAGCTGACTGCAGCCACTAACAGTGAATAATATTAAACTCTCACTAAATTATGTATTTTTCATCTCTGCTCACAAGTTTCTAGATTTCTTTTTTTATAAGACTAAGACTGGACTTTAGTTTTCCCATGTTTGGCGTTCACGTTCTGTTTAACTGGTTGCTTTTTTGAAGATGTGCTGCGGACGAATGAAGCAGTCGTGTGCAGCGGTCCCCAACCTAAAATCCACAGACCGGTTCAATGTCAGACACTGTTTGCATGGACTGGCTATTAAGGTGTCGCAGATAAATACAACAAAATAAAATGATACGACCGAGACAAAAACTGTGGTGTTTTGTAAATATAATAATAAATGCAAATTCACGGGTATGACCCAGGGAACTCCAGTTAACGATAAAAACCCTGAAAATCATCAATTTCACACCCGCGCCTCAACTCTCGCTTCCCGGTACCAAACGACTCACGGACTGGTACCGGTCCATGACCCGGGGGTTGGGGACCGCTGGTCTAGTGACAAAAGTTAAATAGTTGTTTGAAATAAAAGTTGTTTATTTAAAACAGAAATGACTGTAAGATTCATTGTGAATGAGTTTATCATGTAAATAAAGTTGCAGCTTGGCTTTTCTGTCATTGTTTGTTTAGATGGGGGTGAAAATGTTTTTTCCTGTCCTGAGAGAACCACTGGTCTGGGAGTAGGGTTGGTTTTTGGTGACAATTTCAACTTTTTATAGAATTTTCTCCCCTTTCACACTCTCATGCTTCATGCGATGTGGTTCAAATGAAACCCAACCCTGAGCCTAGTTATGCTGCTGGGCGAGGTTACCTTTTCGAAGCACACTGTCTGAGGCCACTTGACATGGCAACATATCAGAGCAATGGCACTTGCTAGGATCCAATATTGAGACTAATCTGATGTAAAATATTGTACGTGACAGCTTCTTAAAGTTATTGTGCGCCTCGCTACAGCGTATTCGTTTATGCTCCTGCCACCCATGGAATTAAGGAAAACTGGGAACTGCACTCAATTCAATGCATTTCAATTCAATTTTATTTATATAGCGCCAAATCACAACAAAAGTCGCCTCAAGGCGCTTCATAGATACAGAGGAAAAACCCAACAATCATATGACCCCCCTATGAGCAAGCACTTTGGCGACAGTGGGAAGGAAAAACTCCCTTTTAACAGGAAGAAACCTCCGGCAGAACCAGGCTCAGGGAGGGGCGGGGCCATCTGCTGCGATTGGTTGGGGTGAGAGAAGGAAGACAGGATAAAGACATGCTGTGGAAGAGAGACAGAGATTAATAACAGATATGATTCAATGCAGAGAGGTCTGTTAATACATAGTGAGTGAGAAAGGTGACTGGAAAGGAAAAACTCAATGCATCATGGGAATCCCCCAGCAGCCTACGTCTATTGCAGCATAATTAAGGGAGGATTCAGGGTCACCTGGTCCAGCCCTAACTATATGCTTTAGCAAAAAGGAAAGTTTGAAGCCTAATCTTGAAAGTAGAGATAGTGTCTGTCTCCCGAATCCAAACTGGAAGCTGGTTCCACAGAAGAGGGGCCTGAAAACTGAAGGCTCTCCCTCCCATTCTACTTTTAAATACTCTAGGAACAACAAGTAGGCCTGCAGAGCGAGAGCGAAGTGCTCTAATAGGGTGATATGGTACTACAAGCTCATTAAGATAAGATGGGGCCTGATTATTTAAGACCTTGTATGTGAGGAGCAGGATTTTGAATTCAGGCACTCAGAGATGGTTCAAGGGTCAAGGTTCTTTATTTGTCACATGCATAGTTATACAAGTATAACACACAGTGAAATGTAGCCTGACACGCTCCTTGACATGTGCAAAAATTGGGGGGGTGTAGAGGAAGAACATATATATATATATATATATATATATATATATATATATATATATATAGATATATATAGATATATATATATAGATATATATATATAGATATATAGATATAACACCCAGCACGCCCCTGCGGGCGGTTTATCCTTCAAGCTCGGGTCCTCTACCAGAGGCCTGGGAGCTTGAGGGTCCTGCGCAGTATCTTAGCTGTTCCCAGGACTGCGCTCTTCTGGACAGAGATCTCCGATGTTATTCCCGGGATCTGCTGGAGCCACTCGCCTAGCTTGGGAGTCACCGCACCTAGTGCTCCGATTACCACGGGGACCACCGTTACCTTCACCCTCCACATCCTCTCGAGCTCTTCTCTGAGCCCTTGGTATTTCTCCAGCTTCTCGTGTTCCTTCTTCCTGATATTGCTGTCATTCGGAACCGCTACATCGATCACTACGGCCGTCTTCTTCTGTTTGTCTACCACCACTATGTCCGGTTGGTTAGCCACCACCATTTTGTCCGTCTGTATCTGGAAGTCCCACAGGATCTTAGCTCGGTCATTCTCCACCACCCTTGGGGGCATCTCCCATTTTGACCTCGGGACTTCTAGGTTATACTCGGCACAGATGTTCCTGTACACTATGCCGGCCACTTGGTTATGGCGTTCCATGTATGCCTTGCCTGCTAGCATCTTGCACCCTGCTGTTATGTGCTGGATTGTCTCTGGGGCATCTTTACACAGCCTGCACCTGGGGTCTTGCCTGGTGTGATAGACCCCAGCCTCTATGGATCTTGTACTCAGAGCTTGTTCTTGTGCTGCCATGATTAGTGCCTCTGTGCTGTCTTTCAGTCCAGCTTTGTCCAGCCACTGGTAGGATTTCTGGATATCAGCCACCTCCTCTATCTGCCGGTGGTACATACCGTGCAGGGGCCTGTCCTTCCATGATGGTTCCTCGTCTCCCTCCTCTTTCTTGGGTTTCTGCTGCCTGAGGTATTCACTGAGCACTCGGTCAGTTGGGGCCATCTTCCCAATGTATTCTTGGATGTTCCTTGTCTCATCCTGGACTGTGGTGCTGACACTCACCAGTCCCCGGCCCCCTTCCTTCCGCTTAGCGTACAGCCTCAGGGTGCTGGACTTGGGGTGAAACCCTCCATGCATGGTCAGGAGCTTTCTTGTCTTTATGTCAGTGGCTTCTATCTCCTCCTTTGGCCAGCCTATTACCCCAGCAGGGTACCTGATCACGGGCAGGGCGTACGTGTTGATGGCCCGGATCTTGTTCTTACCATTCAGCTGACTCCTCAGGACTTGCCTGACCCTCTGCAGGTACTTGGTGGTTACAGCCTTTCTAGCGGCCTCTTCATGGTTCCCATTTGCCTGCGGGATCCCCAGGTACTTGTAACTGTCCTCTATGTCTGCAATGTTGCCTTCTGGTAGTTCAATCCCCTCAGTTCTGACTACCTTCCCTCTCTTTGTTACCATCCGACTACACTTCTCCAGTCCGAACGACATTCCAATGTCATTGCTGTATAGCCTGGTAGTGTGGATCAGTGAATCAATGTCTCGTTCACTCTTGGCATACAGCTTGATGTCATCCATGTACAGGAGGTGGCTGACAACTGCTCCGTTCCGTAGTCGGTATCTGTAGCCAGTCTTGTTAATGATCTCACTGAGGGGGTTCAGGCCTATGCAGAACAGCAGTGGGGACAGAGCATCTCCTTGGTAGATCCCGCACTTGATGGTAACTTGTGCTATGGGCTTGGAGTTGGCCTCTAGTGTTGTACGCCACATCCCCATTGAGTTCCTGATGAAGGCTCTTAGGGTCCCATTGATCTTGTACAATTCTAGGCATTCCAGTATCCAGCTGTGGGGCATTGAGTCATAGGCCTTCTTGTAATCAATCCAGGCAGTGCACAGGTTGGTCAGTCTGGTCTTGCAGTCTCGGCTGATTGTTCTGTCTACCAGTAGCTGGTGTTTTGCACCTCTGGTATTCTTGCCAATCCCTTTCTGTGTCCCGCTCATGTATTGACCCATGTGCCTGTTCATCTTAGCCGATATGATGCCTGACAGGAGCTTCCATGTAGTACTGAGGCAGGTTATTGGTCGGTAGTTGGAGGGGACCGGTCCCTTCTTGGGGTCCTTGGGGATCAGGACCGTCCGGCCTTCAGTTAGCCATTCCGGGTGTCTCTCGTTAACTAGCAGCTGGTTCATTTGTGCTGCCAGACGCTCGTGGAGTGCAGTCAGCTTCTTCAGCCAGTAGGCGTGAACCATGTCGGGCCCTGGTGCTGTCCAACTCTTCATACTGGAGACCCTTTCTTGGATATCTGCCACTGTGATGGTTACTGGACCCTGTTCAGGGAGGTCGCTGTGGTCTGCCCTCAGATCCACTAGCCACTGAGCATTGCCGTTATGGGTTGCATCCTTCTCCCATATGCTCTTCCAGTATTGCTCCGTCTCCAGCCTTGGTGGTGCTGTTCTCTTATTGTTCCCTTGCCACTGAGAGTACACCTTTGCTGGTTCTGTGGAGAACAGCTGGTTTATTCTCCTGCCTTCTATCTCTCTGGTGTACCTCCTCAAGCGGCTGGCCAAGGCTGTGAGTCTTTGCTTGGCAGTTTCCAAGGCCTCAGGTATGGACAGCTTGCTGTATTTCTTATGCACCTTCTTTGTCGCACCTTTCTGCAACTCCGTTAGTTGGCTAACCTCCCTCCGTGCTACTTTGATCTTGCCCTCTAGCCTCCTTCTCCATGGAGGGTACTGCCCCTTGTGGCTGTTCAACTTGTAGCCAAGCATCTCACTGATCACTGCTGCCGTATTGTAGATCAGCTTGTTAGTGTCGGTAATCGTGGTTGTAGGTATTGCCCATAGTGCTGCATTAACATCATCTAGCAGACCTTCTGAGGGTACTTCACGTAATCTTGGTAACCGGCTACGGGGGATCCAGGTTTCAAGCTTGGCCATGATCCTATTTTTCAGGTCAGTTCCTCTCGCACTCAACGATCCTTCTCCTATCGCACTTGGGGCTATGTACCCAATCTCAGGTGGGGGTGATGATATCTCCCCCCTGACCTGGCGTCCTGACTCCTCCTTGCCGTAGCATTTGTGTTGTACCTCGTCAATCTCTAGCTGTGAGAGCAGTCCCTTCTTTCGAATGTTGGAACACTGAGCTACTAGTTGTTTCGCCGTCATTGTGGATGTTGGGTATCGAAGAATCCATAGGTCCCTCATCCTATTCATGTAGCCCCTTCCGCCGGGGTTACTTGCGTAGTAGCATTCCAACAACGCCCTGTTTTCGTCCCTTGCCCACCGATGCCTTCTTGTTCCAGTAGCCCACTTTTCGTCAGGGTGCCCTGGTTCCTCAACACCTGACGCGGACCTTGTTGATCCGGGCGACGTCCGAGCCGGCATGCCTTCATATTTATCTGTCTCGCTCATGTCTGCGGTAGGCTTGCTTAGCATAGGGGGTCTAGCCTTAGGACCCTTACTGGATACAAACGCCCCAGGCAGGAATCGAACTTGCGATCCTCTGTTCCAAAGGCGTGTAGTTTAACCACTACGCTATCTATATATATATATATATATATATATGTATATATATATATATATATATGTGTATATGTGTGTATATGTATATATATGTGTATATGTGTGTATATGTATATATATGTGTATATGTGTGTATATGTATATATATGTGTATATGTGTGTATATGTATATATATGTGTATATGTGTGTATATGTATATATACACATATATATGTGTATATGTATATATATATATACATATATATGTGTATATGTATATATATATACATATATATGTGTATATGTGTATATATATATATATATGTGTGTGGCAATTGGCCAGCCAGTGACATCACTGTAGTCATGAGAGCCACTCCTTCACAAGAATCAAACCCACCAACGAGGGAAGTGGCTGCATACAAACTTCCTTTACCCCGAGTCTGACAACAGCTGAGCAGCAGGTATACCATCACCTTGTGTTATGATGATGTCACGGGCCTTGCTGTAACAACCCCACCCACAGTGAGGTGGTATTCAATCATAATGGAAAAGGACCAAAATTAGAGTCCATGCGAGTTGAAATGAGGAGGTGCTAATGGAAAAGAGGCTCGAGTTCTTCCTCATTGTGTTGGTATATTTGTAAACTCTAAAAACCAAAAGTCCTTTCTGAGTGAGAAATGTAAAACTTGACCTTGTCAGAGGTTGATCGTGTCTTGTTTACAGGTTTCCAGACTTTTCTTTTAGACTTGTTGTCTCTCACACTCGAGTCTCCCGTGACTTTGCAGGAATCCGAGTAGGCCTAAAATTTGTGAGCAGCTTTACGTTCAGCTACTGCGTTTGCTTTGTTTCAGATTACTTGGCCCAGATCGTCTCCAAGTCTCACCTGGAGACATGTCAGTACCTCAGGGAGGAGCTGCAGCAGATGAGCTGGCAGAGCTTCCTTCAGGATGAGGTGGAAAGCTACCAGAGCAAGGTGTGCTTCAATATGTCCACCCATGAATCCGTAAAGCCAAAAGCCTAGCGTCAGGTGATGGTGGCAGCAGGATAAGCGGGGTAGTTTATCCATTTGTCTCCTCAGTACCTTTATTTAGGTCCCCCTGGAGAATCCTGCTGCGGTCCCTTTAGATATAAAATAATTTAGCATGTTCTTAACTCCGCGCAGAAAACATCCAAAACACATCTGAACTGGATTCTTTGACCTACATCTAGGGGAAGCAGTAATACTTTGCTCCAGTAATATTTTTTTTATTTTAAGCCCATTTATATTTTCTAGAGACGGTTAGATGTTCTACTTTGACAAATTCTTAATTCTCTTTTGTTGAGCTTGTTAAACTCTTGCTGCTCTGGTGTGTGCAGCCTCAGGAGGTGATGTGGCAGCTCTGTGCTGTGAAGATCACAGAGGCCATTCAGTATGTGGTGGAGTTTGCTAAACGCATCGACGGCTTCATGGATTTGTGCCAGAATGACCAGATCGTACTGCTGAAAGCTGGTGAGAGCACAGATTGGATTCATTTTCATTTCGCTTTTTTTAAACTTGTGAAAAGCACAACAACGACGTCGCAATAATCCAGATAAGGAAATCCCAGCAAGTAGATTTAATGCCCCGGGTGTTTTCAGCTGGAGGAGCCTTTCCTCTCAGTTTGTGTGTCCTCAGCATCTCCTCGTTTTCTCTGCCAGGCTCTCTGGAGGTCGTCTTTCTACGAATGTGCCGAGTGTTTGACTCGCAGAACAACACTGTCTTCTTCGATGGGAAGTTTGCAGGTCCTGAAGTCTTCAAAGCTTTAGGTGAGCAGAGTTCATTTTCTACTGAGGTGTCATAGGGTTTTTATCATCGATAAAACCCCTACATAAGCTCCAATTATAAATTAAAACCCCAAATTTATAAATTTAGGGTTAAAATAAATTAAAAGTATGAATTAAAAGTATAGATATTTGTGTGGGCAGTGCTACTTTCTAACAGCTGATAATAATCTGCTAATGTAGAAAGTCTGGTCGGATCTACTTATAACTGAGATGTGTCAAAACTCTACAGGTGTGCACCTATAGCACAGTCAGCTGACTGGACACAGTCACTCAAACTACTTCTATTTCTAAATATGAGGATTTTATAAGTGCCAGTGCAGCTCACAGGTCTGGGCTGGTATCCACACACATTCTGAGAATCCTTTCAGAGAGTTTCTAATGTGGGGCACGGAGGTGCAGTGGTTAGCACTGCCACCTCACAGCAAGACCAAGTGAATAGTTCAAAAAGTCAGCCGTCTCTCCAACCTCCCCTCCATCTCTAACTGTCTGCAGGTGGAGAAGGAACATCCTCTGAGGTTTAAACACTGCAGATATTCTTCTTCCTCCAGTACTGTTACACTTGGTTCTTCTGCCATTTTTTCCTCTCCTAAAGAAACTCTTAAGCCTCCTAAAAGTCTCCCTAGCCCCTCCTAACGGTTTTTCACTTCAGGAACTCTCTTAAGGGCTCAGACGCTTTGTGAATAACTTTTATCTCTACCAAGATTCAGTGCTAACTTTCAGGGGAAATATTTTCTTGGAATTTCATCACTACAGGCTTCTCTTAGTACTTGGAAGCTTTATCTGTTCCTGTATTGATTCCTGAGAGTCGGGTGGGGTCGTGTAACGCAGAAACAGAGTTGGAAAAAAGCCTCAGGTGTGCAAAAGCTGGTGCTTTCCTTGTTTTTCACTGATGAAAGGGGTTTGTAAGGTTGGACACATGTGGACCAGGTGGCTTGTTTGGTTCAGGTTCCTGGTTTTCATGTGTGGAAAAGTTGGTGTAGCATGGGACCTGAGCAATGGAAATGTGACATTACTTCCTGTATTACTCTGAGCAGGGTTACTGCTCAGAGTAATACAGGAAGTAATGTCACATTTCCATCAGGTTTTCTTCCTGATTTTTCATCCTTTCCTGTGTGCCCTCTGGACAGAGTGGAATCAGATGCCTGCTTTTCTTTCTTTCTCAGACTAAAGTTTGAACACTCGTGCAGCTGCTTTGACTTGCAGCCTGCCACAGAGGAAGACCGTGCCTCCAAATCACATGTCCTCCTTCTCTTTAGTGCTTCTCTTTGACTGAAGATGCGTCTTTTTAACATTTTTTAACTACTCCAAACAAGATGCATCAGAAAAGAAGCCACCCCAAAAAAAGTAACAGGGAACGTTTGGCTGCTTCTTTGGATCATCGATCACAAAAGCACAGGAATGATGTCGCAGTTCTTGTCTGTTGGATTGTCTTAAATAATAAAATATGTGTTGATGTGATAATTACATTTTCTACAACGCTACTGATGCAATCTGACGTTTCTGTTGGCCTCTGTAAGTCACTGAGCATGTTTCCGGTGTTTTCCGTGTTCTCCCAGGCTGTGATGATTTCATCACGGCGGTGTTCGACTTTGCTAAGAGCATGTGCTCGCTGCACCTATCAGAGGACGAGCTTGCTCTCTTCTCAGCGTTCATTCTGCTTTCTGCAGGTACGTCCTTCCTTCACCATCTGATCAGATGTTCTACACTGACTTGTTGAGTTAAATAACTGTGTGTGTGTGTGTGTGTGTGTGTGTGTGTGTGTGTGTGTGTGTGTGTGTGTGTGTGTGTGTGTGTGTGTGTGTGTGTGTGTGTGTGTTTGTTTAGATCGGTCGTGGCTGCAGGAGAAGCTGCAGGTGGAGAAGCTGCAGCAGAAGACTCAGCTTGCTCTGCAACATGTGCTGCAGAAGAACCAGAGAGAGGACGAAGTCCTGAACAAGGTACCCGTGGTGCATGCAAACCTCTGTGTGTGTGTGTGTGTGACACACACACACACAGAGTACATGAATGGAGCGTAAACATGCAGACGGGAACTAAACTAAAAATTATACTCAAATTTGAGCCACACAGACTTTTCTGAAAAGTTCGAGCTTAACATCCGAAAAAGTGCTTAACTATTTTTTTCAGCATTTTAGTAAAACAGTTAATTTGAAAATGAATAGATAACAATGATAACTAAACATTTAAATATGATTTTGATTAAAGTCTTTGAGCAGACTGTTAGATTCATAATTACAGAAACATACACAGTGATGTCTGCAATGAACGCACTGTATTGTGCTTGTCGATGTACTTGTCAACTCAGAAACAGTTTGACGCACAACTGAAAGTTGTTGTGGTTATCAGTATTCTTTTGTTGCACCAATGAGTTGGTTGTAGATGCAAAAAATCATAATAATGTGCTGGCAGAGAAAACTAACCAAAAACATGGTAAATATAATCCAGCGGGGCATGCCTAATGGAGAAATAGCTCTTTGCTGCCCTGTTGTGGACAAGTGTGGAAGTACAACTGTATAACTCATATTTCTCCACTGAGCACCAGTGAAGTTAAGGGTGTAAGAATACTCATGAGACTGTGTATGGTAGACTCTTTGTGATCACATTACACATTATTCTAAAGAGCTAAACATTAATTTATTCCCACTTCCTTTCTTCGTCTTTTTCTTCTTCTTCTTCTTTTTTTCACTTCTCCGCTTCTATCCTAATTTCTCTTTATTGTCTCCTCTTTTCTATTCTTGTTTCCTTGTCTCCTCCCTTTCCTTGCCTCTTTCTTCTCATTTCTCCCATCAGCTCAGATGTGAGGCGTCAGCGTTGCGTTCGCTGTGCAGTCGACACACTGAGAAGCTGTGCACGTTCAGAGCCGTTTACCCGGACATCGTTCGATCGCACTTCCCTCCTCTTTATAAGGAGCTGTTCGGCGCTGACCTCGAACTGACCCTGCAGAACAGCGACTGAACTGTCACTGGCACCAAAGCCGGTGTATCCAGACAGATTGCGCCCAGTTTCCATAGACACTGCGGACGGGGCGGCGTCCTACACAGCCGAAGATGGCGACTGTGCAGCTGCTGTACTTCATCTCCTGGACACCTGACACAGACACAAAGAAACCCGAGTTCATCTTCTCCTCAGTTTGTTTTTCCTCCTCCTCGTCCTCCTCTCGTGTCTGTGAGTTTGCTCTGAGGAGTCAGGTGGTCTCATTAGCCCACGTCATGTATCCAGGCTTCTGAACCTGGATCAGACTCACCTCTAACAGTACTCACACTGATACTTGTTTTTTGTTTCGTTTACCTGATTGTTAAAGCTTTGAGTTTCCTGCGTTTGTTGGAGAGAATGATGTTGGATCCATTGACTTGTCCACAGACAGTTTTACTTTATGATCAAAAGATTAAAAGGTAGCAAAAATAATTTCCTAATTTTAATTTGCAAAGTAAAATTGTTCTTATCCTTTGTGAGAGTGAGTGCATATGAAAAGCACCACATTCACACAGCTGCTTCTACAACTTTGGATACTTTGTGGAAATATTATGTTACATTGATCATAGTCTCAGCTGATATTAGCAAAATGATCAAATAATCCCAACGTCCTCTTGACTTCTATCCAGTGACATCAGTTGCAACATTTTCAGTGCTATTTACTGAAAATACTGTATGAGTCATTGCTCAGATACATAGCACAGCACCACAGCCGTGATCTCCAGTTCCAAAGTGACAAAAACTGCATTTCCTTTAATCACCACTTGATGCTAGCTCTGAAAGTGAGTCGGTGCATAGAGACTCCTATGTTGGAATGCCAAACTTACAAAACAATACAAACATTTATTTTGGAATCTGTAGTTTTTTAACTCATCCATTTAGCTTAAAGTCATTCAATTCAATTTTATTTATACAGCGCCAAAGAAGTCGCTTCAAGGCGCTTTATATTGTACAGTAGACCCTACAATAATAGATGCAGAGAAAAAAACGAACAATCAAATGACCCCCTATGAGCAAGCACTTTGGCGACAGTGGGAAGGAAAAACTCTCTTTTAACAGGAAGAAACCTCCGGCAGAACCAGGCTTAGGGAGGGGCGGGGCAATCTGCTGTGATTGGTTGGGGCAAGAGAAGGAAGACAGGATAGAGACATGCTGTGGAAGAGAGCCAGAGCTTAATAACAGGTATGATTCAGTGCAGAGAGGTCTATTAACACAAGTCCCATGATGCATTGAAGAAACACCCAGTGCATCATGGGGATACCCCAGCAGCCTATGCCTATGACAGCATAACTAAGGGAGGACTCAGGGTCACATGATCCAGCCCTAAATATATCCTATTGTCATGGCTGCTTAATTGATGGCTGTCTGCCTTTATTGAAATTATGTGACAACTGGTATGTGCTGCTGTGAGTTGCAGACTGTACAAGCTCTGTGCTTTGTTTTTGGTGAGTGAAATTATAGTCATTTATACGTCTATTACTAACTAGCAGATAGCACATGTGTTTCTGTGCATTGCATTCATAGCAGCTTGGTAACCAAGCTTGCTACCATCAGCTCATACCTCATACTCAGCAAATATTGTGACATCCATCATCAAAAAAAAAAAAAAAAGGTTCAAAAACGATGGGTAGTCGTCCATCTTTTATATACAGTCTATTAGGCCCACTAAGGAAATATCAAATCAATAACTGAGAAAAGAAGAAAACTCAAATGAATCCATGTGTTAAATTAAAGCTGTTCCTGTTTCTGCAGTGGTCTGGGACCAGTCTGCGTTCGTTTCCAGTCTCTATGAGGCATACAGTGCAAAATCTGGTTCTGTTTGTGTGCCATGATGTTCGTACTGCCATCAAAGCAACTCTGTGGTTGTTCACAACACTTTCGATGAGCTCTTCTCCTTTGTACCAGGGTGCCGTGTTCTGGTGTACATGTGTGGCCCCCTGTGTATGCAAACCTTTTATTTTATGTTATTTTTAGCACAAGCTGTCTGCCGTGTCGAAGAGTTGTAGAGCTTTCACATCATGTTGTATCTGCCCTCTGTGACTGTCATTAACTCTGTCCTAACTTTCACTGCAGGGCCCAGGGTGTAGCTGATGAAATAACACAGGATAAATACAGATTCTGCTTCATCAGTCACCATTTCTTTCAATTTACCTGAAGATGAGTTGTTTTTTGTTTTTAAATCTGATTTGATGAGTAATAAACTACTGTGCAGTGCTGTCAGCAAGATTATATTGAGGCCTCATCCCTTCTGAGGCATCAAATCCCCAAAGTTCTCTGTTTTAGATGTTAATGTTGTGTCTTTTCTTGTAGCCAAGGAGACAAACTAAATAGTAAACATGATGAAGACAGCTGATTAATTTTACCCAATATAACGAATGATTTTTATCGGTTAAATTGTGTGTAATTAAAACACCCATGCGACAGGTCCTCCTCCCTTCAGCAGCAGAGATTTAACAGCCATAGAATCAGTCTCTATGATTTCACCGTGACCCCCATCCTCCCTCGCATTCATCCAGCCTCCTCCTCCTCAGCTGCCCATCTGTTGCATGTGTCCCGGCACCTCCTGCAGATATTCACAGCAGTAAATCTTTAGCACCACCTGGTGGCTGTGACACTGAGCTGTATATTTTACTTTGTGTGTGCTTAAAAGCTTTTTACTCTGTTAGATGCTGGAAAAAGAATGCAACATTTAAACTTTTCCCTTTCCTGTAAAACAAGAATATGCAGCAAGCCTCCACTCAGATTAGCAGACACACTTTACAAATTACACAGAGGATTACAAAAGTAAAAACAAAGAAACAATTAAACATGTGTTATCCCTCCTGTATTTCCAAAAGAAAAATCATGTTAACATGATTAGAATTCAACATAATAAGAGCAATACTACAAAAAACAAGCTTTGAGGAGCAATACTGACCCTGCCTCATAGGAAGAAACAACAACTATGCAGTGTGAAGAAAGGGATGTGTTGCACTAAAGGCAGTCTCTCCACTGCCTAGAGTGTGTGTGTGTGTGTGTGTGTGTCCACCCCTGTTTGTGGAATTTTTACCCACGTGCAGCATCAGAACAGAAGAAAGTCACAGTGAATGAATCCATGAGACTTGCTGTCAAACGTCTGTTTGGTTGTTTTTGTGCCTCTTAGGCAGCAAAAACACACCAGTCACAGGTCCCAGACTGTGGAAGTGAGCTCCTCTGAATCTTAATAAAAAAAAAACAACACAACGCATGGCTTCAGACTTGAGAAAGTCACAGATAGTGTTGGGTCTGTGTTTCCACAAGCCCCACTAGTTTAGAGACTTATTCTCGTTAACGACAAAAACAAGACGAACATCTTTTACTTGCTAGCAAGGGAGGCCCCAGCCGGTGTCTCAGAAAGTACTCTGAATCCTTTTTTTTTTTTTTTTTTTTTTTTTTTGCCCATCCCGTTTGGCTCTTTTGCCATCAGAATTCTTTCTTCGTCTAAAGGTGAAGAAAGATGCCCAACGGATTTACTTTACCAAATGGACCGTCCCAGCCTTGCCGTAATGGTCTATTTGATTCACCTTTTTTTTAAATTGTTTATTTTATTTTCACTTGCTAAATACGGGACAGATTTGACTGGGGAAAAGAAAGAGGGAAAGAAAAACAGCGGGGAAGAGGGACGGGGATAAAGGGCAAAAAACAACAAAATAAGCGGACAAAAAATCCATCTATCAATCACCTGGATCACCTGTTGAGAAAGAAAAAAGAGAAAACAAGCAGAAGAAAAAAAAAGAGCAACATAATAAACAACATCAGGATGATATATGTGAATATGACAGTAAATACTAAATATTAAACATTACTGTGCAGCACGTAAGATCGACAGCGCACAGTGTGCTTTGAGGTAGGAGCCAAAAAGGGTGTAGTTTGTGTTTGTGAGCACCCGTGTGTACAGCCTGTGAGCAAAACTCCAGACATCCAGAACACAAGAGGCCAAGGAAGACCAACAGAGGGGCAGCCGCGCCACTATCCCAGAAAGACCTGAGGAAAGCCCCAGATGAGGGGTCAGTCAGCAGCTGCGGAGCCAAAGCCAGGGGGGGTTGCAGTGACGTGCCCGTGAGCTCCGCCTGCAACCAACTGTGCCAGAGTGACCGAGCTCCAGGCCGAGAGGCTGAGGGCACCCCACCCCCGAAGTGAGAATCATTGAGAATAAATAATTTATTTTTGGTAAGACCATCATTTTTATAGCGGCAACCCTTCCCATGAGTGATATGGGTAGACATTTCCATCTAGCCAGATCGCCTTCTACCTTCTTTAAAAGTGGGATATGGTTTAATTTAGTTAGATCTGCAAGCTTGGGAGAAACATTAATACCTAAATATTTTATATTTCCCGATTGTGGTAGTGTTGAAGAAGAATTATGGAGGGAGCAATTAATCGGGAGGACTGTAGATTTTGACCAGTTAATTGAGTAATCTGATATTCTTGCAAAAGAGTTTATCAATTCAATCACCCCAGAGATATTGGTTTGTGAGTTTTGGAGAAAAAGTAACACATCATCCACATAAAGGCTGATTTTATGTTCCACATTATTTGTGGTGAATACAACGTTTTATAGAAATTCCTGAAAATGTTGTTTATTTGTTTCGGGTCATATACTGTGTTCCCAGATGAATCTTGAACAGCACATACAGTTGTTTTTTCTTTATTTATTTTTGGCTGGTGTGCTAGAAATTGACCGGATTTATTACCATGTTTGTAATTTTGTAAGCTACGTACTAAGAATTCTGTTTTTTTATTTTTATTTTATCAATTATCTCATTTAATTCTAGTTTTGTTTTGCGTATTTTGTTCAATGTTTCCTGATCTTGGTGGGACGCGTAGGCTTTTTCTAAGGATTTGATGCTTTTTTTCTAATTCCTGAATATTCTCTGAATCCTACCACAAAATGACCCCGGCGACGGCCTCCGCTTGCTGCCTTTTATTGGGAAGACAGTTCACACAATACACATCACAGCAAAGCAACGCCCACCATAACCCCCCAAAAATGGTTCTAAGACAAGGCACTATGTGTGTGTATGTGTAAACATCTGTATGCATGTGAGAGTGTGTGTGTGTGTGTGTGTGTGTGTGTGTGTTTGAGTGAGTGTGTGAGAAGTTGTGTCTCTATGTATGCATGACTTCCTGCTCACCAAAAGGATCATAAAAGCAGGAAGCAACATCACAAGAAACAGATCTTTCAGATAGAATGTATCTGCAATAAAAGCCTCTCCAGCCAGTGGTCAGAGACAAAGGAATGTCTTGATCCTATAGATTGAACTCAGACCTTACAAATTTAAGAAGCACAATGACAACATTCAACAATTAGACTTTACAGATAGCATTACACCAAAGAGTAGAAGTTAACAAGACTAGTGATTTTACTTTGGAAATGGGATGATTCAACAGTCTCGTTTGATCTAATGATAATTCTTTCTCTTTTTGTTGTAAGTTCATTGTATATAAATATTCTTATTTACATATTAAAAGAAATGTTCTGTGATACATACACAAGATACTGGCAAGCGAAAAAATCCAGGTTTCAGTCTCTGTGATCAAAGTCACAGTGCATGTGCCTGTTCAGGATGGATGTGCAGGATTGTTCAACATCCTTCACTCTCTTCCTCCAGAGTCGAGCTCTACGCCCACATCACTGATCTATGATTAGTTACATGTCAGAGGGTTAATTATATTTTTAGTAATGACCTAGTAAAACTAAATTTTGACCTTATTTGAAAGAAAACTACCTGGATGATGATCATCATAATCTGCTGGGTGGTAGGGTCGTCTGTATGTTTTGTGCTGTAATTTAAAGAAATGTATACATTTATAGAAGGCTGAAACAATGTAGAGATGCAGAATCATACATCGTTTTTATTACCTGCACCACCTCCCAGGTGGCTCAGTCTGTGGCCGTTCCTGGTTGATTCTTTGTCAAGTGTGTCATCGAAACATCTAAAAACTGAGATTAATGCTGATACTTCAAATTTAATTTGCAATCTTTACACAAAGTCTGATATTTTTGTAGCTCAGGATGCTTTTCTGTTAAAACAGGATGTGTTTGTGTTGGTTACTTTCGTTGGTTACATTTTCAGAATGTACCTGCTTTACCTGCTGGTCAAGTTTTATTGTAAAAGCACATTACAGACGATTGAATTTGGTTAATGGGTCACAAAGCTTGCAGGTTTCGCCACCTGCAGACTCAACTCTATCATAGTCCTAATCATATCAGTCCACCTATGTTGGCTGCCATCCCTATTACCATTGTACATTCTGCTTCATCTCATCACGTCTCAGTCTTTAGCCCAGTAACAGTATTTCTATACCTAACTTTAGCCATAAATTATGTAAAGCAATAATGTAAATCTTGCCATTTTATGCTTTGTCTATTGGTTAGAGTACAAAAAACCATGTCAATGCAAATTTTAATTGATAAGTTAGGAGCAGGCCTAGATAGACTCCACTGTGGACACAGGAGCTAACGGTGAAGCAGTGCTTTTGTTATCTGGTTGTTAAGTGATGACGTATTAACCCTGCTTCCAGGTCCAAGCTCCTACTACGTTCATCAAGGGTCTTGCCTTTTTAACGTGTTGTGTTACTTTGTATCTTGTTTTATTTAATATAAAAAAGCCACTAATAACCCGTAGTCATTGTGAGCTTCTGTGGGGTTGTTTTTTTTTTTTTTGTTTTTTTTTAGTGCTATTCATGTGCAGCACCTTTTTATGCTCATATTTAAAAATTTTACTATAGCCCATGTTCTCACAGCTTGCCAGAAAGCAATTATTATTAAGAAATAGGTGTTTAAGTTTTATTATTGGAACGCTTCATAAAAGAGTCACTCTGTGCAGAAGATTTCAACGGGTACATGAAGCTTAGGATTAGGAATTTTCCTCGTGTCTTCCAAACCAGCATAATAAAGTGGACATGAAATGTATTAAGGCTAATTTACACCATAGAGCCCTACTCTACTCTAAATTAACTTTTAGGGTTGTCCAACTCCAGTCCTCGAGAGCTGCTGTCCTGCAGCTTTTTGACGCATCCTTGTTCCGACACACCTGAATCACATGAATGGCTTGTTATCATGCCTTTGCCAAACTTGATGCATGCTGAAGAGGTAATCCAACCATTTGATTCAGCTGCGCTGGACAGCAGCTCTCGAGGACTGGAGTTGGACACCCCTGCTATACGTGAAGCTGGATTTAAGAAATACGTGTTTTAAGTTTTTAGAGCATGTTTAGTGCCATCTTGTGTCAGTGCAGAACGTGGTTGTTTGCAGCTAATAGACTTACTTACATTACTCTATGGCAGATAACTCAGCAATCTAAGGGGTCACTTTTGTACTGCCTCTGACTACAACAGTGTTTTTTTTTCTTAAAAAACCAAGCATATGATGTCCACTTTTACTCTCTCCCACTGGGTCTTCGTTGTTGGCTAGCTTAGCTGAAACAGGAAAATCCACCTGTTAGCCAGGATGTTGGGGGTTTGTTGAGCATTTTATGAATGAAAGCAGTGTGGAGGAGAGCTTGTTTGAGTCTGGTGCATCACGGATTTGAGTTTATTGAGCAATGTAACCAGATGATGTCTAAAGATGTAATCAGTACATACAGTACAGTAGTCTTTCTTTTACTTAGCACATCAAAGGAGTTTACAGTTATAACAGCTTACTTACATGCACATCAAACCGCAAACATAACTACCCTTTGTACTCAACCCAACAAGGAAAAATCTCTTGTGTCAGTGCTGTACTGGCACAAACTGGCACTAAACATGTGTTTCAGTTTAATGACTAACCTTACAGATGCATTAGGTGTTCTTCATTTTCCACGTCTTTTCCCTGCCATAAGGTTTCCTTTGTCTGTGCCCATCGGGGACGCTCACATTGAATTTATCGAGGGGAAAAATGTTGTCGTTCATCCCCTTTACCTTTACTGTGTTAATAATTATCCTAACTGTAGCTCTGTAGGTAGCCACCAGCTAGGCCAACTTCCAAAAACCTTGAAACATTGCTGCTGTTTAGTTTTCTGTCTTCATTTAAGTCCAAAGTGACAGAGTCTGAACACGGTTTATGATCTTTAGACGGAGACTAGTGAGCTAACTTCCTGTCATGTTCAGCTCTATTTGTAAATCTTCTTTTTCATGGATGTTAAACTTTATTGTAACCTCTGTTAGAGCAGCCACAGTAAACATTTCATTGAAGATGAACAAATTTGGGCCATTCTTAAGTCTCAGTATTTGAGTTGGGAAACCAAGGAATAGTCTGGAACCTGAAATGGCTAATGATGCCAGACTTAAGAGGTGGATACTTCTTTGAAGTGTGCCACCTGGGCCACATGCTAGTCGATGAGTTGTAATATGAATTCTCTGCCGATGAGTCAACGCAGTCCCAAAAAATGGCCGGCATACAGATGTCCTTACTCACGCTCACTGTTTAATGATGAATCTGACCGTAGCAGACTCACAGACATGAAAATTCTTCATTTACCTGTTGAATAGTTCTGTGTTATCACTTTACATTTTTCGTTGTCATTATCCATCACCTAAATGCATACCCTCCATGGCCGCCCCTTGTTCTGTAAGTAACTTCATCGATTTTTCTGTACAGGCCACAAGAAAATACTGCTATAGATGCTGCTGAGCATCAGTCTTTTTAGAGTACCTGCTGATTTATATGCATCATAATGTAAGATACATGGTTTGATATGCACAGCTCTGTCTTTAGTAACAGTTGTTTTTGTGTTTTTGAAATGCGTAGGTGCTAGGTTAACAGGGTCTCGATTTTACCAGCTTTGCTACATGTATGTTTCCTCACAGGAGGACACATTAAAGGAAACCTGTGTTTTACTGTTCGTTTATTATAACTGTCCAACAGTGACATTTAGACAGGTCGCCATGTTTAACTTTTTAACTGATCTAAATTTTCCATTAAGTTTAAATAATATGAACTTTCACAAAACTTTCACTGTCAGAAATAAAATGTGCAATCTGACGACATATTCCTTCTAAGAAATATGCACCTGTTTACGGTCCTTCTACAAAAAATGAATTTTCCTTTAAATTATCAAATGTAATTATGATTATGAAATATCATAGTACAGTAATGTTATTTCCCAGCCTGTACCTGTATCAGTGTGTTAGGCCTGGGGCTGTCAGTTTCTCATTTCAACTGGTCAAACATGACTGCTTTTGATACAAACAGAGCTGCTGTATGTGAAATATAAAAAAATAAATAAAACTGGGAAAGAGAATTTTTGGCTTTTTTTTTTTTTTAATTTCTCTTATTTTTGCTGGTGGTTAAAAATAAATCCTCAACAGCTGGTTGGCACACTGAACCAGCATGGCTACCACAGCATCCTGCAGTGACATGCCATCCCATCATTTATTTTTCAACAGCACAGTGACCCCAAACACACCTCCAGGCCGTGTGAGGGCTGTTTGACCGAGGAGAGTGATGGAGTGCTGATGGCCTCCACAGTCACCTGACCTAAACCCAGTGGAGATGGTTTGGGATGAGATGGAGCGCAGAGTGAAGGCAAAAGGACCAACAAGTGCTCAGCATCTCTGGGAACTCCTTCTGTTGGAAAACCCTTTTCAGGAGACGACCTCATGAAGCTCATGGAGAGAGAGGCAAGAGTGAGCAAAGCAGGAATCAAAGCAAAGGGGGGATATTAGGAAGTAGCTCAAATATAAAACATTTCACACTTTTTGGTTTATTACATAATTCCACATGTGTTCATTCATAGTTTGGATGCCTTCAGTGATAATCTGCCATGGAAATAGTCATGGAAATAAAGAAAAACCATTAAATGAGAAGCTGTGTCCAAACTTTGACTGGTAGTGTACATGTGTATATATATTTCTTGGTGAAATTGCATCAGGTCATCAAAGCAATGATGATTCTAAAGCGGATGAAGAAATGGAGTTGCACAGATCAGGAGTGGCAGCATCTGTTTAAGCTGGGTGGAGTACCTCAGTATTTGTATATTCCAAACAATGACAGGAACACTTTGTGCTTCTGTCTGTCCTTCCATGTGAGGAGCAGAACCAGCTGCATAGCTGTATGTATGGTGATGCTGAGGCTACAAAACAGGTTGTATTGATGAAGTATGGCACTTTCCCAATAAGACAGACACGCTGTTTAACAATTACATCCAAACTTTTTTACAGCATAAGCAGGAGGCATCCAGTTTCTCATTCCCAACATACCGATGATTTATCATGTCCTGAGGCATCTTATAGTAAGGCAAGAGGTACCCTTCAGCATCCTTACGATACGCTCCAGATTCATAATTGAATCCAGTAGAATGCTGCTCGTGGCGGTAACACTCGCTCCAGCTGTCTATTCCAGCCCTAACCCTAACCTTAACCCCATCAGACAGTGTTTTCCAAAGTGATCATGATCAGAGCGTAAAACACATTTACATGTATAGATTCATTCCAAACTGCTCTCATGGCACCAAACACGTAACATACAGACGATTGCTCCCATGGCGTCGGTGTGTTGGTTATCCGGAAACTGTGAAAGCTCCTGAGGAGCAGCAGAAGCGCGTCGATGACTATTATGAGAAAGACTGTGTCAGAGGAGATCCTGCAAGCATATTTATATTTACCTCACAACCAGGTGAGTGGATTCCACCTTTAGGACCTTTCCTGGGTGATCTCACCAGTGAATTAGATTGTGGAGAGAGAGAGGAGAACAGACACACACCCGGTTGCTGTCTCTGATACCGTCGAGTGTGATAAAAAGAAGTTTCATCTGAAGAAGGATGCAACTGTGAAAAAAGTCCAAGTGGTCGACAACAAACGCAGAGTGCTGCCTGATTATATAACACTACCAGACTACAGCATCCATACTTAGTGCAGTAGTGGGCTCTGGTAATTTTGGTCGACAGTGTTATTGAAAATGCATCCAGAGTTATTTCATAATTTCATAATTTAATAAATGATTTTGCCAATGATTTAGAAGTACAACAAGTTTTTGCTGCAAATGTCCATCATAAGAATTTAAGTTGTATTTATTTAGTTCAAAACTTGTTTATTCAAGTAAAATCTATCAAACTAATTATGTTGAATAAACCCAGACTGAGGAGGTGAAAGGATGCTGGAGAGCATGCAGACGAATCTGGCACTGCTGGAGCTGATATACAAATCATCACCAAGTGTGAGCAGGATTATTATCAGTAATGCAAACATAGATTTTTTTAATGCAATGCATTAAAAAAAGCACTAAAAAGTACTCCAGTATTCTTCATAGATGCCTGTCACTTGTGAGATGGGGCGAGCGTGAGGAGAATGCGCTGACTTATGCATCTGTGCATCGAGCTGATGACAGTGCCAAACATACAGGAAGGAAAAATGTTTTATCAGCTGTGACCAGATCAGCAGACGTGACGTGGAATGATTGTTATTGACAGACAACAAGAGTGTTACAGCCGCTGCAGGGTGGTATTTATTTTTACAAACCCTCGCAGGTTTAAACACACTGGTACGTACAGCTATTGGTCCATATATGAATGTTTTTCTTTTTTATTACTGCTAAAAGATAACAGAACAAATGTTTTACCAGTTTTGTAATGCTAAAGATGAGAGGATTTTCTGTTATTGTTAAAATATGTCAAAATTAATGTTTTTCCTGTTATTGCTCAAGGTTACCTCAATGTTTCTTTTTTCTATTATCATTGCAGAAAGATGTCCTGTTTTATTTGTATTAAAGTTCTTAATAAATAGTTATTGCTCAATGTAATTATTTACTTGTATTGTTTTTATCTGCATTGTACACGTGCACAGTTATAGTTATGACATACACAAACATATAGGCTGTGTCCCAATTCAGTGTCTGCACGCTTGAAGTACGCGCACTACGCGTACTACGTACGGTGCGTACTATAAGTATGAGAAGTGCGGAAGTGAGAGGCTTGTGAAATGGGACGGTATACGCTTCATCTCGCTGTTCAGGTTGCCTAGCAACCATGATACTAACCGCGAGACACGTTACATACAGCTTTGTGTGACAGAAATGAAGGAGAAAAATGTTTTGTTGGTCATTCATTTTTGTTATGACATCACTTTGATTAGTTGAGTATCTGAGGCTGAAACCACGGGACTGTAAAACATGATTGTTGGGCTTCATTTCATTTAAGATTAGTTAGTAAATAACAATTAGTTAAAGTTGTTCATGAGACTAAAGTCATCTCACTGTGGTAATGTAAATATAATATGGCCAATATTATAGTATTGTCAGATTATTATGATATATATATATACCAGAGGTGGGACCAAGTCATTGTTTTGCAAGTCTCAAGTAAGTCTCAAGTCTTTATCCTCAAGTCTCAAGTCAAGTCTCAAGTAATGTCAGGCAAGTCAGAGTCGAGTCTCAAGTCACTGGTGTAAAAGTCCGAGTCAAGTCACAAGTCTGAAACTTTGAATTTCAAGTCCTTTCGAGTCTTTAAAAAAAAAAAAAACGAAAAAAATAATGTTGCAGTTATGCTAAATGTAAATATTAGACCATGTAATTTTTTAATCTGTGTTTTTCTCAACACATGACAAAATAGTGAACTTAGAAAATATACACAAATTGTGAAATTGCACCTCTTTAAAATGCAGCTCAATTAAACCTAGCTCCAAGAATAATTTTCACCGACAGTTCTGAGATAAGCTGCATGTTATTCTTGGATGCGGTTGTAGGACCGGCTTTAAAATCGCATGACAAAAATATCATACATATTAAAAAAAACTGAATCACCAACGTAGCCTGGAAAACATTTGCTAGTTAGATGAAGTCAGCTATCTCATCGTAGCATATTTATATGCATATTTATAATCATACGGTTCTTGGAGTAAGTGCATACACTCATGAAGTTTAGTAACTTCCGGTCACTGCAACAAGCCCAGGTACAGTTTACCGACGGATGGGTGCAGGACCTTGAAATGCACCGTGTAGAACGAAAGACCATCGTACGTATCATAAGTTTACCAGTCTCACAAATTGTCTTCATAAATACACATTCGTTAACCGTTTATTAATAGGACCTTTGAGCTCAACGGTAATTAATTAGTAGTGGAAATAATTTCTGGTACCCATCACAGAAATGTAGCAGTGACAATAATACTGTATGCTGTAATTGTACTGGGCAATTAGTGATACAAAAAACCTGTTTTATCCTGTGAATAAAAGTATATGTTTTTGTCAATGTACCATAATAACAGAAGCGAAACGCAATATTGTGTCAGGACAATTCACTATTTATGCACAATAAATAAAGGAGCATAGCGCGACAATTTCTGTTCAGCGCCAGACTTGCTTGTAACCTATATCACCAATTATGTTATGAAAATGACGTATTAACTACTAAAAAACACTGACCTTCGTGTAAATGCTTGGAGCAGACTAACCTGTGAGCTGGAGTGTTCTGGGATGTTATATTTGATCTTTGAATGGCTGCAATCCAGACCATCCGTCGCGTCTTTGTTACTTTGGAAACATGGCTCGAACAATTTCTCTTCAACGACGTAATCCGATAACAACCGATCTCTTTACCCGTCGGCTTCCCGTGGCTGTCATGCGACCGGCTATTGCAGTTAATAATACAACAGCTTCTTGACATTTTTGTGTTTCTTTTTATCGCTGTGTGACTGATTTCAATTGAAAGCCTGCATGCGCTAGTACCGCTTGCCACGAGTTCCCAGAATCCTTTGCGGTTCTACCCGTGAATGACGTCACATTTTCAATCTCTATATAATATGCATGTTAAATTTTATATTTGGGGTAAAATATCAAGTCTTTTCAAGTAAACCGGTTCAAGTCCAATTCAAGTCCCAAGTCATTGGTGTAAAAGTCCAAGTCAAGTCACAAGTCTTAGAACATTTTTTCAAGTCAAGTCTAAAGTCATAAAATTAATGACTCGAGTCTGACTCGAGTCCAAGTCATGTGACTCGAGTCCACACCTCTGATATATACACATATATATACATATATATATATACACACATATACATATATCACTGACTTTCAGCTTGTTGTGTTTGTGGATATATGACTGACTTTCATTATTAAACATTCGCACATAAATAAGTGACGTCATATTCAGTACTTTTGACAGTTCACTCTTCGGCCGCTCCATCTTATTAGGGAAATTCCATATACATAAATTTCAAAACTAAATGCCATCATTTAATTTGTTTTTGATTGAAATTGAATATTACTTAAACTCTCTTAAATTAACTTCCAATAAAAAAGGTTTATCATTGATTGAAATTCATTCAGAAATGTTTAACGAATGAGCTGTTACAACTTTCAAATACAAAGTTGTTATGAAGTCTGTCACATTCCCCCCTTTTGTTCTTTTTTCTTTTTTTATCCTTTATTTATTCATCCTTCTTATTTCATTGTACTGTATATTGTTACTCTTATTTGCCTTGTATGTCTACTGTACAAACTGAACTGGAATGACTGACTGTTCGCTTTATAATTTCAATAAAGTTTTGAAAAAAAAAAAAACCTCTTCGGCCGCTCCCTTCTGCCATATTTTGCGGCAAAATTATCCACACCCACCGCCGCGCTATGAATTGTGGGATATATGGGACCACGAAGCGTGCACCGGACCACGCTTGATATTTGGGGAAATCGACGGATTTGGAGTATGCATTTGAAGTACACTTCGAATTGGGACAGCCGTCGTCGCGTGGTGGTGATGTAACCGCACTTAAAATACGTACTTCAAGCGTGCAGACCCTGAATTGGGACACAGCCACCGTCTGTTAAAAATATGACAAACCATAGCAAAACTACAAGCAAGATTAGTCCCATACATATTTAATTCAAATTAATTCAATTCGATTTTATTTATATAGCGCCAAATCACAACAACAGTCGCCTCAAGGAGCTTTGTATTGTACAGTAGACCCTACAATAATACATACAGAGAAAAACCCAACAATCATATGACCCCCTATGAGCAGCACTTTGGTGACAGTGGGAAGGAAGAAACCTCCGGCAGAACCAGGCTCAGGGAGGGGCGGAGCCATCTGCTGCGACCGGTTGGAGTGAGAGAAACCAGTTGTCATTACTTTTAGTTAAATAAAGGACCTAAATGTAAACAGCACTGCTGCTTCTGCATCTGCCTGCCATCTTTTTTCTGTCCGGTAGATGGCAGTAGTGTACAGGTGTAGCTATTCTCACCTGCAGTTGATGGAAAGCAGCATTTTCAGCCTCAAACAGGGAGATTAAACCAATTTTCTTGCTGACATTCTCCGCAGAGCTCATCACGGTCCCGATGCTTGTATCACACACTGTTTGAATCACATTGCTTTGCAACCAACAGAGGTTGCGTCTATGTTTTTCTCAATTATAGGATATGTTTTTCAGTGTTTTACACAGCAGGAATGTCACTTGTCATGGAGCACAGTTTCTCTTCTGCTTATTTTGTATTTCTCCCCCGCTGCTCACATTTCAAGCTTTGAGATTTGATCCAGGTTTTGAAGGTAGAAGTAGCCTTTTGTGAGCTCCTGTCTGAGGATTTTTCAGTCCTCTGTCAGACCCTTTGTTTTCACATCTTACTTCAGTTCTTCCATCCACACATTGTCACATTTTAGGGCAAAGACAGAACTAAAAATAAACAAAGGCATAAATGAGGATTTCAGGGTTTTGGATGACATCTTTATTTTCTGATTCCCAAAGAGCAACACTGCAGTCAAGGCGAAATAGTACCCACTGTGTCCTCCGTGAACAAACACATATATCAAACACACACTGTGTGAACACAGCCGAAGCTGCTTTCATTGAGCAGACCTTAAATTACAGGTCACAAGGAACACGTGACATTGTCCTCATCCAATCAGAAAGCCTAAAATGAACTGGAATGAATAACACACCTGTTTGAAGTGTGACTACGAATCATGCGAGCTGAGAATCTTGTAGTTAGGTTTAGCGTACATGGGTGTAGCCACCAGCCAGCTGGCTGTGTTAGCGTAGCATGATAGATTTTTTCTCTCTCTGAATCATTTTGTCTGATAGTTAGCATTTTCCAGGCTGCATCTCTGAGTCATCATCAGTGACAGTCGCAATTCTTGGATGCTTGATATGATTTGGACCTTTTCCCTTTCTACAGAGAAAATGATGGGAGATGTCCAACTCATTTTAACTTTCGGTGGATTTGTTTTCTCCATAGCAAATGTAGGGAACCTGTAGGGAACTCAGCTGCAGCTGAGACTAAACTAACCAAGGCTTTGCAGGACTGAGTCTGAAAGATCAACTCATCCTAATGCCAGGACGGAAGATACCTTGGTGCTTTAATGCAGGGACCCCTGCAGTACCAGCCACAAGGAATTCATGGTCCTGATGGAGAACTGGCGGTCGCATAAATCACAGGTTTGCTGACCCAGGTGATTCCTGTTCGTGGCCACTTGGAGCCACAAAGTGGACTAAAGTTGGCCGTCATGCATATCAACTTGTGTGAATTTCCATAAATCTTATAGATTTTTCATCATTGCCATTGCTTGTGGGCATAGCTGAAACAAAGCTGATGAAAACAAAGCTCACACATCCAGTGGCGGTATGCAAGTGTGCAAGTGAACCAAACAGTGGGCACTGTGGGTGCTCCACAAGGACGAGCTTTGTCTTTCAGTTCAGCAGTACAAGCAAGATGACAGGATGTGTCAAAGTTTAGGCGAGTCCACAGGACACATGAGTGGCAGCATGCTGTGTAGCAGTCTCCCCTGCTGCAGAGGGAAAAACAACAGAGATGGACATTGATGATGGAGTCAGTGTGTGTGAAAGGTCCCAACATTCACAGACTACATGTTTCTGTCCAAAATCTCTGTCTTTATCATTACCCTTTGGTTGCCTTGAGCAGCTACTGTCAAGCTCTAAAAACTGTTCCACATCTCAGCATGAAGCTTTGTAGGACCATCTCTTATTTACAGTCTATGGGAAAATCATGCATGTATCCTTAAAGAGACACTTCAAACATCATCGGGAGATCAGTAGATAATTTTTTAAGGAGACAGGCTTTTATATTAGACAAGCTGACAGATAATCAGTTAGTGCTGACAGCAGAACTTTCTCTCTTGTACACTTCCTGATAAATGCACTACTTATAACACTGCTCATGTTTACCGACTGTACCAAACTCTGAGCTAAAATACACTGAGTCGCAGATTCACAGGGTTTGGTCATGCCTCTTTAAATCTGTTGGAGAGCGACGAGGCCATGCCACGTTTTGAGCCACTCCCACATTAGCTCTTTTTCTTTGAATTGCATGTAATTGGATTGGACTTGCTTGGTGCTTGGGCTTAATTAAGTCCATATTCTACATCCACCTCTCATGCTGTGTGGGTTAAGAATATATCCAAAGATGCTATTTCCATAAATGTGTCGACTGGGAAGCAAACACATTTACCAAGGCATGGACACCCTCAGCTCTGCAACAGGCATACATTTAATTTTGATATGCTACCCTATTTTTTTTTTATCCTTATAGAGTTATTAAACCATTAGTTTATTTCTATTTAGAGGTCAAGTGCACATACTTGGTGACAAAAGACTTCTGTAAGTTATTCATGCATTCTTTTTTTCCTGTGTTTGATCCTTGTGATGCTGGTGCAGACAGTTTGGCACATTGGCAGATGCCATTAATGTAATTGCTTTATGTGCTGACAGTTTATCCCAAGCCTTGAAAACAGACAGGAAGATAAAGTAACTATACTCTCATAAAGGATGAGTTGTAGTTTGGCACCATTGCTGATTTTCAAAATTGGATTGAATCCATGCTCCTCAAAATGTTCCGCTGTCTGTATCACTTTTTCAGTAATGATGATTTGGCGCTGATGGTGGCTGATTGTTAGCTGGCAACTGTTTGGCAGCTGTTCAACACAAATGAATACTGATTCATGTGGACTGAGGCAAGGCAATGAATGAGAGTGAAAAGTTCATGTCAGTGAAATCTTATCAACTGGTGACAAGATGAGCAGCAGGAAAGGTGTGTGGGGGCGGTGGTGGTGGGGGGGGGTTAAAGTTAGCCATCCATAATTGGAATTCCTTTGGCAAATTAGTGCCTCACTAATGAACACGTATCAGAAGATGTAAATGGATTTTAATGAAACGGGAAGTTTTAAACAGGTTACATCGACATCAGCTCACACTTTTAATCTGCTGCTCATTTACTTCATTATCACTTGTTTAGCCACACACAGCATAAAGAACATCACTGTGTATTAAAAACATTGTAAAAACCATGTCCTTACATACAAAGTAACAGGACCATAATCCTTGGAGTGCATATATGTGTATTTTTCTACTCATTGACAGACTTTTAAGAAAATTTCACACACAACTAAAAAGCTTTTACAAACTCTAATCCAACCTTTACCCAGACCATTAAAACGCTTCTGTACATCACAGAAAAAGATCAGTTTAAAGTTTTGCTGAATGCTGTGATTATGGCAACTCTGCCTATTGTTGAGATAAAATGATTTGCAGTGCTTCAATAATGCTCTGCTTTTACATTAATAAGTGTTAGAAAGTCATGTAGTAGTATTAAGTGGACACAGCCCTGAAAAATAAAGGCATGAGACTACGTGTCCTTGGGGAGTAGAAAGCTGCAGACTCTCGCTCACGCCTGAGAAAAAGTAGATAAGAGGGGACCATCTCTGGTGGAAAGTTACTGAGACACTGTGGTTTAGACTAGAATGAGAGAGCTTCTGTAATAAAACTATCAGGGGCACACCAGCATTTTGAGGTCCGCAGCAGCATGTCATGCAGGACGCATCTCCCTTCTAGAAGCAATAAAGTGTTAAATGGTCTACTGAGCAGTGTTTGGTCTTCCATCGGATGCCTCTGAGGAATCAAAAGAACTCAGTGAAGTGTTGATATTTACACTATGAAGACGTAGTAATAATGTTAATTGTCAACCTGTCAATACCAGATGTAGGTCGTGCATCGAGCTGGCTAACTGCCTCTACAATTACATAAAACTATGCATCTTAGCTTTGTACAGTTAGCTGGTTTATTTCACATAATAGCACCAAGAATCACTTTGGCAGGTGCGATTAAATTAGCAAACTAGCCATCTAGCATTTGGACTCACTCAGGTATGATTTTGCTACCAATAATAAGGTAATATTAGCCCCTTAGCTAGATGTAGATCAGGGGTCGGCAACCTTTCAGATGATGAGTGTGACAAATCAACCATTGCATTAGCAATACATTTAATAATCTATATCTATATCAACAGTTACACACTATATAGAACAACTTTACAGAATTATTTGTTCGCAGATGTTGGCAAAGTGCAAATCAGCTATTTTGAAGCAAAAAAAACTTTATCCATAACAAGATCATCATAACAGCAAATGAACTGTACAACAGAAAATGCAAATGTTATTTATGTTCTCCTCACAACAATGATAAGAAAAATAAACTGAGCCAATATGGCATGTTTGTTAATACAGAGATACACATGTTAATGTGATCTCTGGTCTCCCACTCAGAGACACAGGTCTCCGAGTGTCCAGCATTCAGACGGCTACCTGAGGACACTCATGTGAGAGAAAATCTGCTCACACAGATATGTTGAGCCAAATACTGTCAACAAGGCCTCTGCAATGTTCTGAAGACAGTTAAACTTGTCAGGTAGTGATGTCCAGCAGGTGAAAATGCAGCTCCATGAACACGCACAACTGTGGATTCCAGTCGAATCGAGCTTTTCAGATCAATCAGCTGCATTTCGATGTCGCATTAACTGGCATTAACTCAGCCAGTTAATGCGACACAAATCCAGCTGTTCATTAAAGCTTTCTGGTTCGATCAGAAAAGAAAACATTGGTCCATACACCTGAAAGTCCCAAAAACACATTGTGAATTCTGTCTCGAGTCTACAGATATCCGTGTATTTCCGTGGTGCTGATGCTGCACTGAGCGGACAGCTCCTGATGCATTTGAAGTGTTGGAATGTGGAAATTTCAACATCGCTTGAAAAAACTGCCACCTAGCAACGCCCCTCTCACCGGTAGGCTAAGCTAGTTTTAGCCAATTACAAGTTGAATCCGGTGGTTGGGGTTGTTAGCTAAGATACCGTCATTAAGAAGAGGCACAACTAATGTGTCTATGTGAGCTAATTTCCGGCCGTGAATATTTCTTTTTTAATGCACCCTGTCAGATTAATTCAAGCGTGTCGTGCCATCAGTTCGCGTGCCAGCTGTGGCAGGGTTGCCGACCCCTATGTAGATAAACTGAATGAACATTATGATGGCTAATTGTCAATTTAATTGATAGTCATATGAAGTAGGCAAGCTAATCAAACAGATCAGCCCAAGAAATGTTGTTGAATTAACAGATTTTATCTGCTCAAGGCAGTGTTTGTGTAATGTGGGGTGGCTTTCAACAATAACCTGGCAATTCTTTTCATGAACCTGAGCTTCACATGAACAGTGCTCAAGAGAAACTGCAGATGGAAAAACTGATAAATAAATCATTTTCTGGGACCTAACTACAACAGCAGAAAAATAGGGTCAGTATGGCATGCTTAACGAAGGATAGCGTGTTCGATAAGCATATAAAATCTTTGCATTTCGTTCTGGTAACAGGGACGTTAGCAAGAATAACTGCACATGTTTGTGTGAAGCCACACAGATAGACAGATACATCAACAGTTTGATATTCCCAATAACGTTTAACACCCCAGTTAAAACATTATAGCCATGAACTGAAAGAGTACGTGATGTGTTCATTATTAATTGTCTAAATTCTTTATCCTCTGAGCTTGAAGTTGTCATCAATGAAGACCCCACCCCTAGCCCCATGTTTTGGAGACAAGACAGCCAATGATTCTCAGACCTCAGAAGGTTCAAAACATGCCTTAATCAGTTGGTATGACGCTCCATTAATGGGAGATATCAATAAAATACATGTAAATCTTTGCAAACACAGGATGACTGACTCAGCTGAAGAGTGGCAGAAACATGAAATGAATCATATCCCACATCTGTCTTGTTTCAGAAACACCAGGGTAGCAGTGTGTCATGATTTTTGAAATCAATCATTAATTTGCATATTCTGAAGACACTTTAATGACCACTAAATCACTGTGATTTTTACATTCCACAATAATTAATACGATAAAACACAGCTTTCAGCGTCTCGTGTATTTTGAAACTGGGTTTTCTGGGGACCTGGAATGTAAATGTGCCTGCTTCTGTTGTTCACATGTGCTATGTGCTATAAATAAGTTCAGACATTTTTCATTTTCATTTCCAAAAAAACATTTACTTAACATAATTCAGTGAGCTAGATGATGAACTCGGAGGATAGAAACAAAGTATCAGTACTACTGTGCTGTAGTATCGATCTGATACTAGTGATGTGCCAAACCACTGATTTCCTTTCTGATCTGATACCAAGTAAAATTCAGGATGGGATCGACGATACTGAGCCGATACGATACTTTGTACAAAAACTTAATGTGTAATTGTATTTCAAACTATAGCTTCATAATGATTGCAGGACATCAGACTACTTGTTCTTATTGTTTAATAATGAAGAATTATCATATAGAAATAAAAAACCTGAAGTTGTGTGTTCATTGATGCTATTTGAACACATAGATCTTGTCATTTAACATGCGTATACTTGCATAAACATTCAACATTCACACTCTCCCTCATTCACAGTAGTGCTGTGCCACACTACACACTCTGGCATCTAGTAAATACAGGGTCACTATTGCTAATATCAGTACCAATAATTTGAAGTTATTCAGGCAGCTGATTGGAGGAGAGTAGTGCGCCATGACCTATGAACTGAATTCTCAATTTGCAAATTCTGAACACATTTCATCACTGTGATTGTTACTGTCCACAATAATTAGTTAACACTTTCAGCTTTTCATGTGTTTTGAAACTGGGTTCTTGGTAAAGTTTTCTGTCTCTAAAGCACAAAATAGTTCGGACATTTTTCATAGTCCTTGTTTCAGGTTCATTTTTCTTCCAAAGAAATAATTAGCACAGCTCAGCGGGCTACATACTGAACTTGAAGTATCGATCCAACCATGCTAGTCTTGATCCGATACTAGTGTTGGTATTGATACTATCGATATTTGGATCGATCCATCCATCTCTACCCCCTCAGCTCTGAGCACGTTCCCAATGACTCACCATGTTAATTGGTTGTAATGATAAAAGAAATCAGCCCAACAGTTGCTGTGGGGTTGATTTTCTTTTAATCCTACTGAAACTGAGCCTCGTGCTTTTTTGATTCTTTTTCCTGACAGAATATTGAACAGGTCTAAATCACAATCCTTTGCACGCAGCTTTTCATGGTTGCATGTAAAATATGTGAAATGGCTGGTAAATTGCTCAGTGAGCCAACTTTCTTAACCGCATTAGCGTTCCCCGCCCCCTCTGTGTTTGCGGCGTACAAAAAGCAACGGTTTACACTAAGCAGCTGCCTCTCGTCTCCTTTGTCTTCGTCATGGCTGTAGACAAATTCCGTTAAATCCTGTGAGAGACCGTATTAGCACAATGAGGATACAAGACACAGCCAACAGGGCTCAGCAGCGCCTGTCCGTTCATGCTGGAATGACCAAACACTCCCTCCATCCCCCGAATGAGGCTTTGATTCACACAAACAACTTACACGAGCCTCCTCTGCGTTTACCTCTTTACTGCTTCATCCAGCCCTCCGGCTCTAATTACCCGGACGCTCAGGAGAATGTCACCAACAGACTAACAGAACGAAGAGAGGAAAGGGGGAGTCTTTTGGGAGGGCTGTTTGTTAATGAGATGTATCAAACTTGGCAGGCGACAGAGCCTGGCAGCAAAGTGTGGGCCGAGAGAGACGGACGTCCAAATCTGAGAACTGCACTCACACTTTACCAAACAAATCTGGAGCAACAGCAAAGACCTGGACTGTAAACAGCCTCGGAGCAATGTTTTAGACTCTGGGAATTATCTGGAATTTTCATACCATCAGTTTGGTATTGCATATGATTTCACGGTGAGGGGGTCAGGGCTCTGCTTATCAGAAGCAGGAATAATCTCGCTGAATAATCAGACAGAAAAACAGAGCTGTTCTCTGTGTTTATCACATCAGAACACACCCCTACCAGTGATGTAAGTGCAGGTGTTTTTATGGGAAACATGGTAGCAGTACCCATATTAACATACTGTTTAGTTTACCTTATTCAATTCAATTCAATTTTATTTAGACCTCCCCGCCCCCTCTGTGTTTGCAGCCAAATCCCAACAAAAGTCGCCTCAAGGCGCTTCATAGATACAGAGAAAACCCCAACAATCATATGACCCCCTATGAGCAAGCACTTTGGCAACAGTGGGAAGGAAAAACTCCCTTTTAACAGGAAGAAACCTCCGGCAGAACCAGGCTCAGGGAGGTGCGGGGCCATCTGCTGCGACCGGTTGGGGTGAGAGAAGGAAGACAGGATAAAAGACATGCTGTGGAAGAGAAACAGAGGTTAATAACAGATATGATTCAATGCAGAGAGGTCTGTTAATACATAGTGAGTGAGAAAGGTGACTGGAAAGGAAAAACTCAATGCATCATGGGAATCCCCGGCAGCCTACGTCTATTGCAGCATAACTAAGGGAGGATTCAGGGTCACCTGGTCCAGCCCTAACTATATGCTTTAGCAAAAAGCAAAGTTTGAAGCCTAATCTTAAAAGTAGAGATAGTGTCTGTCTCCTGAATCCAAACTGGAAGCTGGTTCCACAGAAGAGGGGCCTGAAAACTGAAGGCTCTGCCTCCCATTCTACTTTTAAATACTCTAGGAACAACAAGTAGGCCTGCAGAGCGAGAGCGAAGTGCTCTAATAGGGTGATATGGTACTACAAGGTCATTAAGATAAGATGGGGCCTGATTATTTAACACCTTGTATGTGAGGAGCAGGATTTTGAATTCTGGATTTAACAGGAAGCCAATGAAGGGAAGCCAAAACAGGAGAAATCTGCTCTCTCTTTCTAGTCCCTGTCAGTACTCTTGCTGCAGCATTTTGGATCAGCTGAAGGCTTTTCAGTGAGTTTTTTGGACATCCTGATAATAATGAATTACAGTCGTCCAGCCTGGAAGTAATAAATGCATGAACTAGTTTTTCAGCATCACTCTGAGACAGGATATTTCTAACTTTAGAGATGTTGCGCAAATGGAAGAAAGCAGTCTTACATATTTGTTTAATATGTGCGTTGAAGGACATGTCCTGGTCAAAAATGACTCCAAGGTTCCTCACAGCGTTACTGGAGGCCAAGGTAATGCCATCCAGAGTAAGAATCTGGTTAGATACCATATTTCTAAGATTTTCAGGGCCGAGTACAATAACCTCAGTTTTATCTGAATTAAGAAGCAGAAAGTTAGCGGCCATCCTGGTCTTTATGTCTTTAAGACATTCCTGCAGTTTAACTAATTGGTGTGTGTTATCTGGCTTCATGGACAGATAGAGTTGGGTGTCATCAGCATAGCAGTGAAAATGTATGCTATGTCTTCTAATGATGCTGCCTAAGGGAAGCATGTATAGTGTAAACAGAATTGGTCCCAGCACTGAACCCTGTGGAACTCCATAATTAACCTCAGTGTGTGAAGAGGACTCTCCATTTACATGTACAAATTGGAGTCTATTAGATAGATATGATACAAACCACTGCAGCACAGTACCTGTAATACCTACAGCATGTTCTAATCGCTCTATTAGGATATTATGGTCGACAGTATCGAATGCTGCACTGAGGTCTAGCAGGACAAGCACAGAGATGAGTCCACTGTCAAAGGCCATAAGAAGATCATTTGTAACCTTCACTAAAGCTGTTTCTGTGCTGTGATGAGCTCTGAAACCTGACTGAAACTCTTCAAATAAACCATTCCTCTGCAGATGATCTGTTAGCTGTTTGACAACTACTCTTTCAAGGATGTTTGATATGAAAGGAAGGTTGGAGATTGGCCTATAATTAGCTAAGACTGCTGGGTCTAGAGATGCTTTTTGAGTAAAGGTTTAACTACAGCCAGCTTGAAGGCCTGTGGTACATAGCCGATTATTAGAGATAGGTTGATCATATTTAAGATCGAAGAATTAATTAATGGCAGGACTTCTTTGAGCAGTTTTGTAGGAATGGGGTCTAAAAGACACGGAGGTTTGGAGGAAGTAATTATTGAAGTTAACTCAGAAAGATCAATTGGAGAAAAAGAGTCTAACTTAACATCAATGGTACTAAAAGTAGCTGTAGATAATATTACATCTGTGAGATGATTATGAGTCCTTTTTTCTCTAATGATTAAAATTTTATTTGTGAAGAAGTTCATGAAGTCATTACTAGTTAATGTTAAATGGATGGTTAGCTCGACAGAGCTCTGACTTTTTGTCAGCCTGGCTACAGAGCTGAAGAGAAACCTGGGGTTGTTCTTATTTTCTTCAATCAGTGACGAATAGTAAGATGTTCTGGCTTTGCGGAGGGCTTTCTTATAAAGCAGCAAACTATTTCTCCAGGCTAAATGATGATCCTCTAAATTTGTGACACGCCATTTCCTCTCCAGGCCCAGGTGGACGATAGATGATAACAAGTAAGACTGGTTTCTGAGTTTTACAGCTGGGGTGGACAAGGCTAAGCATCAGGCTTTCAAATGAATTAAAAGTCTCTCTTCGGTCTTATCCATAGCATGTTAACACTGGGATGCCTTGCTTCATCCAGTTGCAGAATGAAGGCTTCCTTTCTAACCCTCAGCCCAGTGCGAAATACATCAAATCATTGATCTGCGTCTCTCGTAATGGAAGTTATTTAGCAATCATAACCAGCAACATAGCGTTCTTCTTACTTACATTTTTGGTAAATATGTTTGTACAGACGTACGTGTGCAGGACATTACAAAACCTGCTACCTCTGGGAGCCAAACGCTCCCTGTTTGTGTCTGAAATGCTTTTCTTCCAAAACAACATCACACGACCTTAGAAAGAACAGAGTGAGGCTGAGGAGGATGAGTGGCATAAGAACACAGAGATGCAGGACAGACACCCTCTGGCTGCCATTCACCTCAGTTGGATTGCATTTAAACGGCTTTCACCCCTCGACATTTCTTTCTCCACTCTCCATTTTCCTGTCTCCCTCTGCATTCATACACACTCACACTCAGCATCCATTTCTGTCCATCATATTATCCTCTCAGCAAGGCCACATCTCCTGTCTGCCTGCCTTCCATGTCTTCAGCAGTTTATCACTACATCAGCCCACTCAGGGCTGATCGCCTGATGAAATCACCAGACCTTCTGTCCAGCGGCATGCCTCAAAGTGCTTCGGGCAAAGCTATTAGCCACACTTCCTGGAATTTTTCTTTTAGGTCCTCGTGCACCTCTACCACTGACTCCAGTTATTTTACTCTCATGAGCCTCTGACATAAATGAAATATAAATTCTATTTCAGAGGTTAGTTTTCACACTTTTCTTACATGTAGTGGACAGCAGGTGATGCTAATGAAAATGCAGAAGATATGACACAGGTAGAACACCTGCTGGTGTAAATATGTAGGCCTGCACCTTTACACACCTCTGTAATCAGACTTATAGACGAGTTCTAGGGAACTGCTGGTTAAATACTATTTAACATCCAGTTTGCTGTGCCAGACCATTTATATTCCCAGGGCTAATACTGCCAGTTTTATCACAGCTTACTAATTTTTTTCACAGACCACGTGCAAAAATCATTGATGTCCTTATAGAAAACATAGATGCAGAGAGACTGCTGCCACGGTGTGGCTGTGGCTCAGGCGGTAGAGCAGATCAGCTACTGATTGGAAGGTTGGTGGTTTGATTCCTGGCTTCCCCAGTCTTGGGCAAAATTAACCCCAAGTTGCCCTCCGATGCATTCATCAGAGTGTGAATGTGTGTGAATGTTTACACTTGTGTTTAGAAGTACTTGTATGAGTGGGGGTGAATGAGGCATGTTGTATAGAGCGCTTTGAATACTCCGGGAGAGTACATCCAGACACACTAGGTGAGCATCATCTTTAACATGCATGGCTAATGGTGTGTGTGGACATGTTTAATCTAGAATGGATTAATTTTGTTAAACCTAAGCAAATAAGTTAGTAAATATGAGGGAATGGGGTCGATTTATTAGTTTGATTGTAGTAAAACAGTAAAATGTAGCTCTTTGAAGTACATATCTAACAGCTATTTTTGTGCAAGGCTAAATGTGCCTCTTGCTACGGTAATATAATAACATTAGTAAATAGGAATACAAACTTTCTTTGACTTTTCATCCAACCCTAAATAGAAAAATGAGTACAGTCAGGAGTTGAAGTGAGGTCATAGGGTGGTGGAGCCCCACGACTGGGTGTAGTGGCTCAGCGTGGGAAAAGACTCACAACTCACAATTGTTTCTATTGAGCACTCCAGTAGATGTGATTGTGTGTGCAGGCTGTGATCAGTTGACAGTGTACAGTTGGAGTAAAGGTGGTTCATTAAGCGTTGTGAGTTTAGGATTCATCCCTACATCACTTGATGTAACTCAGAGCCTCTCAGTGGAATAATGGAAGAGTCACGTGACCTTTGTTCACTCCAGTGGAGCTTCTGTTTTACAGCAATGGCAGACGTCTGTATGTTATCAGCACAGATTCCAGCAGCCGCTAAACACTTGCAGGAACTTCATGACCCACATGACAACCCCGAATTACTCAACTGTAATCAGAGTAACAGCTAACCTGCACTGTTCCAAAAAATAGTAATGTCAAAGTATCTTACTGTATATTTTACAGTTTTGTACTGTCTTTCTAGGATATCATTAAATTTACATAAGTAGACTGTGATTTTACATGTCAAAGGTAAAATAACATAACTATTACGTAAATATAGTAAAATTTAAATATAAATTTAAATATATTTTTTTGTACATATGCATATTTAGATTGTAAAAATACATTCACAAATGTATCATAATTTCACAAATATTTGTCTGTTAAGTGAGAGAATGACCTGTTAAATTCGAATGTAATACTATGGAAAAATATATAAAATGATAGAAAATTAGTGAGAATAATCAATAATTAAAGGAGTATTTGAATTATGATTGTGCTGAAAATTTTGTGTCATCTAGGTCTGATTCAATAATTCAGAGGTAACAAGTGAAAATATAATTAATAGGAATAAAAACTAAAAAAAAACATATAAAACATTGCACGGCCACGCTGTGCTAATTATATATTTAAAAAAATAAATGTAGAGGTAGGAATTGCAATTAATATAAATCTCAAAGTATTCACAACATTCCTGAACAGAAATAGGCCTCTGCACCTGGGGTGAGGGTGTGGCCATGAAAACAATGTGACATCCAATCCAATCCAATTTTATTTATAAAGCACTTTAAAATACCCAGCACAGGAACAAAGTGCTGTACAGAAAATAAGTTAAAACAATAGAATAACAGAAAACAGCAAAATAAATAAATAAAACAGATAAAACATAAAATTAAAACAGCCCTATGTTAAAACAAAAACAAGATAAAACAGCATCGAATCACCTAAAAACAACTAAAATAAAAAACCAACATCTCAGGTGATGTCAAAGGCCAGGGTAAAGAGGTGCGTTTTCAAGAGTGACTTAAAAACAGATAAAGAACTGGCCTGTCTAATCTCTAAAGGAAGCTTGTTCCACAGTTTGGGAGCTGCTACAGCAAAAGCAGGATCTCCTCTAAGTTTACGCCCAGTCCTGGGTATCTTCAGGAGCAGCTGATCAGCTGACCTGAGAGAGCGGGTGGGTGTATAAGGCTGTAGCAGCTCAGAGAGATAAGATGGAGCTTGGCCATGGAGAGCTTTAAAAGTAAATAAAATAATTTTAAAATGAATTCTAAAAGAAATGGGCAGCCAGTGAAGTGAAGCTAAAACAGGGGAAATGTGCTCAAACTTTCTAGTGCCAGTTAAAAGACGAGCTGCGGCATTTTGCACCCTCTGTAGATGACTAATATATAATGCACTGACCCCAATATAAAGTGCATTACAGTAATCCAGCCGAGTGCTAACAAAGGCGTGGATCACTGTCTCAAAGTGCTGCCGTGAAAGAATTGGCTTTATTTTTGCCAGCTGCCTGAGGTGAAAGAAGCTAGATTTTACCACTGCCTTAATTTGATTATCAAACTTCAGATCACAGTCCACTTTGACCCACGGGTTTGTGACAGTTGGCTTAACATACTGTGCCAGGGAATCTACATACACATTGGGGGTCTCAGTGGAGCTACCAAAAACCATCACCTCTGTCTTTTTATCATTGAATTTTAAAAAGTTAACAGACATCCAAGCCTTAATGTCATCGAGACACTGAAGTAATGGCTGTGTAAGGTATCTGCCTTTTTTCTTTAGAGGGACATAGATCTGACAGTCATCAGCATAAAAGTGGAAAGGAATGCCGTGCTTTCTCAGTACAGAACCAAGAGGAAGCAGATATAAAGAGAAGAGGAGGGGGCCTAGAACTGAGCCCTGTGGGACACCACACAAGAGGGGAGCGGAGGACGACACATAGTCACCAAGGCTGACACAAAAAGTTCGCCCCGTCAAGTAGGACCTGAACCACTCCAGTGCTGTGCCCCTAATGCCCACCCAATGCTCCAAACGAGAGAATAAAATGGCATGATCCACGGTATCAAACGCAGCTGTCAAATCTAAAAGCACAAGAACAACACAGTCCCCAGCATCAGTCGCTAAAAATATGTCATTAAAAACTTTTAAAAGGGCTGATCCAGTGCTATGAAAGGGTTTAAAACCAGATGCCATTGGATGGTGGGCCACATAATAACATGACTCTTAAGCATCGGCCAATGAATGTGAACTAACAACCACAAGGTCACAGGTATGGCTGCACTGTAGGAAAAAATCCTAATATAAAAGTGTTCTACTGTGCATTTCACAGTTTTGTTCTGTTCTTCTAGAATATCATTAAATCACTGTAATGCAATAAAACATAATTTTCATGATTATTAAATGTATCTGTCTGTACATATGCATATTTAGATTGTTAAAATACATTCACAAATGTATCATGATTTCACAAATATCTGTCCGTTATTTGAAAGATTGAACTGTTGAATTCAATTGTAATGCTATGGAAAAGTATATAACATGATTCCTATAAGCTTGTGTTACATCACATAAGTATTATTATCATTGCTAGTTAGGGCGATCGTGGCTCAAGAGTTGGCAGTTCGCCTTGTGATCAGAAGGTTGCTGGTTCGACCCCCGGCTCGGACACTCTCGGTATTGTGTCCATGGTCAAGACTCTTCGCCTACTGGTGATGGCCGATGGTGCGATATGGCAGCCTCGCCTCTGTCAGTCTGTCCCAGGGCATACAATCCATTATTATTTAAGTTAACTGTATATTTCTGTACATTTACATATTATGATTCATATTGCCACATTCATTGACCTTGTTTATAGGTAATTTCATTGTTTGATCACATTAAAATGTTCCTAATTTAATGTCTAAAAGCACTTGGAAAAGGCAGAATCCCATGTAAAATTAGCGCAACAAACTCTATTTTCATTACTGAAAATAACTTTATTTTCATGAGAAAGTTATTTTCTGTTATTTTACGGTAGTATTTTGACGCCCCAGCTGCTGGAATATTACTGTATTTTTAGGATTTGTTTTTTTCCTATTTACAGATAATTTCATTGTTTAATCACATTAACATGTTCCTAATTTAATGTTTAAAATCACTTGAAAAGGCAAGATCCCACGTAAAATTAGCGCAACAAACTGTATTGTCATTACTGGAAATAATCGTATTTTTACGAGGAAGTTATTTTCTGTTATTTTACGGTAGTATTTTGGTGCCCCAGCTGCCGGAATATTACCGTTTTTTTAAGATGGTTTTGTAAGATGTTTTTTTAAGATGTTTTTTTAGCAGTGTGTACATCTTGCACTGAACTATCAAGTATTTGAATGAAACAAATTTAGTATACATCAGTTTGTTTGGCACAAAGTTTTACAACATGAAAAAACACAAGTTCACATCACACACTCCAAATGAGCTCATTTTAAATTCCCGGTATATGAAATACCTCTGAGCAGCCCTTACCTTCACTGTAACGTGAAGGTAAGGGCTGCTCTTTTGTTTTTCTTCCTTCTTCCTTCATCTCTGAGTGAAGTCATCTCACACTCTTCTCTCTCTCTCTGAGTAATACAGCAGCTGGATCTGTAGCTAGCAGATACACTGTGTGACAAGCTGCAAACAAACAGTTTGTGCGTTTACTGATGTTTGTTGAGCTGTTACAAACCTTGCATGTTAAATTACCTGCAACTGTGAAAAAGGTATAAATCATGCCTAAATTATATGGTTTTGCATCTTTCATCTCTCAGTGTGCAACAATCACTGTTGATTGATATTGCAATAGGACTGTCTTTATGTGTTACTGCTCTCTATATTTGGGTTCAGAGCGGTTCGATGTGGTGCACAGTGCTGTGAAATAATATCTTACCTCAAATGAACCTAAATGTAAGAAGTAGAAAGAACAAATATTTGTGTTAAAATGTAGACAATGAAAGTAAAAAGTTACCAGAAAGAGAAATACTCAGGTAAAGCAGTAACAATGTATTTGTATTTCATTTCTTCCCACCTCTGAAAATAAAACACACACCTTTGTGGCTGACAAACTTCTTAATCCACTGCAAACCTCCAGTTGGTTACTTTCTCACCCTTTAAAAGAGAAAAGTGTTGAGTATTCATGCAGCTGTTATGTAAGGGCTCTTATCCTGCAGGACACCTTGTGCATCTCTCGGTGACACCAGCAGCATCTGACAGAATAACAGTATTTGATGAAAGCTGTATTTGGCTTCTGCTGCAATCAGATATTCCAAAACTTTAAAAGTGTCTCTCAGGAGAAATCTCCAATAAAACAGGATAAAGAGTCTGCTGCAGGAGAGGAATGGCTCCCATACTTGGTCACAATCAGGACAAACAGCTTTGTCCTGATTGTCCTTTTATTTAACAGGCGTTACAGTTGTTGTCTTATGAGATAACTGAAGTTTTAGGAACTGTAGATTATTATGTTACATCACTGCATGAGACAGTTTGGCTTTACTAGTCAAGATTTCACCGTTCTGCAGAGTCATGGAGCGATCTCGTTATCTATTTCCTGTAATTCACAGACAAACGGCATAAGGCACTAGTTCTTTCATCTTACTATCTGCCATTATGCATCTTTTTCCCCTCTTGCTTTGTTTCTCTCTCAGTCATGTTGTGGAAGGGGTGTGGTCTTTTCTCCGCTGCAAGCATCTTTTCAGCCATTATTTTGATGTTACCTGTACCTGTACTTAACGATCTAACTGTTAACTGAGTTGTTTCTATGAAAGTTCCCACTCTCACCCCCCTCCACTCCAGTTTCTCCACATTTTGCTCTGTCCCTCTGGCCTCCTCATGTTTCAGACACAAGTATGCAAGTAAATATATTTTTACAGCCTCTGTACTGCAGTCCTTCCAGAGAAGGCCTGCTACAAGAGAGCATAGACGTATTAATCTAGCAGGTGTAACACCACACCTCTGTTTAAAGGTAACTATTTCTGAAACTATAATATTATGGATTGTATTTACTCACTTTTAACTGGACAATAAAGCAGACAGGTCCCGCTTTTGTTTGTAAATAATCTTTAAATTGTGCAATAATGTTAATTCTCTTTGGCTTTTTTAGAATGAATAAATTACTGAATTATTCTAATATGGCTTTCTTAACCAATTACATGTTTGTCATTGACATGTGTTCATGTTCCTGTATATTGGCCTACAACACAAACTCTAGGACTGTCTTCTCAGCCAGAAATGTTTCGTTCTACTCAAAATATTAGTTCTCAGTGTTTCTGTATGATTGCTGATTACCTTGTTGAGTCCTGATTGTTATTCAAGTTACTTTAGAAGTTGTCGATGAAGATTTTAAATTAAGTGAATATTTCTTCACATTCTTCATGCAACATGAGAATTTCTATGATTTTTTTAACCCAACAACGTTTTTTCTTTTTAATTATTTAATTTGATACAAATTCTCAACAGGTTTTTTGAACATTGTATCAAAGTGCTTTCTTGAGAGAAACATTGTTAGAACATTCACCAGTGTTTTGTTAGCACTCACAGTTTCAGATGCTCTAAGACATTTGAGGGCTTTAAGTATATAACAAAGAATACAACGCTATAATGTTAGCAACGTATAGAAGCATAGACATAAAATACACAATCCCTCTACTGTATCCCTTTACTGTAACTTATCAATGCTTTGTATAATGAGTCATAATGCGTGTGGCCTAGTTTTATATGTTTTATGTTGTGTGTGTGTGTGTGTGTGTGTGTGTGTGTGTGTGTGTGTGTGTGTGTGTGTGTGTGTGTGTGTGTGTGTGTGCGTGCGTGTGTGCGTGTGTGTGTGTGTGTGTGTGTGTGAAATGTGGCAGGCTGTATTTAGCATGCATACAGGTGTCTTCTGCTGCAGTGCTTGATGAGCTGAATACAAATACTTATTAATTAGGGGCTAATTTTCCACTCCATTGATTCCAGCTCCCACATAGCTTTGGTCCTCTCCTCACTGGATCACTGAGTGCACAGACCAGCCTCCCAAGATAAGTACTGTACATGCATGCAGACTGCTCTGCCAGTATTTCTCTTAAGCTGAGGATTTTTTTCACTGTCATGGATTTTTAGAGTAGAGTCAATAAAGTGGGAGCTTCCAAATGGAACTTTAACATTATGCACTCCATACTGTATATAAATGCCACTTGTTTTGCACATATTCAACTCTGTATATTTTATATATTTTATTATTATTATTATTATTATTATTATTTTATTTTATTTTTTTACTATTTAATTTGTAAAAATGTGTATACACACACACACACACACACACACACACACACACACACACACACACACACACGTAGGAAAATATTTAGTATACACATCCAGAAATGCATACACTATTATATATTGTACATATATTTATTAGTTTCAGGTTGGCCATTCTTGTATTTTGCTCGTTTGTGTTGTTGTGTTTGCACATCTCTGTTGCTTGTGGGGCTCGCACACAAGAATTTCACTCGCATGTGCTGTGCCAGTGTGCCTGCACATGTGATGTGACAATAAAAAGTGATTTGATGTGATTTGATTTGATTTGATACTTCTGATATCAGGGGAGAATGGTATAGCCTCAAGGTTTTTTGAAGGCGGGGTCAAAATGCAAGAAAAACACCCCACTAGGTCAGAATACTGATCAGACTTTGCCTTTTCCCTGCAATACTTCTTTAAGAAGATACATGTCTTGTAATATATACAGAAAAATAAATGGCATGGTTTTCACGTCTCTTTTTTACTTGAATGGCTGCTTTGGGCAACTATTCTTATAGCAAACAGCAGTTAATTACTAAATTAATTAATGAACACTTTTTAAACATTTCCAAATCTTCAAGTAGGAAAAATGTTTTAAACTCAAGAGATGAAGTCAGTGTTTTATTAATCACTTTGACCTTGATGGAAAACAATAAGACAGGAGGAGGTCAGGAAGGACATACGGAAATACTTTTCATAAATGTTTAAAGTATAACACCAACTACTCTGTATACTGTATTATTTATATAGAGAAAAACCCAACAATCAACAACAATGGCCACAGTGGGAAGGACAAACCCCCCTTTAACAGGAAGAAACCTCCAGCAGAACCAGGCGAGGAAGACATGCTGTGGAAGAGAGCCAGAGATTAATAACAAGTATGATAATTATTATGATATTACACTTTGAGTGTAATAAAACGTTATTAACATAAACGCACTGACAAGAACTGAAACACCCAGCACCTTTGAACTATCAAACCATTTCAAAACATCAAAATAAAAACATTGAGACTTCCACTGCCAAAGTCAACGTCATCATCCCTCCGTTCTCTCTGTTCTTCACACGTTTCACTTTGATCCACACTGAACAAGCTTTGAAATTCCTGCCACAGTATAATGAAAAGAAGTCAACACCAAAAACTAAAGAGTCGTAAGACGTTTTGTTGCCGCTAGTATTGGTTTTGGTTGGAGGTTCCAAGCCATCTCTGAGCTCTTGAGCAAATTTATAATTAGAAGGTTTGTTAATGTATGTGTATGTGTGATCCCAAATAAACTGACATATATCACTCTTCAAGCATGCACTCTCACATCACTCCAACGCCTCCTCTGTGCAACATAACTCAATAAACTCAAGCAGAAAAAATACAATGCTTTTACTCCGTGTTAAATATCAGCACAATTATCAGTAAACTGTGCTGCACATATGTTCATAAACCAGTTTCTCTATATATATTTTCCTTCTTGAGTAAGCATCGCCCAGAAATGTACAATCAAGAGGGCTCAGTTGCGAAACCTGATTTCTTCCCTTCAATCCTCTCACTGTGCACTTATTGGAAATATGAGTTTTCTGCTGGTGCATTAGTAAGTCTTGCCCAACATAGAAGCCTAGAAACTCATGCTTTATGAATAAAACTGAACTGAGATTGAATGGAACACATCCAGTGCAAATGATTTACTGCACAAAACGACAACTCTTAATTCTGTTCTAATTCTTTAAACGTGGTCTGAATGTTCTCATTTTATCGCTGCTGCAGCAGAACTCATTGATGTATTATATGTTAAAACTAGTTAGACATAATCTGCACAGCGTAATTCAAACTGTGCACAAGGAGACAAAAGTGTCCTTAGCCACAGAGCCGCACATAGGGGATGTTTTAAATGTCACATGTCTGAAACATCCTGATAAAAATAAAAACACAAAGAATTTGGAAGTGATGAGATCAACCTGAAATTGAAATCAATTGAAACATACAGCTAAAATTGGACTTGTTCTTTAGAAACAGTGAACCCAAACAAGCCCGACACAAAAACACAACTTTTCCACTTCAGCTCTGACCAAAGAGGACCTGCTCTGATTTGATTTATTGCAGCATGTTGTGCACCAGACGAGAAAGCAATTCTTTTTTCTTTTTTGTAAGTTTAAAGGCTTTCCACTCCCTGACATGCTACAGCTCTATCACTTAGGCGCTGTCAGTTTGTGGACGGGCAGCCCACAGAAGGTTCCTACGAGCAATCAGCAGGTGGGATCAGTGTGCTCATGGTAACTAGATGCCAGTCAGAGTAAAAGGATCACGCCATTCTTCCGTTCTTTGAGGGGAAAAAAACCAAACTGTTCAGTCACAACTCAAACTCAATTAGCTTTAAAAGAGCTGTGTGCTGATTAAGTGATCAAGTGGGACCATCTCTGTGAAAGCTGAATTTCTGGCTATTTTCAGGTGTGAAGTGTTCGTGTGGTTTAACATGATGTCACATTTTCCCTGGAATGAATGTCCTAGGAAGTTTACCCAAGATCAGATAATACTCTGACCCACTTACTTACTTAGCACTTAGTTCCTCCTAGGCCGGGCGGCACATCGGGCAGCTAGTGATCTCCATCGATGTCGGTCAGCAGCGACTGCTTCAGCTTCGTCCCAGGCAATGTCGACAGTTCTCAGATCGTCCATGAATGTTCGAGGCCATGTGGTCTTTGGTCGGCCTTGCTTTCGCTTGCCAGTGCGTGGACGCCATGTCATGGCAATCTTAGCTGGGCGATGAAGGGGTAGGCGTAAAATATTGCGTGGGCATGAAAAAAGTTGTTATAACAGACTTAAACATAGGGAATTTGTTTAGTTGTAGTATGTATCATATGTGTCATACACACAAGGTAGTGGGCAAAAGACAAAATCCAAAAGCATGCCAAAAACAGAAACTTGAGTCGTAGAGTTTGATTGCAACCATACATGACCTGGTAAACAGTTGGTGGTACATTTACTGAAGTGGGTGTTAAACCGATTGAACACAAGTGTGACACAAAAAGGGTTGGCAAACAGAAGTACAAGCACACGTGAAACTGAAGGGAGTACAAGGAGATGGAGGATTTTAAAAAGCAGTAAATGATAAATATTAGAACCAAAATCCAGAATCATAACAGGTATGTTTTATCAGGGGTAAACAAATTTGTCTTTATCAAGTTACAGCCTAAATTTGTGACATGTGTAATGAACAAAGGGACTTTGTGACCGTTTTATCAGACAGCAGTATGAAAGCAGATTTAACTGGATGAGGATATCACCATCTGTGATAAAGTAAATAAACAGCATTAAATCTGCTTAGGAAAACATCCTCCCTATGCTTTTAAATCTTGAGAATCTTAAAAGTTTAATAAAGGTTTTTGTTATTTTGACATTAATCAAGTTCAATGGTTACCTAATTTCAGTCAGCACATGCCAATAGCTAATAGCATTGCTTTGTTGAATTCAATTCAATTCAATTCAGTTTTATTTACATAGCACTAAATCACAACAACAGTCGCCTCAAGGAGCTTTATATTGTAAGGTAGACCCTACAATAATACATACAGAGAAAAACCCAACAATCATATGACCCCCTATGAGCAAGCACTTTGGTGGGAAGGAAAAAACTCCCTTTGAACAGGAAGAAACCTCCGGCAGAACCAGGCTCAGGGAGGGGCGGGGCCATCTGCTGCGACAGACAGAATAAAGACATCCAATATCTGTGCTGTAAATAAATACAGATAAACTCATCAGCAACAAAACCATAACCTCTGAGCATCCACTGAGTCACCAGCAGCCCATCTCAGATTAGGGGCAGGGTTTGGATCACACTGGGAATTGTGATCCAAAAAAAATTTTGCAGAAAGTTATTACAAAAAGTGGCCTTTTTGTAATCAATCACACAGAAAACCTGTACAACCAAAAAGAATACATGAGACTTCATTTGAAAAGTAATATCTTCTAGTTTCTGGATATGTGCCTATATGAAATACAGTGGGGCAAAAAAGTATTTAGTCAGCCACCGATTGTGCAAGTTCCCCCACCTAAAATGATGACAGAGGTCAGTAATTTGCACCAGAGGTACACTTCAACTGTGAGAGACAGAATGTGAAAAAAAAATCCATGAATCCACATGGTAGGATTTGTAAAGAATTTATTCGTAAATCAGGGTGGAAAATAAGTATTTGGTCAATAACAAAAATACAACTCAATACTTTGTAACATAACCTTTGTTGGCAATAACAGAGGTCAAACGTTTACTATAGGTCTTTACCAGGTTTGCACACACAGTAGCTGGTATTTTGGCCCATTCCTCCATGCAGATCTTCTCGAGAGCAGTGATGTTTTGGGGCTGTCGCCGAGCAACACGGACTTTCAACTCCCGCCACAGATTTTCTATGGGGTTGAGGTCTGGAGACTGGCTAGGCCACTCCAGGACTTTCAAATGCTTCTTACGGAGCCACTCCTTTGTTGCCCGGGCGGTGTGTTTTGGATCATTGTCATGTTGGAAGACCCAGCCTCGTTTCATCTTCAAAGGTCTCACTGATGGAAGGAGGTTTTGGCTCAAAATCTCACGATACATGGCCCCATTCATTCTGTCCTTAACACAGATCAGTCGTCCTGTCCCCTCGGCAGAAAAACAGCCCCATAGCATGATGTTTCCACCCCCATGCTTCACAGTAGGTATGGTGTTCTTGGGATGCAACTCAGTATTCTTCTTCCTCCAAACATGACGAGTTGAGTTTATACCAAAAAGTTCTACTTTGGTTTCATCTGACCACATGACATCCTCCCAATCCTCTGCTGTATCATCCATGTGCTCTCTGGCAAACTTCAGACGGGCCTGGACATGCACTGGCTTCAGCAGCGGAACACGTCTGGCACTGCGGGATTTGATTCCCTGCCGTTGTAGTGTGTTACTGATGGTGACCTTTGTTACTTTGGTCCCAGCTCTCTGCAGGTCATTCACCAGGTCCCCCCGTGTGGTTCTGGGATCTTTGCTCACCATTCTCATGATCATTTTGACCCCACGGGATGAGATCTTGTGTGGAGCCCCAGATCGAGGGAGATTATCAGTGGTCTTGTATGTCTTCCATTTTCTGATGATTGCTCCCACAGTTGATTTTTTCACACCAAGCTGCTTGCCTATTGTAGATTCACTCTTCCCAGTCTGGTGCAGGTCTACAATACTTTTCCTGGTGTCCTTCCAAAGCTCTTTGGTCTTGGCCATGGCGGAGTTTGGAGTCTGACTGTTTGAGGCTGTGGACAGGTGTCTTTTATACAGATGATGAGTTCAAACAGGTGCCATTCATACAGGTAACGAGTGGGGGACAGAAAAGCCTCTTACAGAAGACGTTACAGGTCTGTGAGAGCCAGAGATTTTCCTTGTTTGAGGTGACCAAATACTTATTTTCCACCTTGATTTACGAATAAATTCTTTACAAATCCTACCATGTGAATTCATGGATTTTTTTTTCACATTCTGTCTCTCACAGTTGAAGTGTACCTCTGGTGCAAATTACTGACCTCTGTCATCATTTTAAGTGGGGGAACTTGCACAATCGGTGGCTGACTAAATACTTTTTTGCCCCACTGTATGTGGTTAAACTATGTGGATATTAGGAGGTTAATGCCTATAAGTTGATGTTTTTTTCCTCTTATATTTACAGTGGGTCCTTTGGTTCGATTAAGCACCTGCTGGGTCTCGTACTGCTCAGCGCCAAAGTGATATAGACGGCAGTGACGACCTGGTTGTACGTGTTTCTCAGCTGTGTGTGTGCTGAAATGTAACTTCATCTATGTGCACATTTGTCTCTGTGAGTCTGTAAAAAAAGGTTTCCCATCACCGAGAACAGACGGCCTGTCTGACAGTGATGCGAGCTGTATTGAGAAATCTGAGCTGTTGTCACTTTTCTTTCATGCCTGTTATCTTCTATATTTCCTGCCTGATCACAGTGAAACAGCATTATGCTCAGAGAAACCCACCAAGCTTATCAACACTGTTACCATCTTGTAATGTGTTTATCCGGCTTCCTGGACTTTAAAGTAGCTTTGTGCTGCTCGGATTTATCTCAAATGAAAGTTCTTATCTTGCTGTACACGCTGCAGGAATAGTAAAAAAATAAATAAATAAAAAAAAGTTAGATATATTATAACTGTCAACATTATCTTGCTGTAAACATATTTTTTTGCAGCATGAATATACAGGCATTCATACAAACATGTGTAACTGTCCAAAGTTCTTAAGAACTTTAATCTGTGCTGTCAGTTTACACACACACACACACACACACACACACACACACACACACACACACACACACACACACACACATATATGATTTGCCTGGAATCTGGTGAAACCAGTCTTCCAGTTTGGGGACTACTGGTCCCAATGCTCCTGTTACCACTGGGACCACTTTGATGTTCCACATCTACTCCAATTGTTCGTTCAGCCTGTGGCACTTCTGTGGTTTCTCATGCTCCTTCATGTTGTTGGTGTCCAATGGGACTGCCATATCTATCCCAGCTGTAATTTGCTTATCAACCACCAGTATGGCTGCTTGTCTGTTTGGAGCTCCTATAGGATCTTAGGCCTGATGCTGTCGACCACATTTGGTGGTGTTTCCCATTCAGAGTTGGGGACTTTTAATGCATATGTGGCAGCTGTTTCTGTACACTATTCCAGCCACTAGGTTGTGCCTCTCAGTGTACACTGTCCCACCTTGCATCTTAAATCCCGCTACTAGGTCTTGGATAGTCTCCGGTGCATCTTTGCAGAGGCAGCAGCTTGGATAGGGTGAGATTAGGGTTGGATTCTGCCAGCTGTTGTTGAGCCCTGCCTCTATGGATTTGGTGCTTAGGGCGTGTTTATGATTAAGAGAAAATAACTTTTGTGCATTAACACCAGCGGAATTTACCTCCTCCTGTGGTCAGCTTATTATTCCAGCTGGGTACTGATAGAGCATATGTATTGATGGCTTGGATGTTATTCCTACCACTGAGCTGGCTTCTCTGCATCGATTCTATCTTCTGGAAATATTTGGCTGCAGCTGACCTTTGTGCATCTTCGTCATGGTTCTCATTGCCCTGTGGGAGATCCAGGTACTTCTAACTGCCCAGTATGCCCACTATTCTGCCTTCTGGCACCTCTACCCCTTCAGTCCCTCAGGTCCCCGACCTTATAAATATCCACCCACACTAACCAAGTCAAATCCCAATGTCCTCGCTGTAGAGCCGGGTAAGGTGGATCACTGAGTAGACATCTCACTCACTCTTGGCACACAGCTTAGTATAGCAGGTACACAGATGACCATCAACTCTTGGAGTGACCAGGAGTTGATGGTCACTCCACTCCTGAATTTATATCTGTATCCACTCTTTATCATGAGCTGGCTTGGGGGGTTAAGGCCTATGCAGAATACCAGTGAGGACAGTACATCAGCTTGGTATTCCACACTTCATGGTAGCTTGTGTGATTGCCTTGGAGTTGGCCTACGGTATTGTCTTCTAGAGTCCCACTGAATTCTTGATGAATGTTATCAGCATACTATTAGCCTTGTATTGTGCCATGCACTTCATTATCTATATCACTGATTCATAGGATTTCTTGTACAAAGTCCTGCCAGTGCTCAGGTTGGTCTGCCTGGTTTTAGAGTCCCGGTTGAGTGTGCAGCTCTGGGAACCAGGAGCTGGTGCTTTGACCCTTTTATTCATTCTATTAACCTAAATGTGTTCAAGTTTAAACGCTGGAGCAGAGTGCACTTAATTCTGTTTCTCTGGTAGGTTTGAGAATGCCGTAGCTATTTTTCCTCTGACCTGATATTTGATGCTGTTTTAATGAATGCAACTGTTTCCATTTCTTTAATACATTTCTGGACTCTTTTTCATTTTAGCCCACAGTAATCAGTTGGTTTGCTCAAGGAGCTGAAGCCTATCCCGTTTTCAAGATCTGTGCTGTCAATCAAAAAGTCCGTGACTTCTCTCAGATGGTGATCAGTCATTTGGGAAGAGAGGGATGCTGTTAGGTGTTTGGTGTGATCAGCACTGCCATCTAAAAAATGTCTTTCTCTTTTTTTTTGCTTTTTGTCTTCTGAAAACCTTGAGTAGGTTTGACTGTAACACATAATAGAAGCACACAGCTGCTAATCTGCTCTGCTCTTGCCTTTAAAAGGGGAGAAGGAATTGGGATGATTAATTAGTCTGGACTGCCTAATTAGCCACAGTGCACTGCAGGCTCGTCAGCGTGTGACTCGCCGTGTTTGGTGTTTTTACCTCCATCCAAATCGAAATGCAGGAAACACAGAGCGGCATTAATGCCTCATTAAAGGCCCAGGGGACTTTGATGACAGCCATTTGAAGAAATGTCAGAGATAAAAACACAAGAAGGAGTCTGACTACTTTTTTTGACTACAGATGCTGCTTCTTCTTTCCTCTTTAACTGCTGATAGGTTTGTAGCTTGAACCCATCCGCTGGAACGTTGAAGACAATATAATTACACTGCTAAGCAAGACACAAATAGGCAAAGTTCTTCATGTTACTCGTGCACGGGAGAGACCGGACAGAGCGCCGTCCCTTCGCTTGACCCCAGTCGCTCTCGTCCGTCCTCCCGTAACACTGTCCTTTTATTGAGGTTACATGAATATGCATAGGTTCATTAACATACGACGTCTACATACAAACAAAGAGTACCTTGCCTGTGTGTGTGTGTGTGTGTGTGTGTGTGTGTGTGTGTGTGTGTGTGTGTGTGTGTGTGTGTGTGTGTGTGTTGCTGATCAAAGGGTCAAACATCCTTGGTCAGGAAGAGGGTAGACTAGACCCCCCCCGGTGAGGAAGTCCAGCAGTTCATCTAAACAGAAAAGCACTTAGACTAGAACAGACGTAGCTACGTTAATCCTACCATAAAACAATTAAAACAAGATGCGACCTCTTCCCGTGCTCCCAGGATGTAGGTGTGCATTCTAGTGTGGAATGCACACCAAGCCTCTGTAGCCTGTTAAAGATCACACAACTTATCACTACACAATTGATTATACACCTCTAAGCATCTATGGTTAAATATTTCTAAGCATAAATAACAATCAACAATACAAACTCTAACAACTGCTTTCAGATTCATATATTGAATTTGAAACTCAAGTTGTTAGAGTGTACATTTTCCAGCTGCTCCTACGATTTTCATTGCCTGATGCCTGGCCGCGTATTTTCTCTGCTTTGCTCTGTTCTTTGGTATATCAGTGCACCGTAGCTCCTTTACTCTTCCTTCATTTCTTCCACCATTGATTCTATTCTATTTTTACCAGGTGATTCTTCAGTCAGCACCACATATATATAAATGCTGTCCCTTACTCCTTCTTTTAAACAGATGGTCTTCAAACTGTGGGAGAGCCACTCCAGGTGGGGTGTGGACAACCAGATTTAAAAAATAAATCAAACTAAGTTGAATAATGCTATTGTACTACTTTATTTGACTGCAATTCATTCTGATTCCTGTGTTTTATTGTTTAATGTTAGTGATGTTTTGTTAGCATTGCTAAATATAAAACTAAACAGCTAATTAAATAATTCTGGTGTGTGTGGCATGAATGCTTTTGGGTTTTTGAAGTTGGGCACATCAGAAGAAGTTTGAGAGACACTTTTTCAAGGCAGCTTTATTTTAATTGTCTGTCACTCTCAATCAAAAGATATCAGCAGACGAACAGCGCTGCTATTCTCACAACCAATGCTGTTTGTCTGAGTGGATATCCATACTTTGGATATACACTGGGACTTTCATCTCATACATTATTTTTCAGCATTACATTTTCTTTAAAACTTTGATATTTGTCTTCCACAGAAGTCCAAAGTAACAAAGTTACTTAAGTACAAATACTTTGAATTTTCAGGTTTTTACATTGACAACAGCTTTTAGCAAACATATCAATACTTTCCACTCTTTACATTTTAAAACAGGCTTGTTTGGTTTAAGACATTTAAGGGGAGTTATTTCACACCACAGTGAACCTTCAAACATGAAACAGTAGCACATGAAAAGCAATCCAGTGGGTGAATCAGTCAACAGGGGTTATTGTATACTAAGTAATTAAAGAGGCAAAACTATGTAATTTATGCATAATACTAACTGAATTGTATTGCTTTAATAAAGCAGAGGATTCCGTTAGCACAGTTTGCAGATAAACAGCATCCTCAAAAGATCTACTTTTTACTTTCTTACTTGTCTACATTTCAGAGCCTGTATTTTTTTTGAATCAGTACTTCAACTTGTACCACAGTATTTTTAACACAGTTATCTCTACTTCTACTTCAGTACAGAAAGTCTGTATTGTTGCCACCTCTGCTGATCCGTAGATTAATCTTCTTCTTACAGAACAAAACTCAAACCCTACCCCTTCTTGATGTTTTATAATAAGCAACACAGAGTTAAAATATTTATTGTGAAAAGTGCATTAAAATCAGACTTTCCACTGTGGCGTAAAAGTGAAAACCAAAAACAAACTTTAGCTCGCACACTGTTAGCCCATTTCAATTAACTGTACAAGGAATCCAATTACGGTTTTGTCAGAGCTAATTTTAGCCTGGACACTGGTTTTCCTGATAATGTTGTTTGCCAGGAAATGAATGTCAAACCACAAGAGCTCCAATCAAAGCTCTGACTCCCATTAAGCCTTTGTTGAAGCTGCACATCAACAAGGCCACAGGCGCTAATTCAATTAGGCAAACACAACCTTTGGAGTGTGCCTGATGTACTGAGAGCGGGTAGACATTGGGCCGTCTGTCGGGCTGGTTTGTTTCCCATCCCAGTATGCTTCTTCTCTGCTGCTGTCTCACTTTTCATTCCTTTTGCCTCACTAATGTCGCTTGCATATGAAGGCGATGGCCCACTTAACATTTTCTCAGGCCAAATGGATAGAAGAGCCGGGGCATTCAGGAACAGACTGTTGCAAGCCAAGAAGCCCTCAAGCCTTCATCCCAACAAGGAAAAGCATGAAACACACTCAGCCACTTTTGACAAACTGAAATTTAAGGTGTAAATTGTTTCCAAAATATCAAAACTTTGAGGAGTAATTATTCATGGAAACATACTAAATGTATGTTTGTATGTAACTATAAGAATGTAAAGAATTGTAGTTATTATTATCAGTGAAATGCCTTCACAGCCAACACAATAGTGTTAAATGTTAATATGCCTGGTAATAAATTTCCTTCTACCCCTGTCTCCTCTTTTGCTACCTCTCCTGAGTGCTTGCTCTTTGCATAATAGATGTCCTGAGTGGACGAGGAGTGTAAAATTTTAAAATGAAAGCATTAAATTATCTTAGCATGTTTTCCCAGCTCAGCAGCTCATGTCTAAATTTGACAGCAGCAAAAGCTGTCAGATTTCTGACCCAGAACTCTGAGGGCACATTTATGTTGCTTTAGTTGGTCTCCGTGGAGATTTCTCGCAGCTCTTCCTTTTTTTCTTTGTTCGTCACACCGTACTGGTCGATGCGGTGCTACATAACAAGGACGGCGGCTGTGCAAATTGGTTTCAGGGAATAAATTATACTTGATTTTTGTAAATGCAGTTCTAAACTAGCCGGTGCAAAGACTCATGGGATTGTTTTGTTTCACTTCAAATCCTCAATTTTGTCCTTTTTTCGGTTCTCTTGTGTTTGATTTTTGTTTCCAGTGTTTGTGTGTATGTTTGAACGGGTCACCACGACTGCACCAGTCAGTGTTGTTGCTCACGCTTAACCAGCGTTATTTGTGTCCTGAACACAGAAATGTGACAAAACCTTCGATTTCTGCCTCTCGAAATTCATGGTGACTTTTATTACATTTACTTCAGTAAAATAAGTATGAAATGCAGTTCCTCCATTTTCTTGGTGTGCTTTTGAATTCTTAATCTCATTGGGTACATATACTAATAACAAGCAGGTTTGTATGACTAAAGACTTCAAAGTTATTTAATTTTGAGAGTTTCAGATGTTTGTATTATTTTCACCAGCAGCAGTTGGAGCATTGCATAGGTTCATCTCTGCTGTGGTATTTCTTGACAACTTGACTGTGTTAGGTCTCGGCAGGAATTTGTATGTTACACATGTTTCTGCTTTTTTTTCAGTTTTACATATTAAATACAACAAAATCCTGTAAAATGCAACAAATCATCTGCTTCTCAGAGGATGGAGTGCTGAACAATATAATGTTTAGATATCTATATACCTGGAAATATAAAGAGTGCAACAGTTTGTAGTGGGGACAGCATATGTGCATGTTATTTTGAAGGCTGTAAGTGAATATATGAAGAACCTAAATACAGGGAGTGCAGAATTATTAGGCAAGTTGTATTTTTGAGGAATAATTTTATTATTGAACAACAACCATGTTCTCAATGAACCCAAAAAACTCATTAATATCAAAGCTGAATGTTTTTGGAAGTAGTTTTTAGTTTGTTTTTAGTTTCAGCTATTTTAGGGGGATATCTGTGTGTGCAGGTGACTATTACTGTGCATAATTATTAGGCAACTTAACAAAAAACAAATATATACCCATTTCAATTATTTATTTTTACCAGTAAAACCAATATAACATCTCCACATTCACAAATATACATTTCTGACATTCAAAAACAAAACAAAAACAAATCAGCGACCAATATAGCCACCTTTCTTTGCAAGGACACTCAAAAGCCTGCCATCCATGGATTCTGTCAGTGTTTTGATCTGTTCACCATCAACATTGCGTGCAGCAGCAACCACAGCCTCCCAGACACTGTTCAGAGAGGTGTACTGTTTTCCCTCCTTGTAAATCTCACATTTGATGATGGACCACAGGTTCTCAATGGGGTTCAGATCAGGTGAACAAGGAGGCCATGTCATTAGTTTTACTTCTTTTATACCCTTTCTTGCCAGCCACGCTGTGGAGTACTTGGACGCGTGTGATGGAGCATTGTCCTGCATGAAAATCATGTTTTTCTTGAAGGATGCAGACTTCTTCCTGTACCACTGCTTGAAGAAGGTGTCTTCCAGAAACTGGCAGTAGGACTGGGAGTTGAGCTTGACTCCATCCTCAACCCGAAACGGCCCCACAAGCTCATCTTTGATGATACCAGCCCAAACCAGTACTCCACCTCCACCTTGCTGGCGTCTGAGTCGGACTGGAGCTCTCTGCCCTTTACCAATCCAGCCACGGGCCCATCCATCTGGCCCATCAAGACTCACTCTCATTTCATCAGTCCATAAAACCTTAGAAAAACCAGTCTTGAGATATTTCTTGGCCCAGTCTTGACGTTTCAGCTTGTGTGTCTTGTTCAGTGGTGGTCGTCTTTCAGCCTTTCTTACCTTGGCCATGTCTCTGAGTATTGCACACCTTGTGCTTTTGGGCACTCCAGTGATGTTGCAGCTCTGAAATATGGCCAAACTGGTGGCAAGTGGCATCTTGGCAGCTGCACGCTTGACTTTTCTCAGTTCATGGGCAGTTATTTTGCGCCTTAGTTTTTACACACGCTTCTTGCGACCCTGTTGACTATTTTGAATGAAACGCTTGATTGTTCGATGATCACGCTTCAGAAGCTTTGCAATTTTGAGACTGCTGCATCCCTCTGCAAGATATCTCACTATTTTTGACTTTTCTGAGCCTGTCAAGTCCTTCTTTTGACCCATTTTGCCAAAGGAAAGGACATTGCCTAATAATTATGCACACCTGATATAAGGTGTTGATGTCATTAGACCACACCCCTTCTCATTACAGAGTTGCACATCACCTAATATGCTTAATTGGTAGTAGGCTTTCGAGCCTATACAGCTTGGAGTAAGACAACATGCATGAAGATGATGTGGACAAAATACTCATTTGCCTAATAATTCTGCACTCCCTGTATGAATGTTTGTAGTCTTAGAATTATATAAAACCCCAACTTTGATGAAAATGTTAAATATAACTTATCTAAAACCAACTGCAGAATTCCAGAGGAATTTTAAGGACCACATCAGTAAGAACAGTTGAGGCCTCAGCTGGCTTAAATGAAAATAATGCATGTCTATAAAACAGCTGTGACAGTGAGGAAATGTATCGACCCCACTCAAAGTAGTGTTTGTGAGCTGTTACACACATCTCCAATGTGCTGTTTCTAGAAGAAACCTAAACAGCTGCGGGGTCATACGCGTCCGCTGTTTTCCTCTCGTCTCCTGCTGTCAGCAGCGGGAGGGCTGGGAAAGGAGCATGCAGGGACACACTTCTCTGTGAAATGAGAGGTTTCTGGTTGTTGAAAATGGTCCAAAACACTGACTGGTACTGAGGCTCCTGGGCTGAGGAGAAATAATGAGAACATTTGGTTCTGTTATTTCCCCAATTTACAAGTGAATGAGTTGTGACGGCTGCTTGGCTGTCGCTGCACCCACCTGACTCCCAGGAAGCCACTCTCGGTCGAACTGCCCCCCAGGGAGTCGGCCGTCATTGCAGCAGAAGGAATTAATGTTTGTCATGTTTCATAAGAGATGTATTTGTGGGGAAAAAATATTTGGATGGCGGGGTTGTTTTAATAATTTTGCTTTTGTACACCAGCACAAAGGGTTTAATTAAAATGAAGCAATCAGGATATGATTGAAGCACAGGGTTTCAGGTTTTTGTTTTTTATTATGAATTACAGCCAGTTCTTCTTTTGCTCAATGCTGTAATATGAATGAACAAGCTTTGTACTGTAAAAGATTCCCACTATCTAACAATGGTAAAGAATTCTTCCAACAAATATTTTCTCTACATGGATCCAGGTTGACTTTAAAAGTTCATTCCTAGTTGGGCCGAGCTTCACTTTGACAAGAGAGGCAAAAAGTGCATGCAGGGTGGGGTAGGTGGATTAGGTGTGATTTGTGACAGATGGATAGGAGCAACAGTAAAATCCAACGTTTATGTTACACCCTGAAAAGGGGCTGAAAAGGGGATAAGTCAATGACGACGCTCAGACACGATGCTTCTCTTTTAGCAGCTTCATTGCAAATAATTCAGAAATATAAACATACATACAAAAATATTAAACATCTTAACAACAATGTACAGTCTCTGTTAGTTGTAAGACAATATACAGTCAGGTCCATAAATATTGGGACATCGACAAAATTCTAACATTTTGGCTCTATACACCACCACAATGGATCCCAAATGAAAATAACAAGACGTGCTTTCATTGCTGATTGTCAGCTTTTATTTGAGGTTTTATTTTTAAATAAAGCAGCGGTGCTGCTGCTGTGGGCCCCGGTCCAGATGGGCCTGGGCCCCCTTGAAGAATGTGGGGGTGCCTACTGGGGCCAGCAGGGGAACTGGGAGTGAAAATCCACTTGCCCCTCCCTCAGCTGCGTCCCTCTTCCCGCTCCACCACAGCCACACACATGCAGGGCCTTGGGGTGTGTCACCAGGGTGCAGGAGAGGCATCCCCCTCTGTCCTCTTCTGGACGCCTGTGCCTCAATTTTATTCCGCAACCTAGACATCCACATTACTCATACTCTCATAACACATACATATAGGGCCTTGGGGGTGGGCACGGTATACAGCGTCCAGAGGATGGTCTGTGTATTCAAACCCACCTCTGGCACTGGTGCCCTACCCTCAATTTTAAATGCATATAGACACTGAGGGTTTCGTGAGGAGCCATGCTACTGCAGATAAGGAGGCGGTCAGCTTTCCTCCACCCCAGAGAGAAGGGTTACATCTCCTGGGTCCGGGTACAGTTTGCCCCTCTGGGGCAGGGGTACCCGGACCTGGGATATAGAGTATGTTTGGGGAGTGTGAATGTGTGTACAGTGTCTATTTGTGTCTGTCTCCATGTCGGGTGAGTGCCGAGTATTTGTTTGCGTATATGGGGGTGGGAATGCACGTTTGTGTCTGTGTGCGCCTGTTCGTCTGTGTCTATATTCTCGGGACACAGCTGGCTGCCGGCAGAGCCCGCGGGTTGTAGTGACGCACGTCACTACAACCCCCTCAACCCCCAACAATTCTGATGGCTAAAGATCCAAACGGGACAGGCAAAAAAAACCAAACAAACCCCCCCCCCCCCCCCCAAAAAAAAGTCATGAATTTGATCGTATGTTGATCCAGCGCAGACCAAATTCAGTCAAAACATCCAATACAGTTGAGCAAAATAACCAATGTTGGTCAAGTCACTTGAAAAGGAGTAATTATTAACTGATTACTGATTACTTTTCCAAAAAAGGAATCCTGTTACTTTACTGATTACTTCTTTTCAAAAGTAATTATCTACTTTTTAAAAACAACCTGAATACGTAATAAAGCAACAGACCTTTCAGCCCAATTCTATTTGTTCTGCATAATCCATCATTCAAAATTGTTTAACATTTAAACCTATGTTCTCAATATTCCAGCGTATAAACTAAAATCATGTTCTGTGTTTACACTTTTTCAAATAGATGCAAGTAAAACACAGTAAAAATAAATAGAATCGAAGACTCTTTAGCAGGAGTGGGGGGGGTGGAGGTTTGCCCACAGCGGTCATGTCAGTGGGAGGATCCGGGAGTTTCTCTGTGAATGTTACGTTCCCGTGGCGGCGTGCTCGCTGCTCGCTCAGATTTGAAGTTGAATTTTTCGCTGTAGAAAGAAGTTTTCTTCCCACGCAGAGTGAACAGCAGACGCTAATGTTTGTGTCACTTTTTACTGAATCAAACTCAAAGTAATGTGATTACTTCCACGCTGTAAACGCTGCATGGTCGTACTCTCTCCATCACTCCATATTATCCATTGTTGATCTGCACACGTCTGTTGCTGCCACGGACGTCGCACGCTCGTACATCATTGTCACAAGACACTCTCACAAACAAAATCACAGTTTAGTAACGCAGCATGCTTACGGGAAAGTAACGTTCTAATTACTTTTTTGCAATAGTAAAGTGTCACAATCAGTGTTGGGTAAGTTACTTTAAAATAGTAACTTAGTTACATTACTAGTTACTTCTCTCAAAAGTAACTCAGTTACTTCAAGTTACTCGTTACTTTCAAAGTAACTAGTTACTAGGGAAAGTAACTTTGGTTTTACTCAGAATTCTCTTGTTAATGTGTTGCTTCCATAACTTTGCCAGTCTTCTAGCTTGCTTACTTGCCACAGTGCACTGTGCCACCTACCAATAGAAAGGAAAAGATAATGTGCATATTTCCACGAGAGAAATCCCACGCCTGGACCGTCATTGACTGCTGCCATGATTCTAGCCTACGTCACAGAGTCATGTGCGCCTTTTACATCCAACACAAAAACTGCAGTCATGGCGCTTTCAATTGTACTCAGAACTCAGAAATTCTGCCTTCTGAATAGGAAGATGTAGGTAACACCAGACTGCAGATGAGCTGCATACAGGGCTGGACTGGGACAGAAAATTGGCCCGGACATTTTGACTAGAGACCGGCCCACCATTATAGGAAAAATCATAAAGCCTTTGAATGAAAATAAACACTGTTGTGACAGTCATGTACACTGTTTTGATGGTATATATGCATCAATCGTTTGTTGTAAGATTCAGATAATTATTTATTAAAAGCTAGACATTTTAAATGAGAATAAGAAAGAAAAGTATTTCTTTGTGCCCCCCATTCCCTGTTAATGCCCTACATGCCCCCCTGGCCACACTTTGCTAGATCCGCACCTGCACAGTTACCAGCTGTCAGCTACCTAAAAAAGGATCCTGGTGTTATTTGTCTCTCAGAAACAGTTGATAACTTCCCTTCAACTCATTCATGTCACCTAAAAGGTAAACCTGTTTCTCCATCACAGCTCGGATGATCCAGTAAGGACATCTCCTGGTTTCATCTTCATGTTTCCCTCTCACCAGATAACCAAACCATATCATGACCAGCAGCTTTTTTGCAGCTGTGGCTCCAACAAACGTCAGCTGATACTAGAAATTAATATTAAATAAATTCTAACAACAGCTGATCAAGCTTATGGTAGTTTATGCTGTTGTTTAGCGCGACATCCGCTGGTTTCCTCTTTCGGGCAAAGTGAGCGATAAACAAACAAGAGAGAAAAGCCGATCAGCTGATCATTGATCAGTTAGAGGGAGGGGGAGAGAATGAGAGAAGAAGAGGCAGCTGTGCAGCGTAAAGACACAGAATAACTCCAGCTTTGTGCCTTTTTCATTGTAGCTGAATTACGGGACAAACTGTTCCTTTTCACCTCAATAAGAAACGCGTAATATTTTCTCTGAATACCAGACGGGATGGTTGGCAACTCTAATAACTTATGAACAAAATAAAGTTCAACATCATTAACTTCATAGCACCACCCAGCTGTATAGAAACTCCGTCATGCTAGCTAGCACGCAGTACGGAAAAAGTCAGAATAACGAAAATAAACTCCACCTAAACTTGGTTTATATCTGACCCAGAGAGACTGCAGGTCAGAACTTCTTACCTGAAGTTCAGTTCACACTTGGACCGGCGGCCGCCTCGGGTCTCTTTTCCTTCTGCGTCCCTTTTCCTTCATCCACCTGCTGCTTCCACCACTTGCTAATGTTACTGAATCTGTGGAAGCTCCGCGATAGCCACCACACGAAGTAACGAGTAACGACCCTATCTAAATCCCAGTAACGAGTAACGCGTTCCTGATTTTGGCATAATAACTAGTTACCGTGCTCGTTACCACAATAATAACGTAGTTACTGTAACGCGTTACTTAATAACGCGTTAGTCCCAACACTGGTCACAATACGGCTGTGTGCAGGCAAAAGTAGGACCCAAACGCAAACTCACAGAGACAAAAGGTAAACTCAAAAAACACAGCTTTATTGCTGGCGTGGAGTGGGACACGAAAAACAATACAAAATAAACTAAACTGGGAAAACTAAAGCACAAGGAGCCACAGGGAAAAATCACACAGCTATGATGGAGGATGCAACACTGACAAAGAGAAACATGGGGCTTAAATACACTGAGAGATAACGAGGGGGAATGAGCCACAGGAGGAGAGCACAGCTGAGAGTAATTAAGCAGGATGAGGCAAGGGAAGCAAAACTAGAAACATTAACATAGAACAGACTGTGAAAGTAAAACAGGAAACACACTGATGGAACTCAAGACATGTGAACTTAACAGACTGGGGGAGACAGAACATAGGGATCTGAAACATGGAACAGAAAGGCACAGTAGATCAACATGAACATTACGCCACAGGGGAAGAGTAAAACTGAACATGATGAACACAGAAACACCAGACCTCTTCACAATAAAACAGGAAACATAATGAGACGTAGACATGACAACCCAAACTTCACAATGTAAGACACAGACATGAAACACACGAAGAACAGGGGAGATTTACCATAGTTGGAAACACGAGGGGGAAATAATAAGAACTAGAAACACTTAAGCATGATAACAAATGAACTTAGGAACCTGAAGGGCTTACATGAACTAAAACATCAAAATGAACTAAAACTCAAAACACTGGGTCATAAGACCCAGGATCGTGACAGTAAAGGGTTAGGGTCCCTTACATTACTTGTTACTTGAAAAAAGTAATTGGATTACAGTACTGCCCATCTCTGCCTATGACCCCATCAACCGTAGCTACATGTTACATTTGGGAAAGCAAAAATATGAGATTATCAAGAATGTCCTGATATATTTGGCACAGAAATTAAAATCCAACTAATAGTTTTTGTGAATGATAGTTCAATATAAAAATGGCAGTCATTATGCACAGGAACAACCAAACATCCCTCCTGTTGTCTAACCTTCCACACATTTTAATAAGCTAATTGTTTAGTAGCCTTCTGCAGGTGACACTAACAGTGAAATCTATTACCGACCTTCTTCTGTACTCTCAGTGTGTCTATAAATATAATTTCTTTGGAGAAAAGAACCTTTCAACCCACCATAAATAAAACAACACAGAGCAGAATGAACTACCATCTGAAACCTTGCAACAATCAATATTTTTATCGTTTATGGCATTAATCAATAGTCCTTCCCAACTCCTCCTTTCTTGAATGTTATTTCCAGTTACCCTCTTACTCAGGGAGCAGATTAGGATGCCCGAGGCATCAGTGTAATGGGAAGTGTGGTGGGATGGGCTGCAGGTCGATGGACATTGATCTGCCTTATTTTTCCGCTCCATCGAACGCTTACCTGGGTCATTAATGGAAAAATAAAAACGAAATACTCTCCCTCTCTAACCTTCAGTAATATTCTGATACCCTCCTCTACTTTTAGGCTCTTCTGTTGGTTAAAAAAGACAAAATGTTATTGAGTCATTGTTTAGATGGCGTGGCGTGGCATTCTATCGCAGGGGATGTAATTACTGGTTGTTTCATCTTTCACTTCAGGCAGAGATGTGGAGCTTAGGAGGCAACTGTCAATGGTGCCCGGCAGCGCAGAGCTCTTATCAAGAGAACAGAGATGTAATTCAAACTCTCAACTTTCCACTTTGAGCCACCTCAGGAGGAAGGAATGAGTACCCGAGCTTTTAGTGCTGCATTTGTCTGCACTCAGAGAAAAGACCATAACCTAAAAACTGGCAGGCCATACAAATACACCAGCGGTAGGCAACCTTTCTGATGGCGAGTGCCATTTAAAATTTCCTCAGAGGTCAGCGTGCCTTATGATTGCATTAGCAATAAATTTAATAACGCTCTATATTAACATGTGTGTCTCTGTATTAACAAACATGCCATATTGGCTTAGTTTATTTTTCTTATCATTGTTGTAAGGAGACCATAAATAGCATTTGTATTTTCTGTTGTACAGTTCATCTGCTGTTATGGATAAAAAGTCTTCGCCTCTGTCAGTGCGCCCCAGGGTGGCTGTGGCTACAATGTAGCTTGCCATCACCAGTGTGTGAATGTGTGTGTGAATGGGTGGATGACTGGATATGTAAAGCGCTTTGGGGTCCTTAGGGACTAGTAAAGCGCTATATAAATACAGGCCATTTACCATTTACCATTCTTTTGTTTCAAAATAGCTGATAACTATTCGCTGATAGCTGCCAACGTCTGCGAACAAATATAATTCTATAAAGTGGTTCTATATAGTGTGTAACTGTTAATATGATCTCTGGTCTCCCACTCAGAGACACAGGTCTCCGAGTGTCCAGCATTCAGACGGCTACCTAAGGACACTCATGTGAGAGAAAATCTGCTCAGCCAAATACTGTCAACAAGGCCTCTGCAATGTTCTGAAGACAGTTAAACTTGTCAGGTAGTGATGTCCAGCAGGTGAAAATGCAGCTCCATGAACACGCACAGATTAACTCACTGCGTGTCGTGCCCAGGGCGTTTGAATGAAAACAAACGCTGTTGTGACAGTGATGAACAGTCTTGTTGGTATATGTATGATTTCTATACATTTTACATCGGATAAAAACTTTGGCTGTAAGCTTCAAATAATTATTTAATAAAAGCGAGACATTTTAAATGAGAATAAGAAAGAAAAGTATTTCTTTGTGCCCCCTCTACCTGTTAATACCCTACCTGGCCCCCCTTGCAAAACTTTGCCAGACCCACCCCTGCACAGTTACCAGCTGTACTTAGAAAAGGATCCTGGTGTTATTTGTCTCTCAGAAACAGTTCATAACTTCAACTCATCCATGTCATCTAAAAGGTAAACCTGTTTCTCCATCACCTGTTCAGCTCTGATGATTCAGTAAGGACATCTCCTGGTTTCATCTTCATGTTTCCCTCTCACCACATATCCAAACCGACATCATGACCAGCAGCTTTACAGCTGTGGCTCCAGCAAACATCAGCTGATACTAGAAATTAATATTAAGTAAATTCTAACAACAGCTGATCAAGCTTAAACGTGCTGCTGTTGTTTAGCGCGACATCCGCTGGTTTCCTCTTTCTGGCGCAAAGTGGGCGATAAGCAAACAAGAGAGAAAAGCCGATCAGCTGATCATTGATCAGTTTCATGATTGAAGTAGCAACAGGAGAGGGAGGGGGAGAGAATGAGAGGAGAAGAGGCAGCTGTGCAGCAAAGACACAGAATAACTCCAGCTTTGTGTCTTTTTCCATTCTAGCTGAAGTCCGGGACAAACTGTGCTCCTTTTCAGCTCAATATGAAACTCATAATATTTTCTCTGAATGCGGGACAATTCCGTCTTTTTACCGGACGGTTGGCAACTCTACTAACTAACCTTATGAATAAAATAAAGTTCAACATCAGTAACATCATAGCACCCACCCAGCTGTATAGAAACTCTCTCATGCTAGCTAGTACGCAGTACGAGTTATTGTAACTGAGGGTAAAAAGTCAGCACAACGAAAATAAACTCCATCTAAACTTGGTTTATATCTGACCCAGATAGACTGCAGGTCATAACTTCTTACCTGAAGTTCAGTTCACCTGACACTCAGACCGGCGGCCGCCTCGGGTCTCTCCTCGTCCTGCCTCCGATCTCCCTCATCCACATGCTGGCCTCCACCACTTCTTAATTTAAATTTTACTGAATCTGTGGAAGCTCCGCATGCCACCACCAAACAACTGAGTTATTTTTACACACCGGCCTGCATCTGGCCAATCCACCACCTTTCATTGTTTATACCGTTACAAAAAAAAAAAAATTTAATCATTGGCCCACCGAGCAAATGCCCGGTGGGCCGATGGCCAGTCCAGCTATGGCCGTGCCATCAGTTAACCCTTCGGTGCCAACTGTGGCACGCATGCCTAGGTTTGCCGACCCCTGATCTAAAGCAATGCATTATCAGGGACTGTAACATCTAGTCCTTTTTACTGAATCTTTAACGTGCACATTTGAGAATTATACCAGGGAGTCAAATACTACTGATTTGAGGACTTAGTTTTCACAGGAGCTACAGTATCCAGAATGATATGTAGGTGAGGAGGCAAAATTATTAACAGGATAATAGTTTAGCTCTTTGACAGGTTTTTTTATTGGATTTTTCTGCTGTTTTTGAGTAATTTTTGTTTGGGTTTTATTATTTTTTATTAGTTCTATTTTTTATTAGTTCACCGGCTTTACCCTGTTTGTTGTTTTCACCATCACCTTCTATGATTGTCCCTGATGTCCACTTACAGCTTACAGTCCTCCTGTGAACCTCTGCAAAAGCATGATTTTTCTCATTTTGTGAAGATGGCTGAAATAACTGCCTCTCTTATTTTAGTTTTGCTTCAGTCAATTATTCAAGAAGTTTTTGCTACATTTTATTTGCACATGAGTAACCGGAGAGCATGTTTTCCCCTCTAATAAGTGCCATATTTTGCGTAGTAGATGTTTCTTTGAGATATGGGAAATGAAAACATTAGCTTGATGTAAAGAGGCTTTCAGCAGGGCAGTGATGTTAAGTGAATACAAATGGAGCTTATTTTTAAATAGGAAAATGTGATGGCTTATGTCCTAAATTTATAGGCTCTATTTGTCCCATTACTGTTAGAATGCATTACTCTTCAGTCTATTTATACCTTGCATGTTTCACAGCAGCAAGCCGATCATTTTACATTTGGGTAATTCAAGCGGGAGACGAAAACTATAGCAAGAGCCGCTGACAGGTGTGTTAGTTTTTGTGATGTTGTGTTATATTAATTTCAGTTAACAAATCAAGACTTCATTGATCTGTGTTTTTATTTCCCTTCTCTGCTCCTTTCTTGCCCTCCCTGGCGTCTGATGGAGGTCGTCTTTACATTATTCTTTTTCCCTGCTGGGTTTTTGAGGTTGTTGATTCTGTCCTTCTGTTTCAGGTTGTTTGTCCAGAATCCCTCCTCCTATTCCATGTTTTGTTTTGTCTTCCTACTTTTGAGCCTCACCAGTTGCCTTTGTGTAGTCAGTGTGCAGGTTTTCCTGCCAGTTCAGTGCATGACTTGTTTTACCATAAGGTCAAATAACAGATCCATTGATGTACTACACACCGTCAGTCCTGTTGTGCCAACTGTTGCATCACTCAAGAAATTTTCTCTGATGTAAGTTTCCTTTTCAAAAAACAGAGTCTTATTTTTGTAGTCCTGTCAGTTATTTCTGTCCGTCTGTCTGAAGAGGGCATGTGGATTGCAAATTGCATGAATAACACACACACACACACACACACACACGCACACACACACGCACACACACACACACACACAAAATCACTGTTATAATCTCAGTGATAGAGAAGCTAGAAAGGAAAAGAGGAGACCGTTTTTTATTAGGACATTTTTCAAATGTCAGAGTCCAATATTTGTGTAACTGCTATATTTCTATGATTAAGACTATGTCTCAACTATGTCTCTGAGTCGGACTCTTGTTTTGAGTCCGACTCAGAGACACAGTTGAGGTGCAGATGAGTCCTGAAACACAGATCTGTGTGACAGGAAAGTACATCAAGTTTTGAACACGAGCAGAAATACTGCAAAAACAAACCTTAGCTGTTTAATATGGGGACCCTGAAATGTCAAAGGGACTGCAGCGTAAGAAAACAATAATGTGACAGACAAGCAGCAGAAGATACATAAACCACAGCATGCAGAGGACTGCACTCAGACACACTTCAAAGAAGGAGAAGGTTCATCAGTGTTGTGAGGGAGAAGATGTGGAAAATGTGTTTTAATTACTGTATTTTTCAGACCATAAGGCGCACTGTCGATTTTTGAGAGAATTAAAGGATTTTAAGTGCGCCTTATAGTGCAAAAATTCGGTAATACTGTTGATACATATATGCTATTAGCCATTTACGGTTTGCTTCTCACTTCCACAGACACATTGTTGTCTCCCCAAAGACACTTTGTTTTGTTTTAATGTTTTTTGTTGGGTTTTTTGTGCTTTTGCAGCATTTTTCTTTTTTCAGGTATTTTTTTTTAAGTTGCAGTGCATTTGACGTCTCAGGGCCACCAAAGTTAATGACATGTGGTGAGACTAATAACTTAAATAACAAACTTGTACCCGTCCCATTTATTGTTTTTTCTCTGTGCTGTAAATCTTCTGTCTAAGAAGAAATCTGAGGCTGCTGTTCTGAGAATGAGCTACCAAAGCTTTTTCTGAATAAATCAATAAAGATCTTTATGGAAAGCTGCTTGAAGGCAGTTTTGTCTTTAATTATATTCAACAATATAACATATTCGACCACTTTTAAGTGACTTTTCTAACTTTAATACAGTAAAGTTAAGGTTGTACACCTCATTTCTAGTAAGTGGCCCAGCCCCTCCTATATTTTTATGTGGCTTTTTTTTTATGTATGATCAACCTATCTCTAATAATCAGCTAAAGTGGGGCAAAAAAGTATTTAGTCAGCCACCGATTGTGCAAGTTCCCCCACCTAAAATGATGACAGAGGTCAGTAATTTGCACCAGAGGTACACTTCAACTGTGAGAGACAGAATGTGAAAAAAAAATCCATGAATCCACATGGTAGGATTTGTAAAGAATTTATTCGTAAATCAGGGTGGAAAATAAGTATTTGGTCAATAACAAAAATACAACCCAAATACTTTGTAACATAACCTTTGTTGGCAATAACAGAGGTCAAACGTTTACTATAGGTCTTTACCAGGTTTGCACACACAGTAGCTGGTATTTTGGCCCATTCCTCCATGCAGATCTTCTCGAGAGCAGTGATGTTTTGGGGCTGTCGCCGAGCAACACGGACTTTCAACTCCCGCCACAGATTTTCTATGGGGTTGAGGTCTGGAGACTGGCTAGGCCACTCCAGGACTTTCAAATGCTTCTTACGGAGCCACTCCTTTGTTGCCCGGGCGGTGTGTTTTGGATCATTGTCATGTTGGAAGACCCAGCCTCGTTTCATCTTCCATCAGTGAACCTCCTTCACTGATGGAAGGAGGTTTTGGCTCAAAATCTCACGATACATGGCCCCATTCATTCTGTCCTTAACATGGATCAGTCGTCCTGTCCCCTTGGCAGAAAAACAGCCCCATAGCATGATGTTTCCACCCCCATGCTTCACAGTAGGTATGGTGTTCTTGGGATGCAACTCAGTATTCTTCTTCCTCCAAACACGACGAGTTGAGTTTATACCAAAAAGTTCTACTTTGGTTTCATCTGACCACATGACATTCTCCCAATCCTCTGCTGTATCATCCATGTGCTCTCTGGCAAACTTCAGACGGGCCTGGACATGCACTGGCTTCAGCAGCGGAACACGTCTGGCACTGCGGGATTTGATTCCCTGCCGTTGTAGTGTGTTACTGATGGTGACCTTTGTTACTTTGGTCCCAGCTCTCTGCAGGTCATTCACCAGGTCCCCCCGTGTGGTTCTGGGATCTTTGCTCACCGTTCTCATGATCATTTTGACCCCACAGGATGAGATCTTGCGTGGAGCCCCAGATCGAGGGAGATTATCAGTGGTCTTGTATGACTTCCATTTTCTGATGATTGCTCCCACAGTTGATTTTTTCACACCAAGCTGCTTGCCTATTGTAGATTCACTCTTCCCAGTCTGGTGCATGTCTACAATACTTTTCCTGGTGTCCTTCGAAAGCTCTTTGGTCTTGGCAATGGCGGAGTTTGGAGTCTGACTGTTTGAGGCTGTGGACAGGTGTCTTTTAAACAGATGATGAGTTCAAACATGTGCCATTCATACAGGTAACGAGTGGGGGACAGAAAAGCTTCTTACAGAAGACGTTACAGGTCTGTGAGAGCCAGAGATTTTCCTTGTTTGAGGTGACCAAATACTTATTTTCCACCCTAATTTACGAATAAATTCTTTACAAATCCTACCATGTGAATTCATGGATTTTTTTTTTCACATTCTGTCTCTCACAGTTGAAGTGTACCTCTGGTGCAAATTACTGACCTCTGTCATCATTTTAAGTGGGGGAACTTGCACAATCAGTGGCTGACTAAATACTTTTTTGCCCCACTGTATGTACCACAGGCCTTCAAGCTGGCTGTAGTTAAACCTTTACTCAAAAAGCCATCTCTAGACCCAGCAGTCTTAGCTAATTATAGGCCAATCTTCAACCTTCCTTTCATATCAAACATCCTTGAAAGAGTAGTTGTCAAACAGCTAACAGATCATCTGCAGAGGCTTATTTGAAGAGTTTCAGTCAGGTTTCAGAGCTCATCACAGCACAGAAACAGCTTTAGTGAAGGTTACAAATGATCTTCTTATGGCCTCTGACAGTGGACTCATCTCTGTGCTTGTCCTGCTAGACCTCAGTGCAGCATTCGATACTGTCGACCATAGACAGACTCCAGTTTGTTCATATAAATGGAGAGTCCTCTTCAAACACTAAGGTCAATTATGGTGCTCCACAGGGTTCAGTGCTAGGACCAATTATGTTTACATTATACATGCTTCCCTTAAGGTGCGTACACACGAACGTGATAGATGCGAACAGAGCTTCAGGTTTACATGTAAAGTCAATGGAGGAGCACGATAAAGCGCGACTGGCGGTCCCGCGAAACTTCACAAGCAGATTTGCGTCGCAAAAACGCTTTTCTGCCTGATTCACGCGACCAAGTAGCGTGACTGACGTGTTTGAAGCGCAAAGTAAAATATGCGCTGCAGTTTGTGCGGTGGATTTTGTGCATTCGCGCGTATCGCGTCTACTGCTCAAGTTGGAAAAATCTGAACTCCAGCTTCAAGTTGCACCGCGACAACCAATCAGGAGGATGGTGACGTGATGCTCTGACCTAGTTCAAAGGGGCAGGTCCAGCCAAGGCCATTCATTCTTCAGTCTTTTTTATTCCTGTCTCTCTGTAAATAGTTATATTTTATATATTTATGTTTAATGTTATTCTGTTTGAGAATTTTAATATTATTTCAAATACATTTTTTGTAATGACTAATGTCTTAGTTCTACTACACAGCAACAATTGGCACACAACTTGACACATGTATTTATTTCATATTATACTAATGAAAAAATATACTACTATATAGGAACATAGTAAAGACCAATTCCTTAAGAGAATAAAGTGAGATTAGTTTATTTTGGAGGCAAGCTCCATTTATTAAGAAAATTTAAAAAAGGCAGGAACGCTCGACGCGGGACTGCAGTTCCTCAAACTTGGCGAGGGAAAGACGGTGGTACCGCTGAAAGCAGCCGTGATCCAGATGCAGCTACTGGAGCAAATGGTGAAACTCACCAAACTGCTCGTGCTTGTGGAGGAACTGATGGACCCAGGTACGGTGAGGACGTTCTTTACGCCGCTGCTCTGCTCTCCAGTAAATAGTAAATAGTAAATAGAGAAGGGAGGATCGAGATGGGGCGACCGTGGTTCAGGGGGCTGGGAAGCTCATCTGTAAACAGAAGGTTGCCGGTTTGATCCCCCAGCTCTCTCTGCCCTGGTCGTTGTGTCCTTGGGCAAGACACTTTACCCTACCGCTACAGTAAAGTGTTGGCCAGAGGGGCCGATGGCGCAATATGCCAGCCTCGCTTCTGTCAGTCTGCCCCAGGGCAGCTGTGGTTACAACTGTGGTTTGCCTGCACCAGTGTGTGAATGAATAGTGAAATTGTAAAGCGCTTTGGGTGCCTAGAAAAGCGATATATAAATGCAGTCCATTATTATCCTTCAAACATACCATCTGGCACAGATGAACAGCAGCCTCAGATTTCTTCTTAGACAGAAGATTTACAGCACAGAGAAAAAACAATAAAGGGGAAAATGGGACGGGTACATTTCAAGTTTGTTATTTAAGTTATTAGGCTTAGCAACACACCTATTAACGTTCATTTGAAACCGTTATCAACATTAACAGACTGAACTGGACTTAATAACAGGAGTCCATAATTTTAGTAAATTATTCTGGTGAGTACCAGCAGTGCTGGGTATGTAAATCGGGCCATCCAGCTGCGGTGCTGATCGCCACTTGTGGCAAAAATCCAGACAAATGTCACTTGATCAAGGAGCAAATCTGCATCAGATGAGATCAGCTGACTGCGTGTGCGTGCACTGTGCACAGCGGTGTGTACTCTGTATGTTAACAAGAAAAACGCATATAAGAAAGTGGTGCGCAAAAGCAGAGTAGTGACAGAATTGATGCGTATTATTGATATTTGAAGCATGTGTACCTGCACATTAACACACGGGTACTGTGGAATATATTTTTTACTCACCTAAAGCGCTCGTGGTCTCGTCCACTCAAAAAATTAGCATCTGTGCGGCGTCTGTGGCATCGGTGCTCTCATTGCATGCGATGGAGTAAAAATCAAAAGCACAGCTTTATCAGACAGTTGCAGTTTAATGTTGGCTGACGAGTCTTCAATGCGTCGCACGACTGTATTCCTGGACATGCTGACGTTGTTGAAGTCCGGCACTTTTTCCGGGCACATTTATGAGGTCTCCATCTGAAAAAGGCTTGCCATATCTTGCGATGAGTTGGGCGACCTCATAGCTGGCTATTGGAGCCTTTTCCTGGACCTTTTGAGCACGAACAAAAAAACTGTTTCTGACCCTGCAGGAGAGCTACCATTTGCTTTAATTTCTGCTCTCGCTCAGCACCAGTGTCGGATGCATAGGCCTGATGTTTGGTTTCATAATGACGTCGTACATTATACTCTTTCATAACTGCCACAGTTTCAGTGCAGATCAAACAGGCACACTTCCCCTTGAATTCTTTGAAGAAATATTCACTCTCCCACTATGTCTGAAATTTTCTGCACTCACTTTCTACCTTTGGCTTCTTTGGTTCTGCCATGTTTAGTAACTTAGGGGTAAATTTCTTCTGTGATGTCCTTTTTGGTGGAGCAACTGCCTTGATCAACAGCAGCTCCCCCTGGTGTTGAAACTAAGAAGATCAATACACTCAAGCAAAAGTTGAAGTGCGGCTATATTCTATTTATAAAATGGGACACCCCTGGCCTAGACGAACTGTAGTCAGAATGCATATCTGCGGATAGATCTTAATAGACCAGCACGACAGATCTGGTGCAGTGGTGTATATTTCCCGCAAATATAGTGTAAACAGAAGAGATTTCATAACTGGTGTGCTTAGTTTACTGATTCTGTTTCCCTTTAAAAACACACACACACACACACACACACACACACACACACACACACACACACACACACACACTACATTGCTTTAGATAAGGATGAACGAATTGCTTGGATGGTACGTTCTGATCAACACCCACATCAGGATTCTCTTAGCATTTATTATCCCTATTGGGAATCTCTCTGGTGTCAGTGTAAGGTGATCCCCACAGCAGTAGCAAGCTGCATAGCTCCGATTTTAAACTCTGATACTTCCCTTTTAGAGAGCACGTATTTGACATCAGGTTCATCTGGATAAATGCTATTCAGGAACAACAGCTTATTAACCATTCATTGGGCATTGAGCATTATTGTGTTGAGTTATTATCTGAGCCAGCTGAAATCAGCTATTTTGCTGATACTATAGAAGTTTATGAATGTGCATGAACAGTAAGGTGACCATGATCCACCACCCTCACTCTGACAACAGTTTCTTTTTGCTGTAACTGTGATGTTTACTGTAGTGGGTTTTTAAACTTACTGAAGTTTACCATTCTAATAAACCTATGCTAATTTCTGCTGGGTACAAGGAGAATGTGTCACGGTTGATAGCAGGGACTCAAGCGCAGAGCAGGTTGACGTTTCCAAACACAGTTTATTTACAACACCAGTGCAGAATATATACAGTGAGGGGGGAAATTGAAGCTCTCTCACACTCTTTCTCATCTCCACGTGCAAACTTACACACGTTTGCGCAGCAGGAAGGTCACAGGTCCGGGGAGGAAAACTATCACACAGGAGAGGGAAATTATTCACAAGTCACAAACACTCAAGCACTCAAGCACAGATTCACGGGAGATGAGAGGATCACTAACGTGTCTTGCACAACCATCCAGCGATGAGAAGGTCTGCATCCCGGCCTTAAATAGTGGAAAGGTAATGATAGCTAATTGCGAACAGGTGTGTGGGCCAAGGGCGGAGCCCACAGTGAGCTCCGCCCAGGCAGAGCAGTGAAGGAGAGAGAGAGAGAGAGAAAACACATGTAGCCTTGCGGGGCCGGCTGTCAGGGTCCTGGGACTGGGCGACCCAGGAGCCCTGGGCAGTCATGGACCTGTGTTATTGTTGTGTATTTTGGTGTTGCTTCCCCTTCTCTGTGCTTGTGTATATGTGTGTGTGTGTGGGTGGCTGAGCACTTGTTTATAGGCGGCGTCAGGCCTGGAGGGTGTGGCCCTGCAAGGGGACTGGCCACACCCGAAGCCACACACCTGCTGCTGATCAGGCCTCGTCGGGGGAGCTACTTAAGAGAGTCTTGGAGCTCCCACCGACGCGGGATCATTGCTTGGGACTCCACGTTAGTTACCCAGTTTAGGTTTTGGTCGTGTAGTGTATGCCTGCCATTGTTCAGTGTCCTGACTGCTGCCGCTATTGTTTCCCGCAGGAGGAGCGTGGAAGGCTTAAGGAGCAGCGAGCACCGGGAGTGCAGACACGGGAGCAGAGAGCACTTGGAGGACACGACACGGGAGTCTGGGGAAAAACACGGGGATTTATTGTTGTTTGATATCACCCTCTGTAAATAAACGCACTGCTTGAACTTTGAGCTCCGCGCCTGGGTCCTCCTTCCCCACATCCCCACGGTCTGCCAGCCAGACCGTGACAGAATGATCCCGCCCAGCATGGACCCAGCGGACTCATCGGAGAGATTCAGGAGGGAGGTTACGGATAAAGTTTATAGACTCTGTGACCTTTTGCTGGAGGCGCACGAGGAAAGATTTCATCGCACTGTGGAGAAGCGGCTGAAAGAGACGGTGTCTTGCTTCCCGTGGGTACTGGATACGCTCTACCCGATCATCACGGACTTCCTGGTTAACACGCTCCACCTCCACTCTCCTGTTCAGGCTGCTCACCGGCCCGGTCAGCTGGTGGATTCACAGCCTGAGACGCCGGCCCCGACGTCTACTCGGAAACGACGTTCGCGCCGCCGGCGTTCCTCACCGCAGCCACATCCACGGTCATCTCAAGAGCCGGCTGTGGTGAGTAGTACGGACAATTTTCCATTTCCCTCACCATCTGTGTTTTTGTCTGCAGTGGACGAGCTGACGGCGCAGGTAACATCACCTCGGTCAGAGGTCTCCACACCACCCGCTGCTTCTTCACCATCTGCAGCTGTAACACCGCCATCGTCTCATCTGCCTGCAGCCACCGTCCTAATTTCTTTTTCACTGCCAGCTGCGGAGCTCTGCGAGCCGGAGCAGGAGCTCAGTGAGCCGGAGGAGCTCGCGCTGCCAGCCGAGTTGCGGCTCAGCGAGCCGGAGCCGGAGCTCGCGCTGGCCGAGCAGGAGCCCAGCGAGCCGGAGGAGCCCAGCGAGCCGGAGGAGCTCAGCAAGCCCGAGCAGGAGCTCAGCGAGCGGGAGGAGCCCGCGTCGCCAGCTGTGGAGTTCAGCGAGCCGGAGGAGCTCAGCATGCCCGAGCGGGAGCTCAGCGAGCGGGAGGAGCTCAGCGAGCGGGAGGAGCCCAGCGAGCTAATGCTGGAGGAGCACAGCGAGCCGGAGCAGCTCAGCAAGCCACCCACTGAGGACCCCGCACCGCTACTGGCGAACCTCAACGAGCCGGAGGGACCGGCGTTGCCGGCAGAGGAGCTCAGCGAGCCTGGTGAGCCCGCGCTGCCACCGGAGGAGCTCGGAGGTCCGGAGGGATCCGCGGAGCCAGAGCTGGAGGTCGGCGTGCCGGAGGGGCCGCCACGTCCTGCAGCCCGGCCGCCACGTCCTGCAGCCCGGCCGCCACGTCCAGCAGCCCGGCCGCCACGTCCTGCAGCCCGGCCGCCACGTCCAGCAGCCTGGCCGCCACGTCCAGCAGCCCGGCCGCCATATCGGGAATCGTGGGTTGTGCTGAGGCGGGAGCTGCGACGCCGCCGCCACCGGACCCGTGGCCACCCGCCGGAGCTGCGACGCCGCCGCCACTGGATCCCGGGCAGGCCGCCTGGGGAGCAGCGCTGCCGCCGTCGGACACGGGGCAGGCCGCCGGAGGAGCAGCAGCGCCGCTACCGCCACTGGAGCCCGGCAGGCCGCCTGGGGAGCAGCGCCGCCGCTACTGGGCCCGGGGCTCGCCACCGGAGGGGCAGCAGTGCCGCCGCCACTGGAGCAGTGGCAGGCCCCCAGAACTGTTTTTCTGCTGCTGCCGGACCCGTGGCCGTCCGCCGGAGCTGCAACGTCGCCGCCATTGGACTCGAGGTAGGCCCCCTGAACTCTTGTGAACTCCTGAACTGTTGTGTTGATGGGCCGCCTGAGACTGTTTTGTGGCGTTTTTTCTTTTTTGCTCCGCTGCCGGATGCGCGGTCGGATTTTGGGACTGTGACCTTGGGGGGGTTATTTCTTTGGTGGTTGTTGCTCGTTTTTGTTCTGGCCCTCCGTCCTGGACCTCCCACCGCCCGCCCTGGGTTGGTTGTACTGTTGTTTTTGGTTTGTGTTTTTGGGTCGTCGGGAGCCGACCCTTAGAGGGGGGGTACTGTCAGGGTCCTGGGACTGGGCGACCCAGGAGCCCTGGGCAGTCATGGACCTGTGTTATTGTTGTGTATTTTGGTGTTGCTTCCCCTTCTCTGTGCTTGTGTATATGTGTGTGTGTGTGGGTGGCTGAGCACTTGTTTATAGGCGGCGTCAGGCCTGGAGGGTGTGGCCCTGCAAGGGGACTGGCCACACCCGAAGCCACACACCTGCTGCTGATCAGGCCTCGTCGGGGGAGCTACTTAAGAGAGTCTTGGAGCTCCCACCGACGCGGGATCATTGCTTGGGACTCCACGTTAGTTACCCAGTTTAGGTTTTGGTCGTGTAGTGTATGCCTGCCATTGTTCAGTGTCCTGACTGCTGCCGCTATTGTTTCCCGCAGGAGGAGCGTGGAAGGCTTAAGGAGCAGCGAGCACCGGGAGTGCAGACACGGGAGCAGAGAGCACTTGGAGGACACGACACGGGAGTCTGGGGAAAAACACGGGGATTTATTGTTGTTTGATATCACCCTCTGTAAATAAACGCACTGCTTGAACTTTGAGCTCCGCGCCTGGGTCCTCCTTCCCCACATCCCCACAGTCTGCCAGCCAGACCGTGACACCGGCTGGGTACACACGGGGACCATGACAGAATATTGTCAACTATATCCAGTCTGTATAGGTCACACAGACACTGCATTTATGTTTTGGTTTGTTGTCTTTCACAAAGCCAGTGTGAGAACTGATTTCAAACAAGTGCTGCTTCACATTCACAGAGGTGACCTTCATCTGTGGGGCATAGCTGACCACCATTAACCCAAACAGTTGTGCAGTCAGTGTCACTGTAAATGTGTTTAGTTCCTCCCTGTAACCTCGGGAGAATCCATTAACTTTGCTTTCAGTTGTATCCCTACGGCTCTACTCATTGAGTGCTGAAAAAATGACCCATCAGCCCTCTGATGTACATGTAGATGTCTCTATTTAATACTTTTACTGCTGCAGATATAACACCGACTGTGAAAGCTGCCATAGGAAAATACACCGAGCTTCTTATTTTCACCAGGAGTGCTTCATTACTGTAGTCTAAACAAGACTGGGTAGTTATCCATCTGCACTGTCTACCATCTGTTTCTGCCTCCTGATCATTTCTCTTCTCTGTACCATCCTCTTGTGTGAAGCTGCTGCTGCTGCACGTTTCCTGTCTCCATGCATGTTCATCCTGTCTGCGCCCTGATAATGCAGACTGAATAACAGAGCAGGGACAGCCCGCTGTATTAAGAGATAAGAAGCTGCAGATGAGGGCAACAACGGAGGAAGCAAATGTCAGCCTGTCACAGTGATGATGAGTCACAGGGTGTAACAGCTGTGACATTTCACCACAGCGGAGGTGTGAGAATGAAGATGACAAAGGAGGGCTTTCATGCTGGTTGGGGTGGGGAGCAAAAATCAAATGTTTTCTTCACCCAGCATGTTTACTTAGTGAAAGATATGTACAAAATGTATATGTGGCTGGTTTTTTACCTCCGATCGAGGTGTCGAGGAAGGCCTAATCTGGGTTTAAAAGATCATTTTGAGTTATTTGCAGAGTTGCACAATCTGAAGGAGATTGCAGATTTCACATCAATCATTTCAAACGTGAGAACAAAACATGTAACAAAAACAACAACCCTAACGCCAAAGTACAGTCATGTGAAGAACGTTTTCGCTGGACTTTATGCAGCCCAGTATGAAAAATTAAGCACATTCTTATTGCCCCCATAAGAATTAAAGGGGTAAATTATCAGCCATGTGCTGATAATCGGATGCACCTGATTGGTCATCAGCAAATGTGAGACCACTGATGTTTTGGCAGCTTTGCTTTTCTGGAGCAATCGTATGTGCATTCACACAATGATGGAGTCCTCCCAGCAAATATATCCCATGGTCAGACTGTTCAAACGTTCGTGTAGGCACAATTAGAAACACTCTGAATATGCATGTTTGAAGGGGTTGTCACAAGAAAGCCTCTTCTCTCTATAAAGAACATGGCAGCGTGGCTTACAGAGGCTTACATCTGAACAAACCACAAGACCTGTGGAACAACGTCCCTTGGACTGACGGGACCAAAGTCAAACACCTCTGTCAAGCACGGTGGTGGAGGGGTGATCATTTGGTAATTAACTGTTTACCAGAGTATTTTAGGGTCAAACATGAGCAGTCTGTCTGACTGCTAAAGCTTGGTCAAGACTGGATCATGCAACAGGAAAGCGATCCCCAGCACAGCAGCAAGTCTATAATACATTTATCACAGCAGAGTGTGGTCCGTGTGTACACAGACCATTAATGTGAAAAAAACTCAAACAAAAGTATCATGGTCCTGAGTCTGCCGACTCAGTGTTTTGTGTTTCTTTATGCTTTTGTCTATCCTGAGTAGGTATTCTGTTATGATTCGCTATTTGTTAGGTTTCTGTTCTGTGCCTGCCCTGGTCCCACTTCTGTGTTCTGTCTGTCTATGGTGTCACACTGTCTGTTTGTGAATCTGTCTGTTTAGTTCAGTGTCTTGTCTGGTTCTCTGTGTCTGAGTTTCCTGTTTTATTCTGAAGGTCCCCGTCTCGTGTGAGTGTGTTCAGGTTACGTTTCCCCTGTCCCGTCAGCTCTGACTTCTCCCTGGTGTGTTGCCTTCCTGTCTCTCATCCCCTGATTACTGGTGCGTGTATTTAAGCCCTGTGTGTTCTCCTGACTGTTGCCAGTTCGTCTGTGTTCCACGGTGTCCTGTTCCTCGTCTGCGTCTCTCTGCCACTCACCCCGTTTCGTATGTTCTCTGGTTTATTATTTAGTTTTCCCAGTTTAGGTCTTCCCTCACTGCCTGTTTTGCCACTCCACCACTTGTAAATAAACGCCACTCGTATCATCAGTCATTTTGGGTCCTCCTTTCCTCCAACACCACATGGCTTTCCAAAAGGAAACATTAAAACATAATTTTTTCTTTTGAATCTGTACGATTACTGTGAAATAATCAGCCCTGTGGGCCCTTTAATTCCTCCTACTGTTGCTTCAAATTCAAATTTTATTTTTCACACACACAACCATACACAGTATGACATGTGGTGAAACGCTTATTGCTGTGCAATGCCCGACCGTTTAATGACAGTAAGATTTACAGTGTTATAGATTACTACAAAAATGTACAGATTTTATCTTAGAAATTTATAGTAAAAATGTGCAAATAACAGTTTACATAAGAAATTATGAATAAAAAGAAATTATAAATTATAAGAGGTGTGCAAAAAAACCCAGAGTGGGTGTGGTGCTCCACCTGCTCCTTCCCTACATTTAGATGTGACTCATTGACTGTTTATAAGTCTATGAGTCTGATGACACCATTGTGATGTCACTCATTACTTTGGACTTTTTGATGTCCTGAATCTTCAGAAATCGTGTTTGGGTTCCACCGTGTGTTTTTGCTTGTTTGTTTGTTTTAAGCCATATTTGAATGACAGGATGCTAAGCTAACAGTGGAGAGGTTAAGTTCAGTGACTCGTATTAACTGTGGTAGAGCCTAGCATACAGTTACAGCTCCATGTGTTCATAAACCAATCAGCCAAAGCAGCCACACTCCTGACTTTAAAGCTGACAAGGATCCAAAAGATGCTTTTAAAAAAACATTCACCCCCTGTGGTTGTTATGAAGGGGAGCTGTCCACACAGACCAAAAACTAGTTTGTGTAGCAGGCTGCAAACTTCTCACTGTGTTTAATTTGTTTCCAGTGCTGGAATATTGCTACTACGTTTCCTTTTCTTTTTACTATTGATCTACATGACTCTAATGTAAGCGATTAATACTCTGTTAAAGAGCTCTGTTTGGTGATATGTGCGTTTAGTGATACCGCTGAGTCGAGCAGCAGTTAAACTAAACCTGCGTTCTTCTTAAATGAAGGTGAGGTTCTCGCTTCAGTTACTCATAATGAGCAATTTAACGTTCATCTGTTGTCTGAACAAACACCCTGCTCTTACCAGATAAGGCCTGGGAACATTTTCTTTCTCGCCTGTCACGCAGAATGAGTCTGAATGCAGTCATATTGACAGATAGATTAAGGAGTATTGATGTAGGATGTTTTTACCCACAGTGTGCCTGCCAATAAAGACAGCCAAAGAAGCGACACTTAAAAGGCTGTGACCTAATTACAGATAATATTCTGAAAGTTTGACTGTAAAAGGGATTTTTTTTCTGGCTGTCAATGAACCCACGAGCAGGACTAGAGTGCTACTTCCCCATGACGCTGTAGACAAGATGACTGTTTGGTTAAAGAGGTCCATCAGTGCCTCGTACCACACATTATACAAATTTCTAAAATGTTCAGCACCAAACAAAAATAAATAATAAAAATATGTCTGAGTAAAGTCATAAGCAGAATAAGAATAAGAGTTAAAGACATAAAGCCAACACACGATGCACATTCAGTGTCTTAAAGAGCTTAAACCTTCAGCAAACACAGATCAAGTATTTGTGTCCTCAACCAACAAAGTCTGACAGAGGAAATGGACTCAGTGTTGCTATTATAGTAAATAAATCTGCAGATGTATCAGTCACACTGTGTTTTCTGTCACTCTCAGGATTTCTTGCCTTCTTTAAAAGAAGCTGACAGCAGCGTAAGACATGAACTCTGTCTCACACACAGACACAAAGATGCTCGGGGCATCAGACTTCATAGCTCTCGCAGCTGCAACGATTTCATATTTTGCTGTTCTACAGGCTAAAAGAACAAAGACTGACAGGAGATGACGTGACATCACTTCAACTGTTGAGCAGTGTTCTCCAAGGAGTTACAGTAGCCTGCCGCTCAGCCTCTCAAGAAACCACTTACATGGCAGAATAAACCTGCGGGCACAATGTTGACATACGAGGTGCAGATTAAAGAACAGTTTTGAAATATTTTAGCAGAAGTTACTAAGAAAGTTTTAATTCTCTGATGTGCATGAAATAAAGCAGAGATAGTGTCTAAGTCAAATTGGTTTCTATAATTAAAACAGCCAGTGTGGTCCTGGATACACTGACTTAAACAAGCAATGCTAAATCCTGCCTCAGATCTCTCAGATTAGGATTCATTTCTGGGGATTTGTGTGCCAGTTTGCCTGGAGATAAGGATGACTTCAATAAGCAGATGCTGTGAGTGTTTGACATGATGATCATTTTAAACATGCAGCACGTTGTTAATGCACACATACAGTAACACTCTAAGAATGACTTTTCTATTTACTGTTGGGAGTCTCCGACAGGTGCTCGTAACAAAACGTAACTCGAATCTACTTCCATAAATGCCCCATCTCATGAGCAAAGCTGAATATCAATCGTCCTGGTCGTTCCTTACAAACAGTATGACTTTGAAATTTATATTTCACTATGAGCTGTGTTTCGTGCCTACAACAAAGGGAACAGACCTGTAAAAAAGCAGCAATCATTTTATTTTACCTAATCGCATCTTAACCCAAAGCAGGATTTTTGTCTCTGTCATCAGGCTTCCAAACAACCCTAGTTTAAGAACTCTGACTTACACCATCAACCCATGGAGTCTGCACATGCTGATATTTTTTTTGCCTATTAAACAAAAATAAAATCACTTACATTGATAGGAATGCATGTCTTTTATCCCGCCCCTCCCTAAGCCTGGTTCTCCCGGAGGTTTCTTCCTGTTAAAAGGGAGTTTTTCCTTCCCACTGTCACCAAAGTGCTTGCTCATAGGGGGGTCATATGATTGTTGGGCTTTTCTTTGTATGTGTTATTGTAGGGTCTACCTTAAAGTATAAAGCACCTTGAGGTGACTGTTGTGATTTGGTGCTGTATGAATAAAATTGATTGAATCTACTGTATGTGTTGTGGCCCAGCGGCCAGAGGAAAATGAGATGGTCACAAGCGTGGGATCCAAACCGTAAGCAAGGTGAACAAAAGTTTATTTTCCCACGAGGTAAACATAAAATCCAAATTTAAACTATGGCACTATATTAGTTGGCGTGCTATCAAAACTAAGACATGTAAGATAAAACTAGTCAGCTCTAGAATACAGTGGTACAGCTGTGACTGTTGGGGGTGGAAGCTGAGCCGGGGGGATACTATGAAGAAACCGGGGCACTGAAATGAGAGGAGAACACAGTCAGAGTGGTCCAGCAGTAAATCAGCGAGTTCCCAAAGTCAAACCGAGTCACCTTACTTGGTTACAGGTGGAGGGAAGCAAGAGAGGACGGGTGGAGCCCAAGGTCCAGGTGAGCATGAGGCCGAGGCACAGGGAGGCAGGCAGGTGAGTGACAAAAGAATTAGCAATGATTTACCAGCAGCAGGTGACCAAGGTCCAGGTAAGCAGGGATGACTGAGGCAAGAAACCCACTCCACGAGCCCACTATGAAGACTGGAAAAACAAGTAAATGTTCACTCTAGATCTGGACTGAGCGATAGTAACACCACTGACTAACATGGGTTAGCAGACACTCAGGCGATGACTAATTGAGCACGCAGGTCTTATATGCTGCTGGAATAATTGCCCCCAGGTGGCCGGCCAGGAAGGAGCAACCAGTCTCCACCCAGAGGAGCAGGGCTGCTGCTGAATAACTACAGAGACCCACGCAGACTATGACATGATGCATATGAGGCTGTTGAGGGAGCAGAGTGCCCTGAGCCAATCAATGTTACATCTCAGATACCTGACATCATCCTAACAGAATTGTAGTTTTCAACAATGTTTCCACCACTTCCATGAGACTGACCAATAAGAGCAAAAAGTGGATTTCCCCCCCTTTCGTTGCTGTTCAGCTTTGGATAATAAATCACGCTAGTGAAACCCTCTGTTACCAGCTTATGTAATCCAAGGGAGTCTGTCAGTCTGCCTGTAGAGCGCTGCGTTTGATATTCAGTAAAAATCCAGTAAAAAATTTGTATTAACAGGACATACATACTTTGTTTACATGAGTAAGCTATGGAAGTTTAGATGGGCAACACTGGAACAATTTTTTTTAAGTGGGGGCGAGTACTGATGCTGCATAAAAAGATCTGGATTTTTGTCCAGCTACTCACTGACTGTACCTGACACACATAACTCCAATGAATATCTTGATGTACACATAAGAATGAAAGAGATGTGTGCTGTCACACAGTATGCATAATAACTTATTGTAAGGAAACTGGAATCAGCGCCAGTGTTTTGGGACAACGATGCAAAGGGACAAACGTAATAAAACACATGAATCAGTCAGACGGGTGTTTTAGATGCGATTTCTGCTCACTCAATGAACTCACAGAGGTTCGTGTGAATGGCAAACCTCCCTCCTTTCTTTCTCGTGAAAGCATCCCAGGGGACCTTGATGTTTCCAAACTCTCTGCTCTCATTTGATTGATGGTTCTGCTGATGGTGTGCTGTCAGTTTCCATTGGCAGCGAAGCTCTGGCGGGCCGCTCGTCCTGAATATCAAACGGCTCGTGACCTTCCCCAGATTTCTCCCCAGCCATGTGAGACATACATGGAAGGTGACAGGAATCTGGTGTATGTGTCTGGTTATGTTTGCGGTACACACAAACATAACCAGAGTACTGACCGTCTGCAAATCTCATCTTCCTGATGTCAGGCAAAGATCAGGGTCTAGCAAAAACCCTTTATTATGTAAAATGTGACAGATTTTTTTTAGCACCACTTTCTGCACGCTGTCTTTTTTTCCCAACAAAATGAATATCCAAACTGTTTATATCTGCTGGTGACAGAGTGTTTTTTTCTTTAAAAGGCTGGATACTGTTGCTCTGAAGGTCTAAGACCCTTGGGAAAGATCCAACTTCAACCACAGCGCTCCTCCTTCTCTGTTAGTGATGTTCGAATACCTGTATTCCGTGCCCCTCGGGATCTTACTCTACCGAATATACCTGCTGTGCTAAGGGCTTTATTCATTTTCAAAGAAAGACTGATCCAGTACGCTGCTAATAATCAACTGTCCCTGCAGCTCCCATGAAGGGTACCCTTGTGGGGCTTTTTGCTCGTGTACACATCCACTTTCTCTGACAAAAGTTTCTAAAAACTTTTATACTCAAGAAGTTCTGCCAATATGACCTCTTGTTTTTTAAATGTCTAAGTCAAAAACTTTTTAGTTTTTTAAGTTTTTTAAAAGTCTAAGTCATCATAGGTTGTAAAACTAACATCATATTTGGAGAAAGGCATAACCTACTTTTTGGGGAAAAATGTAAATAGCTTTGAATGTATGTCACCTAGAATAATTATTTTCTTTCTTCTGACTTGCCAAGACTTGGAAGAACGATTGGAGTTGTCGCCAATGATGATTTACACCTACACAAAGGTGAAGGTATATGAAATATTAATATATTAGCATTGTGGAAGAAACCTTGCTCATCCTAAAAACTGTAGGATGAGTAACTCAAAGCTTCCCTTCCACTTCAAAAATGTAAAAGATATTGAAAAAAGAAAGGTTATAAGCAGAGACCAAACCCGGGTGTATTTTGTGTCCTCTCAGTGCTGGAGCTCTTTCCATGGAGAGAACGTCTGTCCCAGGTTCACACTCTTAACACCTGCTAGTTTGTTACAATTGCAGGAATGTTGTTGATGTAGTTTAAAAAAGATAAAAATAAAAACTGTCACTTGCTCATATTAATAGACACTTAAATTTATATTGAATTAAGATGCTCCTTTGCTACAATAATGATACCAACAGAGCTGCCTTTGTAAAGCAGAGCAAAGGATTTCAAGTCTCTTTTTATTTACATGGCAGGATTAGTCTTCCCTGTTTTCATAGGCTGCAGATTCACCTAAGCTGATGCAGTTTTACCTTTATGAAAATCAACACAGGAACCTGTTCACACCTACTACTTTTACAGGGTTTTTGCCTTTATGGAACAACCAGATATAAAAGGTTTTTATAAGAAAATTTGTAGTTTCAGAATCAAGAGAATTCATCTAAAAGGTATCTCTTCTAGAAAAAACTCTTATCTTATAGCAACATAACAAACAAAAAACAAAACAAGTGATAGCCTAACCCTCAAAGGACCACCAGTGACCTGGTGGATGTTAACAGGTAAGAAGTTAACAGGTGAGCTACAGAACTCGCGCAAAGCTAGGAACAAGCAGGCAAAACAAGTAGCCTCTTTCTCTTTTGGTTTCCTTTTCTGTTTCTGTTCTGTGTTTGATATTGTACTGTACTTTAGACAGCATTGTGTAGTGAAAGCAAGGCTCATACCTGGAAGCACAACTAGATCTTGGTTCAACTGGCGATCATTCTAGAATTATGAAGAACTACCATCATTGCCTCACTCCTCCAATGTCTGGACTACTAAGTATAACTCCTTTTGTGAGAGTAGGAGAAAGTCTGGTGGTCAGCAATAGTGAGCATGTCCTTAGTAGTAGTTTCATTTTTAGTGTGCCACTACAGTGTGCAATATACACTACCAATTTAAGAAAACATACAATGCAAAGTGAAATGTGAACACTGCAAATGGTCGCTTTGAAGTCAAGGACCAGGTCAATGGCTGCTCATAATCAGATGTTCTCTTCAAAGTTACCCCCTTGTACCAAGGTGGTAATAAAACAGCAGTAAAAAGGAGTCAGTCTGCTGTTAGTTTGTGATCGAATAGAGTCCCACTGATAATTAAATACAGTGTTTTCTAATAATAGGGTGATACTGTAATAAATAAGCAAAAACTACAAATCTGTTTCCATTTACTTTTCAATAGAAAATGCTTTGATTGCCCTTCCAAGTCAGTCTCTAATTTCATATGTACCATGAAGCGTATTTAAAGTACAAATACTAGAGATGAAAACATTAATAATTTCAAACATATGAGAAGGAAACGCAGAGAAGGAAAGACTGGTCAGATGAATGACATCAACAATGAAAGAAATGCGAGTAGAAAGATACAAAGACAAGCGAGAGCAGCAAGTCGTTTCCAGAATTTCTACAGCAGGGCAACCTGGACTGTACTCTAACTCTAAGGCACAATAAAATCACTGAGACTGAAACAAATCTGCCAAGAGATAGTGTTAGGCCTGAAGTGTTAAAGAATAGGCAACTAATTAAAAAGTAAGACATAAAAATGAAGTCCAAGCTTTGATTGAAAAGGGCTCCACAGCATCTGATGTATGCTGAGGTTAGTTCAAGTCCTGTGTTTCGCTGACTTCTGGGGACAGGCAGGGACTCTGTATTCTACGAGCACATTTTAAAAAAGATCATTAGCGCTTATAGGACTTGATGGTACAATCCCGATGTTCTGTGTTTGAAGAAGGATGTAACAACCTTGCTGGGGTTGTGATGTAGGTACCCTGTCTTCTGTATTTCTTTGATAATATCTTCTGCAAAAATGACCACAAGATGAGGTGAAATTAGTTGCTATTATCTCTGTTGGAAAGACCAGATTGTGATCACGGTCAATGTGATCTTTCAGGTCTTGTGCCAGGTCAAGGAAGGATGTGCTGACTATTGCTGATGACCACCAGACCTTTTCCTACTTGGTAGTCCAGACATTGGAGACAATGGTGATAGTTCTTCATACTTCTAGAATGATCGCCAGTTGAACCAAGATCTAGTTGTGCTTCCAGGTATAGCAGCCGTGGGACGGACTGGTTTTGCCAGTTGGCTCACTGGCTCTGCTTGGAGTGCCTTTGTGGCTATTCCTGCTTTCTCTTGGGACCAAATCTGCTCGTTTATCGGCTTTCTTGTCTGGGTAGATGAAGCCTTATGCCAGAAATCAACAAAGTTCAGCTTTTTCTACATTTCTTGATACTACAGTGATGCTAGTATTAACAGACTCCTTAAAACTCTTTGTTTTATCGAGACTACAGATGTTTTACTGTTTTTATCACTTATCCTAAAATGTCTTCAGTTGGCTGAATGTTCCTCTGCCCACCTGAGCTTAAAGTTATCATGAGGTTGTTGTAAAGTTGCACTGGGTGTGACTTCTCATACTGTTATACTCCTTTAGTGGCATTTGTAACTACCATAGTTTTTATCATCTCTTGCACTTCTTTGGTTAACAGTCTCTTTCTCTACTCTGTTTTCTCTTGACCTTTTTTGTTAGCTGAAATTTGAAAATTAGCTCAATAAATGTAAGAAATTAACTATGGAGCCAGAGTTGTGTTCTATTCACATGTAGTATTTTTGGAAGAATCATTTGTCCTTGGTACACATGAAGCACACCAAACAATTTTGTACCAAGAACAAAGACAGCATGTTAGAGTACTCCCTGTAACTCTTTAAAACCTTGTTAAATCAAAAGTGCAATCTAACCACCTAAACTTAAATGGATAAAAAAAAATCACGTTTCAATTATGGATATTTTCTTTCAGCCACAGAATTCAACTTCAAAAATATCTTGACTTTATCAAAAGACTAAAAGTAAAAGAAAACTCAAATTAACTTAAAATTCATGAAATCATCTGTGTTACGTTGGGTTAAATGTCTGCTTTTGTTTTACAGTGATTTCTGCTTTCAGATTAATCTATTAATGCTTAGGTTGGTTTCTGCATATTTAATATTAATATTTAATATTTTCCATGATCTCACTGAAAATAACTTTTCTTGCAATATGTTTCACATATTTGTAGGCTGTGATCACACTTCAGGTATTTCTGTATGTTCTGGGTGATCAAATCAAATCAAATTTATTTATCAGCACATTTAAAAAAACAACATAGGTTGAACCATGTTTGGGGTGACCGTGGCTCAGGGGTTGGGAAGCATATCTGTAACCGGAAGGTCGCCGGTTCGATCCCCGGGCTCTCTGTCCTGGTCGTTGTGTCCTTGGGCAAGACACTTTACCCTACTGGTGCTGGCCAGAGGGGCCGATGGTGCGATATGGCAGCCTCGCTTCTGTCAGTCTGCCCCAGGGCAGCTGTGGCTACAACTGTAGCTGCCTCCACCAGTGTGTGTGAATGCAAGAGTGAATGAATAGTGGCATTGTAAAGCGCTTTGGGTGCCTTGAAAAGCGCTATATAAATCCAATCCATTATTATTATTATTATTAACCAGAGTGCTGTACATAATGAAAATAGTAAACATTCATAGAAAATATAATGGAAGACTAGTCATAGTTGAAAGCTAGAGAATACAAGTGCATTTTCAAGCGGGTTTTAAAAATGTCAAGTGTTGGCGAAGACCTAATGTTAAGGGGCAGACTGTTACAGAGCTGCAAAAGCTCGATCACCTCGGTTTTTCCGTCTGGTTCTGGGGATGTCCAGGAGCAACTTATCTGCCGACCTAAGAGCTCTGCTTGGAGTATTTTTATTCAAAAGGTCCGAGAGATAAGATGGAGCTAATCCATTCAGAGATTTAAAAACAAACAACAAAATCTTGAATTTGATTCTACGATGTACTGGTAGGCAGTGCAAACGTGCCAGAATTGGGGAGATATGATTTGCTAGTCAGGCCGCCACATTCTGAACGAGCTGCAAATGAGAGAGTAGGGCCTGGTCAATAGCAAAATAGAGACTATTACAGTAGTTAAGCCTGGATGATATAAATGCATGAATCACTCGAAATCGGCAGATGACAACCTGGTCTTGGTTTTTACAATCGCCCTCAGCTGGAAAAACCTGGTTTTAATAACAGAATTTATTTGGTTCTCAAATGAGAAAAGAGCTATCGAGAAACACTCCTAAACCTTTAGCAAACAGAACTTGTGGGACAAGGTCAACATTAAGGGAAAAACGGGGGTCAGGTATAATCTCAGCTTTTTGATCGTTTACATGCAAAAAATTTAAAGCAAACCATGACTTCATATAATCAACACTGTCAAGTAAAACTTTAAAAGGGTCTGCAGAGTTCTTTTTCAAGGGAAAATAGATTTGAAAATCATCATCAGCGTAGCAGTGAAACGAGATTCCATGATTACTAACAATAGAACCTAGCGGGAGCATATAGGGGAAAAAAGCATTGGGCCAAGGACAGACCCTTATGGGACCCTACGCGTAAGGAGGGTGGATGTAGAAGAGGAGCAATTGAACCTGACAGAAAAACTCCTATCAGTTAGGTAGGATCTGAACCATTTAAGTGCAGTACCCTTAATGCCCACACAATTTTTCAATCTTGATAGCAGAATCCCGTGATCCACTGTATCAAATGCCGCACTCAAATCTAAAAGCACTAAAATGAAGAATCTGTAGTCAATAAAAGATCATTAAGAACTTTTAAAAGCACAGTTTCAGTGCTATGTAGTGCTTTAAAACCAGACTGAAATGACTCTAAGGTGGCATTAGTCTCCAGAAAGGCCTGGAGCTGAATAAAAGCAACAGAAAAGAAAGTTTAGAGATTGGTCTAAAATTTGAAATAACGGTTGCGTCAAGGTTAGTTTTTTTAAGAAGTGGGTGGGCAATAGCATGTTTAAGATCAAGTGGAAAGGTTACAGTTAAACGGGAGGTGTTGATAATAGGTAAAACATGAGGGCCAATAGGTTATAACAACAAATAGCAGAACTAGTCCTTGTACTATATACACTGAAAATGACAACAATATTTACAAATGCAAAAATAGAAACAGGAGTCAGCCAAATTAATGTATCCGCAACATCTGGATCAGATGTTTGTGTAATAGCTATTGTGCTGTTTAATCTAATTCAGAGTTTGATTGGCTAAACCTGTCAATGTCCATGTGAAGGGTCCAGTAGAACTGTTAAACACTTGGAATCAACTGCACCTTATTACCTGCTTGATTCGTCAACCTCATTACCCCATGTTTAGCCTTTGAGTCAATTGTCCAACTCCTTTTTTTAGCCTCTGAAAATTGTTTTGTTTTTTTAAACTTCTTTAATTCAAGCTGCAAAATATGCTGTTGTAGAGTGGAGAGGCACTTCTACTTATGGACCTAACTGTACATACATTGAATAAATAATCAAGTACACAGTGACATTTTTGTTGTACACCAAGTACTTAAAGTCTACAAACTGTAGCAGGCCGCTTGGACTACTTTCTAACTTTAGCAAAGGTAAATCAGGTGCACAAGATGCTAGCTAAAGGAATAATTTCCCGTTATCCTAGAAGTACACTGAATGAATTTCTATGTAAATCCCAAATGGATGTGATAACAGCACTCGCCCACTGCTATCACATCCATTTGGGATTTACATATACTGCGCATGAAGCATTTTATTTAAAACACTGGCCGAGGTGAGATGTAGCATGATAAATGTGCATTTCACTTTTACTGCCTCCTCTATATCTGCTTGTGTATGTCTGTGTGACCTGAACAGCAGGTGTTGGGGGTGGATGTGACAGTTATTACAGGTGATAAATATTTAAATTCCTCCCTCTGCCTCGATGGCAGCTGGAAAATATTTACTGTGGATGGGAACTGAAGCTATTTGCTTTACAAGCCTGAGTGCACTTCTCAGTGGGATTCAAAAGAGTGAGTGGGATACAGAAGGCAGATATTTGTGTGTGAGAGAGTGAGCACAAGACAGAAATGGCTCACCAAGGAGGCAGGGAAGCAGTTAAAAAGAGAGGCAAATTTAATTATGGAGACAAAATGGAACAGCTGCTGATGGAAACCTGCTCCTTACGTGTTAACCAATCTCAAATTGATTACAGAATTGGATTTTCAAGCAGGGATGCCTCCATCTATGCTGACCTTGAAAACTCTTGCTTTTTCCAGTGAGGGTGAGGTCATCAAAGTGTGCGCTGTAAGACAGCAGCAAAAACTGATTTCATAGAGATTTAGAAAATATTTAAAGCTCCTTAATGCACCCAGGACATAAATTCTCTTTTATCAATATTAATATTGATTATATTAGACAGTATCATTTCTGACATATAGTTCTTCCTGTTCAAATTGATAAAACCTCCTTTTAACATGAAGACACCTCAAGCAGAACCAACCTCAGGGAGGGGTAGCCAGGGGACAAAAGACAGGACAAAAGACACACTGTGGAAGAGCCAGATATTAATAATAACCAATGAGAGTGATGTATAAACACACAGAACGTGAAAAGAGGTGAGTGAAGAAGAAACAAACAAGGAGCTGGATTCAATATTAATTTTAGTGGCGTCCAGTTGATGTAACAAGTGTCCTTACCACCAGTGTGAATTATAATGTTATTGTATCAGCGTTTACCCTTACCCAGCAGTTTCTGGGTTCCTTTTATGCCACCTACAGCTACCTAAATGGCTGCAGGTGTCTGTAGGCTGTTTCTCAGAACTGTCACCAATAACCAGACTGTTTTCTCCACTGAGTGGAGAAAGAACTTGGTGGTGTACCGTTTGGGCTTCCTGCTCACCATCAGCCAGTCCCCTCTGGTTTCCCAGCTGCTTGGGACAATCTGCTGCCACAGTGTTAATGGTGGCTAAGCTACCTTTACCTGCATCATGCACAGGAGCCTAGCAGGCTATAATACTTTACAGAGTACAGAGTCCGGCCTTTAAAGCTATAAACAGGTTCCTGTCTCCTCTATCAGAACAGTGGTAACCCAAGCACCTCACTGATGTCTTCCTTCTGAGCTGCATCTCCATTATTTTATTTTTTTGTTTTACTCAGCCCAGGCCTGCTTTGTCATTTTGGTCCTTTGCATCACATTTTTCCAGCACTTTCCCACACTCCCTCCTTTCAGCTTCCAAAGCTTGAGTCACACTGACTGAATATCTCGTCCATCTATCGTTCTGTACTAAAATACTAGTCTGGTTAGCATTATTACAAATAAGAGACTACAGCTATCAGGTCTGAAAACTAGAAGTGCCTCTAAACTGTGTTTTTAATTTCCAACAGAGGTGACACATCTAGTCTGTAAAAACCCAGCCTGCCAGTTTCATAACCACCAGTTTCATCTCTTGATGGATATAATATCATGTTTTTCCAAACATTATATAGTTGAAAACACAATAATGCAAGCTGTGCTTTACAGTGTGACTGGCCTGGGAAGCCTGTGCATGTCTCTCAGTTTCTCTCTCAGCTCTTGGTTTGGGTCACAAAGTCCCAAAAGTCAAAAGTTGTAAAAGGGAAAATGCTCTGCTTGACTTCACTAACTGAAGTCTACGATCCTAGACTTTATTCTGGTCACTTTGTCACTAATGTTCTGGAAACAGGTCAGCTGTGCTTTTGATCACCTGGGAAACTGCCGGTTTCAGGTACTCTGTAAAGAATAAAAATCAGTGGTTGAGTTAATGAACTCAACTTTTTTTTAAGGTAGAAAAGGAAAAAATAAATGTTGTCAAAGACAGACTGACCTGGCTTTTCATTGCTGTCTTTGTGTCTGAAGCCAGCCCATCAGTGCTGCTCACACAAAGGACAACACTGCTGCGTGTTCTGACTTGTGTTTGCTCCAAGCTGTGTGTGCATTTGATGTGTGTTTACAGTCTTGGATCCACACAACAACAGCAGCAGCAAAATAATCAAATATAAAAGTAAATGTAGAAAATCATCTTAGCTGAGAACACAGAAGCTTCATTCTAATGCAAGCCGAATATACTCTTGCATGACAGATGTGGAAGCTCTAAGTCAACAGTTACTGGCTTTGTAAACTAATGATACACGCTGAGATAAATAGATGAAGCGCTCAAAACAAGATGAAGAAGTTTTGCAGCTATTCGAATCAAACTTTTGTCTCTGGCAGCACACCATATGTTCATTCGCTCTTTAAATGCAATATTGACTCGGCTGGGGTTTAGGCAACGTGCTGTTATCTGAGACCGTCTTGCCACACTGTGGTGATTTCTTGATGGGAAGATGGCTCAGTGATGTCTCATAATGAAAACTCAAACGCAAATAACGGGAGAAGTGACGATTTCGCTCGCACATCACTCGTATCAGCTCACCTCTGTTTTCAATTTCACTCAATGTAATCATGGATATGAGTGTTTGCAGCCGCTCGCCTCCCCTGACTCTCCTTCCCCCTCAGATTAAACTGCAGCCAGTGGGAGATAGAATGCCGTCAGATGGAGCACCAGATATCAAAAATATCACAAATCAATGCTTATTCCCCATACAGCAAAAAGTAACACACAGTTTAACTCACATTGAGAACATAAACGGATTTACGGTGGGCTCACTCAGCCAGTCAGCAGCTCTTGATCAAATGTACTGAAGGGCAGCAGTGGGCATGTACTGTGTGTGTGCAGTAATCTTATAAGCACAAATAAAATTCCTTTCTGTTTGTGTTTGGCAACAAAAAGTTAAACCCAACAAGTAAATATTGGTTGTAAAGCATTTTCTTCATGTGAAAGTAACAAAAACATAGGAAGTCATTTTTCGCAGGATTAAAAAGGTTCTTCACTCATAAACAAAAAACTCCAGCGAGGCTAAGAGGGGGACGAGTATCGTTTTCAGTTTTGTACCTTTATTTGTGTTCTCATCTTATTATTGTTAAGGTTTTGGGTTCTGTTTTGCATTTCTATTTTCTCCAGTTCTTCTTGGTGTGTGATTATGTAGTTCTTACGTGTTGGTTTCCATACTCCCTCTGTTCTGTGTCCAGTCAGTGTCTGTGTCTGCCCTGGTTCTTCGTCTCTGTTCCCTCTGTTGCAGTGCCTGCTTGTGAGTCTGTGTCTGTAGGTTCAGTCTGTGGTTCTTGTTTTACTGTGAAAGTCCGTGTCTCATGTTAATGCATCTGGTTTTGCTTCCTTTGTCTCATCAGCCCTGATTTGCCCCAGCTGTGTTTCCCTCCTGTCTCTCATTCCCTGATTGCTCCCTCTGTGTATTTAAGCCCTGTGTTTTCTTTGGTCTGTCTTGCGATCTACCTTCATCTCATGCTGTGTGCTTTGGCTACCTGTCTGTGTAAGTTTATTTGGTATTTTCAGTTTAGTTAGACTGGGTATCAGCAGTAAAGCTGTTTTTCAGAATGCACTTTTCACCTCCATTTCACCACTTCTGCCTGCACACAGCCTTCATATGACATGATCGGGATAAGTAGTCAAACAAAGTTGGTTATGAACTCATTAGTTTAATCGAATCCCCAATCCCTGTGAGTGCCACCTACTGCAATCAGAGACATCACAGAAAATGATGATAGAAATCTCTAAAGAACAAAAATATAAAAGCAATAATGATAAGGGGACTAGGACGAGATTAAGGCTGAGTGCGCTCTTGGTGCTGCTGTTTCTGAGGTTGCATGTTAGAGCTCAGAAACTTTAATGTGTCAGTGGATGCAATTCAAAGTTCACTGCCCCACTGTCACGGGCAAAGGAGTTTACTCAGGTGCAGACCGGGATTCACAGTCCAAGAGTTGTTTCTATTCACACAGTCACCAGGTGCGATACATATATATATTCAAGAGGGGGAAATCCGGGGTTCCAAGGGTCCAAAAGGGATTTCCGGGAAAGGGAATGGCCCTCTCACACTCCACCTCACGGTTCCACACACCAACTCACTCACGTCCCAGACGTCAGATTTGGATGCAGGTCTGGGGAAACTGTACACAGAAGAAGGTAGTTACAACAAAGACGCACACTCACAAAGAAAAGCGTTCAGGAAAGCTAGAGTCTGAACACTAACGTGTGTCGCACAATCATCCAGCGATGAGAGGATCTGTGTCCCGGCTTTAAATGGCAAATAAGCACAACAGCAGCGTGACTGGAAACAGGAGTGTGGGCCAAAAGCAGAAGCCCGAACCATGTAGCCTGGTGGGGCTAGCCGGGCAGACTCGTGAACCATGACACCCACATACCATCCGATAAAGGAAAAACAAAACCTCACTGAGGTACAGTTTAAGAAAATTGCAGTCATGTTCCCCCAGCAGAGAGTCAATAATGGCTTTCTTCATCTCCATCCAATCACCAGTCACCTAGAGCTCAGCATAATGTTAGAACATCATCGAAGACATGGAGGAAACACAATATACAGAGGATTCAAATCATGACCTGGGCCCTATTTCAGGAAGCCGGTTTAGAGCAAACTATGAGTAAGTATACCATGAGTTAACGAAAACTCTGGGTTTTCGGTTTCACAAAGCGAGTTTAGATTAATTCTGAGCGAGTTACTATGACGACACACTCCGTGAAGCTAACCTGCCCCCTAGCAGGTTTACTTCAACTAACCCTAACTTTCTCCGCCTCTTTGTCGGAAACCTGACTGTAGGAAGTGTCAGACATGGCGTGTCCCTTCCTTGAAGAGCCAGTAGATGTTGAAGCCCAAATTCTCTGCAGAGCTCTCCACCGGGAGAGAGTGATTAGAGCGCGTTCGGACATTTTATCATTTCCTGATGATTTTCTGTGTGAACGTTACCGTTTTTCAGCACAATCTATAATTTATTTGAATAACATCCTCAGGCCTAATATTGCTCATGTGACACATCGTGGACATCCTCTCAGTTCTGTGCATATTATTTGTATTGCACTTCGGTTTTTTGCAAACGGGAGCTTTCTGTATAATATTGGTGACGCTGAGCACGTTTCCAAGGCTACCGTCTGTCGGGCAGTCAGGAATGTTACAGTTGCACTGAAACGTCTCCTGTACTCGTTTGTGGTGTTCCCCGGTCATAGACCCACAAGATTTATCAAAGAGGGATTCCACAAAATTGCAGGTATCAGGATGAACAAAACTTAATTCATGATGTGGTGATATTTGAACTACTACTTAAATTTTACATTTATTCTCACGGTTCCCAGGCGTGATTGGCTGTATAGATGGCACTCACATTCCAATCATTGCTCCTTCAGTAAATGAAGGAGACTATGTGAACAGGAAGTCTTTCCACAGCATTAATGTGCAGGTACATAGTTCCCTGTAGCATTTCAAAGTAACAAATTATTTCATTATAGTAATGGATGCTAATTTGTGTTCTCTGCACTGTGAAGATCATATGTGATGCTGCCAACATTATCACAAATGTGGAAGCCAACTGCTCAGCCTCTGTGAGTGGTGGTGGTGGAGGACCCCCACCTGTTTTTCAGGCCTCCGCTTGTTTTCTGTTGGCTATAACAGGTCACATTTGAGCATACAGAGTAAGCAAATATGTACTTGTAATGTGCTCAGATAATTTCAATAAGTGCTTACAGAGGGGAAATTAATGTAGCCTCTAACTGCAATTGATTTACATCAGACAAACAGACCAAGCACTATGGCTCATAATACAATTACACCTTACCTGTTTGGACTATATTTTTATATTTCATTTTTACTTGCTGCCAGGAACATTTGGGGCCTGTTGGGTTGCACCTGCGCTCACATCACATCACAAAATAAAATGTATGAAATAAAAAATAAAATAAAATATAATAAAATAACGTGTTAAATGGGTGGAAATCCCTAGATCAATGTTTAAATTAACACTCACGCATTGACTCTGTCGGCTATGTTTTGCCATGCATGCTCCCTTTCTTTTGCAGCTGAGGCTGTGTTACTTTTTTTCCGCAAAATTTGCATGTTATCGCCCACCCCCGTGACATCACGCTCCAAAGCCCTATACTGCCATCAGAATTTTCGGCCTCAAGCGCTGTAAAATACATTGACCGCGCCTTCTTTCCCTCCATCTCCATGGTGACTCGCTTAATCTGTGCTCCACTAATCAGGGCTTTATGTATCCTCGTGCGCGCGCTTAACTTGGGGTTAAAGCAACTCCACGTTGATTGAACTAATTGTTATCAGCCTTTATGAAACCGAATATTCCGAGTTGGACAGTTCGGGGTTACTCAACCCTGAGTATCGTTTTTCCCTCTGAGTTTTCTAAACCGGCTTCCTGAAATAGGGCCCTGGGTGATAACACTTGTGATCCAGAAACACAGCATGACTACACGCGTGAAGACAAATCCCTGTTTATTTCAGCTGAGAAGCTTTTGAGAAGCAGGATAAGGCTCAAGGCCACGTGGGGCAGCCATCAATCAGAACTCTGCGTTTTTTCACCTGGGATGTTCAGACTTTCTGCCAGATCAGTCTGGAAATTGATTTAGGGCACAGGAAAAATATTGTAGATATTATCTTTAAACAGGACTTTCTATCTTAAGAAAAAAAGGTTGTAATTATAAAATAAGCTTAAGGCACTTGTCAGTCACAGTTACTAATGGCAACGGGGACTTTGGAAACTCAAAAGGGTTCACTTGTGTTGACAGATGAAAAAATGTTCAAGAACCAGAAAGTTTGACATTGATAAGGATGCAGTGAAATGCACTGTGTGCAGCTGCATGAAGCCACATTTGGCCTGTACTGGTTGCATTTTACTCCCACAAAGTTCCTGCTTTTTTTTTTTTTTAACATGCTCTTGGCTCTGTTGACAAGACTCACTGAGATACAGAAAAACTTTCTCAGCAAATCGTAAAATATTGTTCCATTAATTTGGAAATATAAAGTAATCATTTATTCTTTGTGCACCAGAATCCAGCAGTGATTTTACAAACAGCGAGTTTACACAGTTCCAATATTTAAGATTTATAGAGAACAAATCACTCCAACAAACTGCCAGAGAGAGAATACTTTTCTGTTTTAAAGTTAAGAAGTACCGTTAAACTTTGCTGTTAAACAGAAGCTCATGTGCTTTACAGCTCGCCATCTGTGCTTCAGACAGAGCAGCACTCAGCTGCACTGCTACAGCCTCTCAGCTCAGATGTGGATCTAAAACATCCCCATGGAAATGAATCTTCTTTCTGCACTGATGTCCATTTCCTGTAAGCACTCTCCACCTATCGGTTTTATTCTCTCCTGAGCTTCTCTGGCACACCAGAGGACCTATCAGTCTTTGCTATTGCCTGCTGTGCATCTGTACTGATGGAGAATATGTAAATGGCCTAAGTGCACTTCCTCACATAATACGCTGATGATACGTGAATAGAACTGGAGCATCTGACATCAGGGTGTACATCAGCATCATGAGAACAGAGGCTTTGTCATTTCTTTCTTGTACCTAAAGTGGTAACATATGTGCTATTAAAAATACTTAGACTGCTTAAAATGCTGAATCATTCCAGGCTAAATGAAGGTCATAGATCCAATCTGTTTTGGATCTATGACCAGATGTTCTGGCCTTGGAAAAGTGAACATGAACGTGCTGACTCTTTCCTGTTTCACTGCTGTGCCTCTCTCCACAAGCATGCTGTTTAATATTTCTCATGATGTCAGTGTTTTTGAGTAAAACCATAATAAACAATGTAACACTTCTTCTCCATAGGTGAAGTGTGCAGTTTCTTCTTCTCTTTGCACATGAGCCATGAAAGGTTTCAGAGAAACAATACAATACAATTTTATTTATATAGCACATTTAAAAACCCGAAGGCACACCAAAGTGCTTCACAGTATTATGGAGAGTCAACATAAGTCAATAACAGGGTACAAATCGGGCACTAGCACAGACAGGATAGAGGCACTAACAGACCAGGAGAGTTAGATAAATACAAAAATCTGCTAAGAAGACAAAAACAGCAGTAAAATTAATTTTAAAAAAATGAAAAATTTAATAAAATCTAATAAAAGATTTAAAAGTTTCAAATTTAAAAGATTTAAAAGGGTATTAACTGGTCAGGAAAGCCAAGTCAAATAGATATGCTTTTAATCTTGATTTAAAGGATTGGATAGAGTCCAAGGCTCGAATAGAAGCAGGGAGGCTATTCCAAAGGTTGGGTGCAGCTGAAGCAAAGGCATGATCGCCTCTGGTCTTCAGTCTAAACTTAGGTTGGGCCAGGAGTAATTGACCTGATGATCTTAACGCACGACAAGGAGTGTACAAATTGAGGAGGTCAGTGAGGTAGCTGGGCGCAATGTTATTCAGGATTTTAAAAGTGAGTAGCAAGATTTAAACTCAATGCGATATTTGATTGGTAACCAGTGTAGATCAACAAGAGCCGGAGTAATAGGGTCAAATTTTCTAGTTCCAGTAAGAAGGCGAGCCGCAGCATTCTGAACGAGTTGCAGCCTTCGAAGAGAGAAGGCTTGGAGACCACAGTAGAGAGAATTACAATAATCTAACCTGGAGGTCACAAAAGCATGGATAAGTTTTTCCAGGTCCCTGTGCGGTATATAATGCTTAGCTTTAGAAATCTGGCGCAGTTGAAAAAAAACCAAACAGATTTAACTACAGATGATACTTGCTTGTCGAGCTTAAAGGAGTTATCCAAATAGACACCCAGGTTACGCATAGAATCAGAGAGAGAGTTAGCTAGGGGCCCCAGCAGGGCAACAAGCTGGTCTCGAGGAATATGGCTGTCGAACACCGTAACTTCAGTTTTTTTCTCATTTAAAACAAGAGAATTTTCTGACAGCCAATCTTTAACCTCTCTCAGGAAATCGTACAGGGAGTTCAGTGATGCTGACAAATCATCAGTCAGTTGACAATAGATTTGAATGTCATCAGCGTAAAAGTGATAAGAAATATTGTATTTTTCAAATATTGAGCCCAAGGGTAGCATATACAAAGAGAATAATAAAGGGCCCAATACAGACCCCTGGGGCACACCACTGCAGAGAGGGGCAACAGAGAGAGTATCCTCCCATCACAACAGAGAAGGATCTATCTGTGAGGTAAGAATTAAACCAGTTAAGGGCAGAACCCTTGATGCTCTTGATGCTAAAACATGCTCTAGCCTCCTCAAGAGGCTATTATGATCAACCATGTCAAAGGCTGAAGACAGATCCAATAAAACTAAAACGGCAGGGCGACCAGAGTCAGCAAATCCAGGAAGATCATTATAGACTCTTAGCAGGGCCGTTTCAGTGCTATGGTGTGGATTAAAGCCAGACTGGTATTTGTCAGTGATATTATTTGCAACTAAGTAAGCCTGTATTTGGAGAAAGATGGCTTTCTCTAAAATTTTTAATAAAAACGGAAGCTTCGAGATTGGCCTATAATTGGCAGATTCTTTCTGATCGAAATTGCTTTTTTAAGAACGGGGTGCACTACCGCATGTTTAAAGGCAGTCGGGACACAGCCCACAAATAATGATAAATTCATTAAGAATAAGATGCAAGGCCCAATTTCCTCAAAACCTTCCTTGATAATTCAGGATGGAAGGATATCGTGCACAGAATTTGAGTTTCTCAGTTGTTCAATTATTCCCTTAAGAGTGGGGAGTGATAACAGCTCAAAGTGAGAAAAGGTGGACATGCATCCTAAAACCGGAACAGGATTCAGCACAAGAGAGTGAGAGTGTGAAGCCTTCAGTAATAAAACTTTTCCACTAAAATGATTAAGAAATTGCTCACAGTGAGCCTGAGAGGCTGAGCTCGAAGAGTCCGGACAGGGATTTATCACTGAATTAAAAATTTTGAATAACATTCGAGGGTTGTGGCTATTAGTCTCAATAATGTCTGATAGGAAAGCTGCTTTAGCTGCCTTTACGGAGTTCTGGTAGAGAAAGCGGCTCCTACAAAGAATGTCATAGGATATCTGAAGCCTGTCTTTCTTCCACCTCCTTTCAGGTTGACGGCAGGCACGACGTAAGGCTCGTATAGTGTCATTTAGCCATGGTTGATGAGAAGTTCTGGGACGTTTCATCTTTATAGGGGCCACAGTATCTAAGATGGAACAACAGGTGGATAGCATAGCGTTGGCAAAATCATAAACCAATGGAGGTGTGTAACAGTTTGTATCAGTGAAGTTTAGAAAGGTCGTATTGAAGTTAGCCACAGTCTCAGAGTTAATGATACGTACAGGGCGATGACAGCCTTTAGAATTTAAATCAATTGCACATAGCTCAACATCAAACATGACCAAAAAATGGTCAAAAATACCAGTATTATCAATGTCCATAGTACAAATATCCAAAGCATATGAGAGGACCAAATCCAAGGTATGACCTTTAAGATGAGTTGGTTCCCTGACCCACTGTGTAAGGTTAAAAGAGTCAATTAGGGCAAGAAAATCCTTGGCTAGGGGGTCATCAGCACAACAAATATGCATGTTAAAATCTCCAGTGATAAGAGCTTGGTCATAACTTAATAAAAATGAACCTAAGAAGTCAGCAAATTCACAAATAAAAGACCTATTATATTTAGGTGGTCAATAAATCACAGCACATAGAATCGTTGGGGGTCCGGCAAGCTCCAATAGTTGAACCTCAAAACTAGATTAGGTAGGAGAGGGCAGTTGCCGAACTTTAAGTTTGTTTATAAAAACAGAGGCCACGCCTCCACCTCTTCCCGAGGGCCTTTGTGAACTGAAGAATACACAGTCCGGAGGTAGTAGCTCTGAAAAGGAAGAGGACTCACCAGGACGAATCCAAGTTTCAGTCAATAACAGAGCATCAAGCCGAGAGGTGAGGAAGAGATCATTTAAGATGAAGGTTTTATTCACCAGCGATCTTGCGTTTAATAAAGCCATCCGAGAGATCAGCATCTTATCTCTGCTGGATGCACGTCTTAACTGGCTTAAATGCCTGTGCAGTACACCATCACTGGGAGACCCAATCCAAACACGAACAGGCAGAGAGACTACCGGAGAAACCGGACAGGCTTGTTTACCGACCGGACAGATCCAGCGATGGTTAAGCAGCCTGAAGGATGATGGATCCCAAGCGGATGGAAGTCGTATAATCCCCGTGGTGGTGAGGGAATTAGCTGCAGCTGATGCTTTAAGGTAAGCCTTTAAGTGAACCTTTAACCCACTCCATTTGCCCCGCTTCCTATAGCGCTTCTTAGGCGGGGAGCAGAGAGGGGAACCGTATGAACCAGTAGAAGAGATGATACGTGGAAAGGTAGCGTCTCCCAAATTCCAGCCTTGATCCAACCTAGCATGGGGGGGAAATGAAGATTCAACAGAGTATCCCGGTCATAGGTGAGTAATGCATAACCATCTGGGTGGCATAGTGCCAGAAAGATAACAAATAATAAACAAATATCAAGGAAAAGAGATCGACAACAGAGACGAGGATGGCCTGCCGTACACACTGGCGCCATCTTCGTGGAGAGAGGACGCGCATTGCTATCATGACAAATTTGGTAAAACAGGCAAGTGCAAAGGTACACCAGCAGTTTCGTTTTAGCATGTACATGTGGCTGTAGCTCAGGAAGTGCAGCACATCATCTGTGAAAAGTTAGAGGTTCAGTCCTTGGCTACTCCAGCTTGCATGCCCTGGGCAAGATATTGAACCCCAGGCTGCTCTCTGATACACCCATAGGAATGAGAATATTAGATAAAATATTAGATAAAACAATGCTCAGGTGAATGCAACAGGTTTATAAACTGCTTTATATTGAGTAAATGAGAAAAGTGCTATGATAACCAGTCGATTTACCGGGTGTGAGAAACCACTTGACCAGTAGGTTTACCAATATTGTTGATCATAGTTGTTTTTTTTATATATAGTGCTAAGTCAAGAGTCATCCTTCATGTCTCTATGGTTTGGGAGGAATATAAAAAATATTTAAAGTAGTAAGAAAAAAAAGTAGGGTTACCCAAAACTGAAAAATAATGAATTATACAAAAAAGGCCTTTTTCAGGGAACAAAACGGGTTAACAATTTAAATCTGTTCTGCAGCAATGGAGGTTGATCAGGCCTTGAAAGCTGCTGCTACTGATTCCTACAGCTGTTACAACTTTTCCAACCCCCTCCGTCTGCATAAAAGCAGTGTTGGCACACACTGGTGTTACCAGACCCTCGTGTGCATCAGCTGAACAGTATTGTACTGCTGAAAGTAGTGTGTTGGTACAAAAATGTTGAGAACAAGGCAATTAACAGTGGAAGAGAGACAGATCATCATAACACTTAAAAATGTAGTTCTGTCCTACAGAGAGGCTGCAAAGAAAGTCAAGGTGTGAGTGAGTACAGTTTCCTTCACCATCCAAAGGCTCAGAAACAAACTGTGACAGGAAGAGGTCTGCAGACCCAAAGACACGACTGAACCAGAGGACACGTTTCTGAGAGTTAACAGCTTGTCTGATAGGTGGCTCACAGGACAACAGCTTCGACCTTAATAGTGGTCGTAGTAAGCAAGTCTCAGCTGTGAAGATTCAACTGTGAAGAGAAGACTTTGAGGTGTGGGTTTGACAGGACAAGTTGCAGCATGAAAGCCAGACGTCAGAATAAGACAGAGCCTGAACTCTCTTAGGCTGCCTTCTGTTCCATCCTCTGCCACCCTGCTTCAGTAATGTTGAGGGGAGGCCAAGCCATGACTGATACTGCTATCCTTTTACTGCATCAGCACGTGGGATCGCTGTCATGTAGAAATGCTTTCTTATCACAAGCTTTTTGGCGTTCATGATTGGGAAACTGAGTTCCAAACCATGACAGACCTTTAACTTCAGTTTACAGATGGTTGTAGACACTCTGTGAAATAACTCTCTTGACCTCTATAGATCAAGAAATGGCTATTCCAATGGTAACTACATATGTATTGATCATGATGGTACTTCAGCCAGAAGGTAGAGCAGATTTACAGGCAGAGTGCAGCTGGTGGTCAGTATACAGTTAATGGTAAATGGTCTGTATTTGTATAGCGCTTTACTTGGTCCTAAGGACCCCAAAGCGCTTTACACTATACACGATCATCCACCCATTCACACACACATTCACACACTGGTGATGTCAAGCTACAGTGTAGCCCTGGGGCGCACTGACAGAGGCGAGGCTGCCGGACACTGGCAAGATCTGCTGCACAAACTCATTAAAAAGTATTAGTCATTAACACTTAAACTCAGAAGAGAAGAGTGCACCAAAATCCAGCAAGGACATGTCATTGCACACCTTTTAGCACAACTGTAAAGTTCTTCATTTGTAGTTTCATGGTTTGCAGAAAACGTATTACTGTGTATATCTGATGAATGAAAAATTGCCTCAAACATTTTTGTCAATAACCCTTACCTGTACTGGAAATTATGTCATCACCTGGTTTATGAAAATGTATCTGCAATGACCCTTTACTTCACATACGCTCACTGTTAAATAAAAGCTGTTTTGCTGCGTCTGCTTAATCTTCTGTATAAAGCCGGTCCCAGCTGAAATAAACTGGAGAAATACAACATGATATAAATAGTCCAGGATAACACTGCAGTGTGTAGCTATTGGTTGTTACATCTATATACACAGTGTATATATATATATAGATGTTTGAGACTATTATCAGCTGTAATCACTAGCATCCTGTTTTCCTTTGTGATTTTCAACAGAATCGTTTTTTAACTCTGTTTTTGTTCTTTGAGAAAAGAAACGAAGGCAGCAATGTGTCTCCTACAGACTCGAGCTGCTGGAGGTTGTTAGTAGCTATAAAAGAACATTGATTCACCAGCCAGTGCATTACCGTCTCAGTGGACATGCTGTCTAGATACAGGTCCACCACGACAAATCAACACAGTAATGTAGTTCTCTGCAGCGGCGTCCGGCTGCTATGAGTCTGGGTCAACAGACGTTTTTTCAGACCTTTGTCAGCTGCATGGTTGCTGATGTTCCCCAAGTGTTCCTGCATTTCCTTTTTATGATGGAGTGTTGTCATTAACTTTTCAAAGATGGATTCATTTTACCTCTGTCTGCACCATGTGCTTCCACTTCACTTAGTCATTTCCCGCATTTTCCAAAATGCCTTCTGACAACCTCCAGAGAGGGGATTTAATGTGCTGTGTTCTGCAGTGGGGTGCAGTGGGTTTTGCAATTTAATGACAGAGAGACAAAAACAGGGTTGCAAGTGTCACAGCTTTGATTGATCTTAAAGTTTCTGTGGCATACTTAACGGACATCAGTGATTGGCTGCTGCCCTTCCTCCATGCACTGAACATGTGATCAGTGTTGGGCTCATAAACAGTAATTACTACATGTACATGAACACTTTACTCCCAGAAGAAAGTAATACGTTATACTACTCTTCGCATTACTTTTGCATTTCTCCATAAAATGATCTGAAACGCTTTGTCTCATAATTACCATTTAAGAACATAAACCTATGGGCCCCACACACCAACACACATCCCTGTCCCCATGAAGACATACAGCCAATCTTTTTCTGAGTATTTATTTATGAACACAAAGCCAAAAACACAAAACAAGGATGAAAACTAGCACAAAGAGCCACAGTGATTCTACTTTAGACACATAAACAGTTTGTTACCTGTTAAAGTTCAGGCTCTGGCTGCTGGGCTGAGGTCCACATTCACTCAGATTTAACATCACTCTGGCTTCTTGGCTAGCTTAGAGCTAGCATGCTATCCTGCAGGTGCTTTCAAAGAGTCAAAGTTATAGATTAGCGGTACAATACAGTTATTTCTTTCCTGAATGCAGTTTGCACTTTACCATCATGCTCTCATTCCTTTGTGCAATAAAATATAAATAAAATGTCCACACTTTAGATTGTGCCACTATTCTCCTCCAGCACACAAACTAAAATCAGCTGACCCCAAGTGCAAGTGGAACCAATAAGCATAATCAATATCCAAGCAGACTAACAATTCCGAGACCGCCCATATGGAAAAGATATATATAAATCTTATAAAGTTTGTATCTGTCTTGTGTGAAACTTGTATGAAAAGCATATAAGTGTGAAAACAGATATAAGATCCATTGAAAAATTATATAATGAAACTTGTATGTTTTGGATACTTACTAAAACAATGTATGAAAGTAATGCGAAAGTGGCCACTTTCATGAGTAATCACATATAAGTTTTTACTATTTCTTTTCCATATGGGCGTTCTCACTCCTGAGGCGTAACATCCCGTCGTTTTGTCACGTTCCGCAGCGTTCCTGAGGAACATGAAAGATGACCTTCCGTGTTGTTATGGTACGTGCCAGGTTATGGATGAAATCCAGTGGAATGACGCTCCCGCAGTAATAGACGTTCCAGCCATGTATTCCAGCCCTAACCCTAACCTTATTCCTAATCTTAACCAGGACTTTAATGACGTTAGCTAGCGTTTTCCCAAGCAATTTTAAGAAAGTGAACGAACATGTGTAGATTGAGTGCAAACGGTTCTCATATGTCCTCATTTTTCTGAGCTCGTCATTTAGGAACGTGATGGGGGCCCGAAAACGTAATATGTTGACTTTTTGTCACCTAGCGTAAGATGTTACGCTTTGGGAGTGAGAACGTGTTGCAATTCCAAGGAAATGAACTACTGGGAACTGGTCCTCTATAAGAACCGGTTCTTGATTCCTACCTCTAGGCACGTGTCTTGTTTTTGTAGACAAATAATATAAATATGACTCTATGTTAGACATATGTCTGTAAATAACCATTACATCATCACATCATTTCATAAGGATTTTGCAGGTGGGGATTAAATACACTACAGTATATTGTTTGAGTCTTTCGGCTCTTCGGACATACTTCAGTCTGAAAATGTAACTATAATGAATGTGAAGGCAGGGCGGAATAATATTCAGGACGAGATCTGAAACAGGAGAACAAAGCTTTATAAAAACATTTTAAAATCACATTTCCACCTGCAAAACGAGCAGAGACGACCGTCAAATTATGAAACAAGGTTACAATTTGTGAAACAGAAAGTGACATTTTGAAACTTTGGAAGCTCAGCGGACATAATGTCGTTAAAGCTAATAGTTATTACTGCTGCATAGATAACTAATAAAAAAATGAGCAGTAAATGAGAGTAAAGTAAAAGAAAAGAAAATAATTTCCTCATAATGTTTTGACTAATTTGTTGCCATTAAGACAGAGCATTTAGATGACAGGAAGCAATAAATGAAGTCAATGTTTTGCTCTGTGTTTTTGTAAATGAGATGATTTTGACCCTGCTGTGAAAACATTAATCACAATGTTCTGCTAGAATTTCTTGGATATTATTAAAGTTCCCAGAGCTGTTGCCGGCAAGGTAAAAGCTTTCAAATTCACAAGTTTGCACTCTTGCCCAAACTTTCTTGACACCGCTGACCTTTAAAGGAAACAAAGAAAAGCAGAAACTCCAAAATGGGAAACGCTGTATCATATTACTCGTGTCACCAAATTTAATTTTAAACCATGCTCTGCCGACTGTAACACAGTGCTGCTGGAGCCTTCCTGTTTTTGTGATAAAAGATTTTCATGAGGGTTTGACAAGCCTTCCTCTGAAGGATTTATGTGTTTTCATTCTCTCTGCCAGGCGGTTCCACAGGCAGCAGCTAATGTCTCTCAATCAACCAACAGTCAGGAGCTAATGGCAGCTATTTTTGTTCTCAAAGACTCATTTAAAAACCCTCAAAGAGCAGCAAATTGCAACAAATGACTAGTGTGGCAGCAACCGACTCTCATCAGCGTTTGTGCTGACTGATAGTTATTTCTCTCCGGAGAGACAAAGATTGCATTAAAAAAACTATATCTAGTCAGTTTTTCTCCCCTCTATTATTGTAAGTTATATATTTTTGATTAGCAGTACACGTGGACGTGACTTTGACTTGAATTTTGACCTATTAACTCCTGATGTGTAAGTTATAATCTGTGATGAGCCCAGTCCAAGTTTTGGAAAAAAGCAAACATGTAAATAGTTGTTTTGATGTAAATAAGTTATTTATTTCCCCCCCTTTGCTTCAATTGCCCAGGAAATTTGAGTAAAAGAAAATACGTATTTTAAAGGCTTCAGGGTCGGGTATATTGATTTAGAGTTCACAAAGTTAATCTCCAACTGATGAGCTGCATAGAGCTAGGTGTTACTAGTGATGGTAAATTCGATTCTTTTTACTGAATCGAGTTTTAATGAGTCACTCATCAAAGTGAATCGGATTTTTTGAGTCCTTTGAGTCACTGAGTCAGTTGACCAGAGAGTGCAAAAAATTTACATTTTCACTCAAACTTAATTTGTTTCTCTTTTCATGTAAATCCTACTGCTAAGATGAGTGATTGAAAAAGAAAAACAACTATTTTTATAGAGCAAAAAAGAGCAAAGGGAACATTTATTTTATTTATTTTTATTTCATTTTATTAGTATTTTCCACAAATGTGTCAAATATATATTTTCTCATCTAAATGTCCACTGAGCTGTGAGCCAAGGGGTGGTAATGCTGCTTAACATTGGTTGCTAACCAAGAAGAAGAAGAAACTGTGAGCCAGGAGGGAGGGGGTGAGTAACTCAAATGTGCTGTTAGCATGTTAGCAGAGCGATGCTACTGTGAACCAAGGAGCTATTGTCTTGATGTGAGCTTCTACTCAGGGTTTTTTTCTTCCAGTTCAGAGCAGAAATGTTTTTGTTAAGAAACTGGCTGTTGCTTTTTTCCACACAATTTTAATTATAAGCTAGATATATTTCTACTAATGAAATTAGTTTGCTAACAGCAACAGGGATGAGTCAGTGAGTCAGTTGGGCTTGTGAATCATGATTCACGAGTCAGTAAAGTGATTCTCGAGTATTGAACGATTCGTTCATGATTCGCGCATCACTAGGTGTTACAGTGTTACATGTTCTGACTGTCTAGGATTGCGGTAAGGCTGGGTTCATTACTGATGATGTCTTAGATCTCATAGAGTTTCTGTTCATGATGCTGTTGGAAAATCAGGAAAAAGTCAGTGATTATGCTTTGGGAATTATTGTTACTGCCAAGTCATGTAAAAGAAAAAAACATGCTTCGTAATGAAATTTAACAAAAGAGGGAAATTTGCAAAGAAAAAACTTCTCCTGACACTGTTGGTAAATCAAAAACTAAACCCAAGAAATTCCTACGGAGCTCTGCGGTCATCTAATCTACCAGCTATGCTGCCTACACACACTGACACAACAGCAGCAACAATCTCCACACCCCCAAAAAAACATTTGTGTGTAAGTGAGCAGCAGTGAAAACGAAGCCTGGCCCAGTTTCCAGGCAGCAGCACCAGTAGCTCATTACACAAAATCAACAACGCTTCAAGCTACGAGTATCAGTACGAGTACAGAGAACAGTATGTGGGAGGCAGACACAGAAAAACATAAAGCTGCTAGCAAGTGTTACAGACTGCACAAAAGCACAGTTTCTGACAGATTATACGCAACTGCAAATGTTGAGATCGCTGCAGCTTGACTGGACTTTGGGAAATGGAGCAGTCAGCAATGATGCCAGGCCGGGCGATGAATGATGCACTGCACTGAACATAAGAATGGGAACCAGCCCTGGTCAGCAGCCTGCACTTACCTGTCTTTGGTATATGAAACAAAAAAGGAAGATATGAGGGCAGTGTGGGCTGTAAGAATGGTGAATCGCAATTTCCCCAGTATCTGTAGATATCAGTACAAGGCTTAGAGTTAGAGTGTGCTTTTTAAAGACTTGGCATTAATGTATACTTTATAGATACTTTATAGATCCCTGTGGGAAAAATCCTCTCTGCATTTAACCCATTCACTCAGTGAAGCAGTGGGCAGCAGTGTGTAGGGACGGTACCTTGTTGAGGGGTGTCTCAGGGTAACCGTTCAGTGGATTCAAACCCCCACCTTTCCGATCTAGGGGCCACCACTCTACCCTACCTACTGAGCTATCCCTGCCCTATTTGCCTTAGATGAACTGTAAACCCTCTAAAGTATATTTTCTTATTGAATAATAACCCTGACCTTAAATTTAACTTGAACCGTAAGTAGGGCTGCCACGATTAGTCGACTAGTCACGATTACGTCGACTATTAAAATCGTCGACGACTAATTTAATAGTCGACGCATCGTTTGAAGCTTTGTAAGATCACAAAGGACGCAGGAATGAGTAGTAGGATTTAAGGGTGTAATAACGGACTGAAACAGAAGATGGCAGCACTGCATGTACAAGGATGCCAGCTGCCGTTAAACCCCGAAGAAGAAGAAGCTGTGTCCCAGAATTCATAGCGCAGCTCAGCGCAGTTGTCAACAATGGCGGCAGCTAGTTAGTTTTAATGTTACTCTTATTATTCTTTCTGGGTCACAAAATAAACGTTTAACATATTTTCAGGTGAGAATGTAGCTGTGTAAACCTCAAATATCTGCTCAGTTTATCAAGACACCACATATTTTCAAAAGCTCTCCGACGTTTTCGGAGACGTCTGTTACCCACTAGCTCGTTAGCTAGGCGGGGGCAAGGCTAACTAGAGCCGTGAGAACACCGGACTCCCGGCAAATCGTTTTCAAACCCACCACTGTCTTTCGCTACTCAGGTTAAACATGATATATAAGTCACTTAGATAACTTAAAATGTTATTGTTTGGCTTTCTTTAGTATTTTATTTGTTCCTGAGTAAATCGGTTTGGCTAAGATTAAAGTTATAGTTTTTGCACAGCTAAATAAACTTCAAGCAGACAGCTGATCATCAGAAGTTTGAGACGCTGGATAATATACTCCGGTGTCCTGTTATATTTTAGAAAGCAAGGAGTTTATTAAACTTCACCGAAACAATCTGCAAATTTCATTAAAAATTAATAAACTACCATCTTGTCTTTATTTTTAGTTAGCACAAACACTTCAAGCTGTAAGCTAATGATAGTTATATAAGACCAGATGCTGCTGGTGCAATAAGCTGTACATCCAATGGATGATGATCTGATTAGTCGACTAATCGCAAAAATAATCGGTGACTAGTCGACTATCAAAATAATCGTTTGTGGCAGCCCTAACCGTAAGCAAAGAAACCAGTCACAATATCTATCTGTGTCAGGCTTTGTGTTTTGCTAAGGGAAAACTTACTATCATTATAGAGAAGTGTACATGTATGCATCCAAGTAAGCTTTTACTTGTTAGATGACGGCTGTGTGCGGACAGGGATAGGACCCAAGATGCAAACTCCAGAGACAAATTTAAACCAAAACAGCTTTAATGCTGAACGCAAACATAACATAACTGGAAAAAAACTCAAAATAACATAACACCGGTGGACTGGCAAAACACACAGCAAAATAAACGGTAGATCGCGACATGGACACAGAGAAACACAGGGCTTAAATACACAGAGGGAGCAATCAGGGAATGAGTAACAGGAGGGAAAAACAGCTGGGGCAAATCAGGCCTAGCGAGACCAGGGGAAGCAAAACCAGACACATTAACATCAGACATAGACTTCCAAAGTAAAACAGGAAACATAACACAGACTCACAGGCAAGCACTAAAACAAAGGGAACAGAGACGTGGGACCAGGGCAGACACAGACACTGACTTGACGTTGAAATACAGCAGACAGGGAAGACAGCAACAAAGGAACACAGACAGAAAACCAAAACACTAAAACTCTAACCAAACCCCACCCAGAGGACCTTAACTTAAGAAAAACCCGTAAAGCAAAGCTAGAATATAAAGAAATAACAAAATCAAATAACCAAAAACACAAAACACTGGGTCACCGACCCAGGAACCCTAACAGTACCCCCCCCTCAAGGGCTGGCTTCCAGACAGCCCAAACCAGAACACCAAAAAACAAAAAACAACCCAACCAGGGCGGGCGGTGGGGGAAACAGGATGGAGGGCACGAAACAAATGAAACACATCGAACCAGAAACCAAAACACAGGAAACAAAGTCCAAAACAACAGCACAAAGGCCCAGGAATAGTCCAAAAACAAACAAACAAAAGAGCCCATGAAAGGCACAGAGGCCCAGGCAACAGTCTCGAAAAAGTTCAGGGGGCCGGCCCGGAGGCTGACGGAACAACAGTCCAAACCCAGGCAGGTCAGGGGGGCGGCCCGGAAGCTGATGGTCCAAGAGCCCAGAAAACAGGTCAGGAGGCCGGCCGGGCGGGAGGCACCGGCCGAGCAGATCAGGAGGGCGGGAGGCACCGACGGCGACCGAGCAGATCAGGAGGGCGGGAGGCACCGACGGCGACCGAGCAGATCAGGAGGCCGGCCGGGCGGGAGGCACCGGCGGCGACGTAGTTCAGGGGGCCGTCCATGACGGCGGCGTAGGTCAAGGAGCCGGCCATGACGGCAACGACATTCAGTCATTGGCCGGACAGGACGAGCAGGACGTGCAGGACGTGCAGGACCAGACGGCATGGGGACCCCAGGCGCAGACGAAGCTGAACACTCGGAGGCCGGACCGGGCGGAGCTGCAGAGGCTGGGGCCGGACCGGGCGGAGCTGCAGACTCGGAGGCCCGTGGTGGCTGAACGGCCTCGCCAGAACCATCAGCAGACACTGGGACGTGCTGGCTGGGTCCTCCCGGACCCCCAGCTGACGAGGCAAGTGGCTGAACGGGCCCCTCGGACCCTCCAGCGGAGACAGGAGGCTGAACGGGCCCCTCGGACCCTCCAGCGGAGACAGGAGGCTGAACGGGCCCCTCGGATCCTCCAGCAGGAAGAGACGGCTGAAGCGGTTCCTCGGACCCTCCAGCGGAGACAGGTGGCTGAACGGTCCCCTCGGACCCTCCAGCGGAGACAGGAGGCTGAACGGGCCCCTCGGACCCTCCAGCGGAGACAGGAGGCTGAACGGGCCCCTCGGACCCTCCAGCGGAGACAGGAGGCTGAACAGATGAAGTGGGTGTGATGTCAGAATGTCCAGAGTCAGAATGCTCAACAGTTCTGTTGTGGCGGCGGCCAGAACGCCGTTTCCTTCGGGATGAGGAAACAGGAACCGGTGGAGAAAAAGAGACCTCCTCCTCATCCTCTGACCACATAGCTGCCAGAAAAAAGGCAGGTGAACGAGAACCCAGCTGGTGTGGGGAGGGAGAGGAAGTCCGTGGCAATGTTGAGACAGAAGGAGAGTGTGTGTTGTCCTGGGGTAACGGTGGGGAAGATGTAGAGAGTGAGAGAGCAAGCTCACCAGCCTTGACTTGCTCTCTCCAGGCAGTAATGGTGTCGTCCAACTTAGTGTCCTTAGCAAACTGAAACAGCTGAGGGTTATGGCGAATGATGGCATCCACTGCATTCAGCCCAACTGCCATAGTCCGTAGATCCCGTGACTGGGCAATGCGGTCGAGCAGACTCACCATCCGCCTCATCTCGCTGTTGAACTCCGAGGAAGAGGAGTCTGCAGGGTCCATGTTCTGGTCGCGATCTTCTGTTAGATGACGGCTGTGTGCGGACAGGGATAGGACCCAAGATGCAAACTCCAGAGACAAATTTAAACCAAAACAGCTTTAATGCTGAACGCAAACATAACATAACTGGAAAAAAACTCAAAATAAACTAACACCGGTGGACTGGCAAAACACACAGCAAAATAAACGGTAGATCGCGATATGGACACAGAGAAACACAGGGCTTAAATACACAGAGGGAGCAATCAGGGAATGAGTAACAGGAGGGAAAAACAGCTGGGGCAAATCAGGCCTAGCGAGACCAGGGGAAGCAAAACCAGACACATTAACATCAGACATAGACTTCCAAAGTAAAACAGGAAACATAACACAGACTCACAGGCAAGCACTAAAACAAAGGGAACAGAGACGTGGGACCAGGGCAGACACAGACACTGACTGGACGTGGAAATACAGCAGACAGGGAAGACAGCAACAAAGGAACACAGACAGAAAACCAAAACACTAAAACTCTAACCAAACCCCACCCAGAGGACCTTAACTTAAGAAAAACCCGTAAAGCAAAGCTAGAATATAAAGAAACTAGAAAGCGAAAATTTCTGAAGAAATTTTAAGTGTGCCTATGCCGCCGCTAATCAGTATAGTTTGCCATTCAAATGGCTACAGAGAGCAAAACTCACCGGAGCAGCCATTCTCCACCATGAACTATGGTAAAACCAAACACCGCTCGCGCCTCACAGATGACAGCTTACAGTTTTGTGTAAAGATGAGGTGACTTCGTACAGCCCCAATTTGTAGACGCTGTGCGCAGAGGTTCATAAGCAGACCCGACAATGTTTGCATGAACACACTTTGAAGCATTACGTTATGGACCACTTTTCACACATAGTTGCTGTACCCACACAGCCGGCTGTAGCTTTTCATCTCATAGCCCGACACATACACACAAAAAAAAGAAAAAAAAAAGCAGAGAGAGCACAGACTTTACACCTGAGAGGCGTGATTGCAGATGCCGCTGAGGTGGGTCCACCTCCCCTGCAGCGGCACTGCAGACCACGCCCTGCCACACACATCAAACACGTAAAATAAATATTTATGCACTTTTCATTCACTTTTTGTTTTTTGTTATTTTTACACAGTGTTCTGAATGATTAACAATGGTCTACAGCCAATCTTGTGTATTATTATACAAACTTTGGTTGTAAGATTCAGATAACTATTTAATAAAAGCTAAATATTTTATATGAGAGTAAGAAAGAAAAGTATATCTTTGTCTCATACTCTCATCAGACAATACATGAACCTCTCAATAAACAAAATATTTGCTCGGCTTAAATGACAAACCGCTATTTTACACAGTGGAACACTTATTTTTAAACAAAACCAATGCAGTTCGCCACTGACAGTGCTTACCTTTGCACATCACAGTAAACACTGAACCAAGATGGCGCCCACGCGAACGAGAAATCTGAACTACGGTGTCCTGCAGAGGACAAATGGTCAAAATTGCTAAAATTTACAACATATATGCAGCTCAACAGCGACACCTTGTGACTTATTCCAGTCACTACCTTACATATACATAACGTCTTACCTGACATTCAGTTCACCGGACACTCATACTGAATCACCAGCCCATATAAATGAAAAATAAGTCCAGCAGCCAACCAAGAGTCATCACGAAAGACTAGGGGTGACACGACAGCGTGAGCGGGCCTGGGTGTCAGCCAGCCCGACCTGGGTGGCAGCCAAGCCGCGCTAGCCAGCTAGCCGCCATGCGGCGGTGAAACGAGAGCGTGAGCCGGCCTGGGTATCAGTCAGCCCGGCCTAGGTGTCAGCCAAGCCGCCCTAGCCAGCTAGCTGCCATGCGGCGCTAGCAGTAACATCGTGAGAGATATGGGACTTCTTGATAAAATATGGGACTTCTTGATAAAACGAGCAGATATTTGAAGTTTACACCCCTACATTCTCGCCTGAAAATAGGGGAGGCTGTCATAAAGTTCAAAATCAGTAACTTAGCGCGCACAGCTGTATAGAAACTCCGTCGTGCTAGCTAGCACGCAGTACAGTTATTGTAACTGTCAGCACAACGAAAATAAACTACACCTAAACTCGGTTTATATCTGACCCAAATAGAGTGCAGTTAATAACGTCTTACCTGAAATTCAGTTCACCAGCCGCCTGCTTCTCCTGCATTGGGTTTCCCTTATCCACGATTGAGCTCCGCGTTAGCCACCACCGGTCGATCGGTGTTTCTTTCCCCGCATACGAGGGGAAGAGACATATACCGGTGGCTAACGCGGAGCTAGCTAGCCACCGGTATATGAACAACTCAGTTATTTTTTCCACATCGACCAGCATCATCGGCCCATATAAACGAAAAATAAGTCCAGCTAAGACAAAGACTGTTTGCGGAGCGATCGGGGGTGAAAGGAGTTAGAGACGCCTCACTGAAAGCCAAGCCTGGGTGCTTTTGAGCGAAGCGGCGCTAGCTAGCTAGCCGGCTAGCCAGCCGGCCAAACTCGCTAGCCGGCTAGCAGCAACATCGTGAGAAATCTGTTGCTAATATGGGATGTTTTGACAAAACGAGCAGATATTTGACGTTTACACACCTACATTCTCACCTGAAAACCGGTCGATCGGCGGCCGCCTCACATGTTTCTTTCCCCACATATGAGGGGAAAGAGACACATACCGGTGGCTAGCTAGCTCCACGTTAGCCACCACCAAACAACTCAGTTAGTTTTTCCTCATCGACCAGCATCATCGGCCCATATAAACGAAAAATAAGTCCAGCTAAGACAAAGACTGTTTGTGGAGCTATCGGGGATGAAAGGAGTTAGAGACGCCTCACTGAAAGCCAAGCCTGGGTGCTTTTGAGTGAAGCGGCGCTAGCCGGCTAGCTAGCCAACATCGTGAAAAATCTGTTGCCAATATGGGATGTTTTGACAAAACGAGCAGATATTTGATGTTTACACACCTACATTCTCACCTGAATATATCTTAAAAGTTTACTTTGTGACCTAGAAACACAAATAAGAGGAATATATTAAACCAAGTGGCAGCCGCCATTGTTTGACTGGTAGAGGCGTGACATATCGTGCCATCGGTCCCTCTGGACATCACCAGTAGCCAGCAGGTGAAGTGTCTTGCCCAAGGACACAACAGCCGAGACTGACCGAGCCGGGGCTTGAACCGGCAACCTTCCAGTTACCAGAAGAACTGCCAACTCTTTGAGCCACGATCGCCCTGCGAATCAGTTGATTAAATGAAGCCAGAAATACTTGGGTTAAGGTTGCAGAATAACAGAATAACAAGTATGAAGTATGCAACCAGGGCCTAGAATACCTGTGAGCAACCAGTTATCCACTTACAGACTGTTGGAGGAGTGATTGCTTCTTGTTGTTCACTCATCATGGGCATGAATGTGATGGTCTTTTGTGATTTTAATAAATTTTTTGAATTGTTCTTTTTTCACGTTGGAATGGTTCTACAGCACGTATCGAACTTCAGAAAATCACTGGATTCACAAGTTATTTTGGATTGTCTGTAAACCACACAGGGTCAAAAAGTATATATATATATAGACTCAAATATATACATACAGTAAACCTTAATAATATTTGGTTAAATATCGGACTAAAACATTGAAGTGGGACCTCGATCTGATGTTTTTAGTAGCTATCAGTAAGGTCTAAGGAGCTTGGAAGTTTGGACTTCTTGATGCTAAGGAAACTTACAGAAGTCCAGTTGCTTTTCTTTCCACGCTCCTTAGACTACGATGACCTGGACGACTGAGAACCTTCACAGATATACAGCCGTCATTAAACTTAATTCTGCATAATTCTGTCTGGATATTTGACTACTTGGTAGAATTGGTAAAGTTCATTTAAACCAGTTGGCTTCCTCAGATAGAGCCAGGCTTTAAGCATGGATTTTCAGTACTGGCTTTGGGGAGGCCAAAGCTCCAGAAGCTTCTTGTTCTGCTATATCCATTAAACAACCACTTTTTAAAATTTTAATCATCAGAGAAAAATCATTGCATACAACTACTTTCATTACAACTACTGATTATTATTTAGGCTCTCTCTCTCTGTGATTAATATAATATACATGCAATCCATTATTATTATTTAATATTTCTGAGTTAACATCAATAATCTACTTTAAATCATAAACATGTGTATTAGACCCCATTCTTATAAGACTGCTTATAGAAGACCTTCCAGTAATTAACTCTGGGGTCCAGGCTATAATTGGCCGTTTTTGACTACTTTTGATTTTACCTCTATATTTCACCTTTAAAATATGTTTTTCTTGCCTTATTTGGTATCATTATTTTCAGCACAACCTCAAATATCTGAAATTTGAGTTATTTTTTCATTTTCAATCAATTTTCCTGTTGACTCCTGGGGGAGCATAGGTCCGCAACAACACCACGCCAACGTACTCTGTTCTGGGCTGCTCTCTTTAGTTGGGTCCATGTCATTCCCACGGCTTTCACTTCACTCTCGACAGATCTTCTCCACGTCTGTTTGGGTCTCCCCACTTTCCTTTTCCCTTGTGGGTTCCATTCCAGTGCTTGCCTTGCGACGTTGTCGAGTGGTTTTCGAAGTGTTTGGCCTATCCAGCCCCATTTTCTCTTCTTGATGTCTTGACCGACCGGGTTCTGACTGGTTCTCTTCCACAGGTCTGTGTTTGAGATCTTCTCAGGCCATCTGATGTTGAGGATGTGTCTCAAGCATTTGTTGATGAAAATCTGTATCTTGCTGGTAGTGGTCTTGGTCACCCGCCACGTCTCGGACCCATACAGAAGGACTGCTTTCACATTGCTGTTGAAGATGCAGATCTTGCTGTGCTGAGATAAGGCTTTGGAGTTCCAGATGGGTCGCAGGGTGTTGAACGCAAGCCTTGCTTTGTTGATCCGGCTCCTAACGTCTTCATCTGCACTGCCGTCGCTGTTGACTATGCTTCCTAGGTAGACGAAGCGGTTGGTTTCCACCAAGTCTTCTCCCTGTAGCTGCAGTGGATGTTCTTGTCGGTTGTTCAACCGTATCACCTTCGTTTTTCTGACATTGATCTTCAGGCCGATCTTTTCTGCCTCCTCAGCGAGCCGGTAAGCTTGGACTGTGCATGTTGCTGCTTATGAGACAGAAGGCTGATGTCGTCTGCAAAATCCAGGTCCTCCAGCTGTTTGGTGAGGGTCCACTGGATACCGGTGTTGCTGCCCTCTGTGGTTCTTCTCATGATCCAGTCCATGACAATCAGGAAGATTGTCGCTGACATCATGCAGCCTTGCCTCACTCCGGTTTTCAATGCAAAGGGGTTGGTCAGTTTTCCATTGTGGATGATCTGGCAGGACGAGGATTCATAAAGCTGTTGGATGATGTTGATGAGCTTCTGCGGGATTCCGTAGTGCTGCATCAGTTTCCACATGGTATCCCTGTCGACGCTGTTTTCAAAGTCGACGAAGGTTGTGTACAAGGGAGACTGCCATTCGATAGACTGCTCGATGATAATGCGCAGAGTGGTGATGTGGTCTGTACATGATCTGTCTTGTCTAAATCCTGCCTGCTCTGATCTCAGTCTCTTGTCCAATGCTTGCTTAATACTTGCTTCTTTGTGTACAGTGGTGCTGCTGTGTCAGCAGTGCCCAATCCGTCACAATTATTACACTTATTCAATTACAAAACGTGCCTTTAGCGTCGGTGGTTCTTGGTTTGTTCCTGAATATGCTTACCCAGTTTGGGTCTGCTTCCCGATCTCAGCACAGTGGGGACACATATGAAGAACTTGTATGATCTTGGAATCTGAAGTTAAAGCTCTAAGAAACCTTACAAACTTGTAAGGTAAACTTGGAGTTCTACTTAGATCTTCACTGAGTTGCTTGGACTTTCCCATTGCTCTGATAATTAATCAGTACAGGTATATGCTGTTACACACTGGGAAAGACAAATTATATGAAAGTTTTCACTAGAAACATATTCTGAAAGATCAAAAACTCATTTGAAATGGTTAAGAAACGCACTGAGAGCAGTATTGAAACAGTTCGTTATTCTCCTCGATTTAATAAGTTTAGATTCACAAACATTACGGTATACACTTAAGTGAGTCCTGGAGAAACAGAGCTACATTGTAGTCAAAGGAGCTTGCAAAGAAAAGCATCTGGACTTCTTTAAGTTGCTTGAAGACGTTTCACCTCTCATCCGAGAAGCTTCTTCAGTTCTAAGGTCAAATGGTGGGGAGTCCCAGATTTAAGCCTAGTGGGAGTATCCCCCCACAGAGGGACAAAAGGACCCCCTGATGATCCTCTAATTGCCTGACTTAAAGAAGTCCAGACGCTTTTCTTTGCAAGCTCCTTTGACTACGATGACCTGGATGACTGAGAACCTTCACAAACATAGAGCTACATTGTGTTGTCCAAGGATGGAAATAATGATGCAACATGAGAGAAAGTGCAGGTTCACCAAAAGGCTGCATTTTTACATTTTAAAGTACAAAGTCCTCAGGGGAGTTCATTGACTAAGTAATTAAGGAGTTTAAATACCGTATAAAGTTGGAGAAATAACATTAACTGCCTGGTACCAGTTTGTCTCACACTTTTCATCCTCCTCTTTGCTGCTGTCTTGTTTGGAAGTGAACACGCCATCTCTCAGCGTCTCTTGTTCACACATCTTTTCACACATACTCTTCCTCAGTTCACCCACACATGTGGAGAAGGTGCTCTGACATTTTTATAGCGGTGAGGGTAGCACTGCGTTGCTATTGTGTGAAAAGAGGCCAACAGAGTGAAAATATGGCCGAGCACAGCTCCCACACACAGAGTTTCAGTGGGATATCGCGGCCATGACCTTTTTGCTCTTGCACCATGGACAAAACCAGTGGTGGTAAAAGTGCTGCGATGACGAAAGGATGATGAGACACTGAGGGGAAAAAAATCACAAGGTCCCTGACATCGTGTGAATAAAAAATTGTTCTTTCTCACAAAGTACACAATGATCACATATCACTTCAACATTAACGTACTCCTACAATTCACTAACTTTATATGAAGATGATCCCGATTATTATGCAAGGACAGAATTTTTAGCTGTTCTGCTTAAGAATGTCATCGGCTTTAGTTTAGCATAGCACAATATTATTAAGTAGATGAAATAAATTGCAAATTGTTAACTGGAACAGTAAAATCATAGTGTGCATGTTAATTAGCGGCTAAGTTCAAGGAAAAAAAAATCCAAGTGCAGCTGAAACTTGTATTGAACAGAAAGACGTTGGTCATATGAGAAATAGAGCCATTAGCTGTCGTTTGAAAAGCTTAACTGCTAATCTGTTGTGGCTATTTAAAGAAACATCATGGCAAAACAATATACTGGGCCTGAGGATCAGAAGGCATGAGCCATCTCTAATTCCAGGGTGACTTTTATATTTTTACTTAACTTTTCACATTCTTAATGTATTTGTGTAAAAGGAAGAGCTGAAATCTCCAAAAGTTGATTCTGTTCATCTGGACGTAGCGTTTTGTGGGAGAAACGTTTTGTCACTCATCCAAGTGACTTCTTCAGTCACTCCTTCAGAGCTGAAATGTTTACAGCATCATGCAGGTACTTCATGACCAAAGTCATCAACTATGGAGCATTTCTTACCATATCACATGACTACCTGCCTGCCCATCCATCTACGGGATATATACGGGACTTTCCCTTGCATTTCATGGTCCTAAATCATGTTTTAGGAATATGACCTCTAACTCCGTGTTGCATTGAGGGCTTTATGATCGAGAGGGATGCATGTTGGGATGAGTGTAATATTGTCATGGTCCTGGGTCTCTGACCAAGTGTTTTCTAGTGGTGTGCGATACTGCATATTTTGGTATCAATTCGATACCCATAAATACGGGCCAGCATCGCCGATACCAATACCGATACGATACTTTTCAATAAATAAGGTGGATGCCTCATTGAATTGCTAAATCGCAATTAATTTTCATGACCTTAAGTGTTTTTTGTGATGTTTCCTTTGGTATTATTAATTAGTTAAAACCCAGGACATAATTAGGAGAAATAATTTATTTATAATTAAATTTTAAAAAAAAGTATTATTGTGGCAGGTCGAGGTCTGCGATGCCGCTGCAGGTGAGATGGACTCACTTTCATTGCATCTACAATGATGCCTCGCCGGCTTAAAACCTGTGCGCTGCTTGTGCTGTTGTTGTTTTTGATGTTGATGTGTACAACTGGCAGCAGGAGGGCTGCAGCTGTTGAATGTAGGCTACTGTTACAGCAACCGTGTGATCACTGTAAGGGTGGACAGCGCGCGGCTCGGGGTGAGCCGGAGGCTGGCGCGCCAGCGGGACCTGCCAAGCTGGAGACGGCGGTCGAGGTGCGCAGGGATCCTGCCACGCCTGAGGGCGGCATGCTGTCCGCTTCGGCACGCAGGCCATCTGCCCAGCTGCCTGTGAGCCCCAGCTCACTTCCATGCCAGCTGCGCCGCCGCTGCTTGTCATATGGGTGGCCATCAGGCCAGTTCCAGGGCTTCCGCTGGAGGCGCGGGCAACCGCCAGAGTGGACCTTGCCCGTCGCTGGCATGGGGCGCCAATGGTCTGGGCCGATTCCCTCACCTGCTCGCGGGGTGGGGTGAAGCGGGCGATGGGGGTATGTGGCAGGGTGTGTTCTGCGATGCCGCTGCAGGTTTGGTGGTGGTGATGTGTATGGCTGCCAGCGGGAGAGCTGCAGCCGTTGAATGTACTGTTACAGCAACCGTGTGATTATTGTAAGAATAAATGATGCTGCGAAGCATGAAAATGCCGTCGAGTCTGCCGCGGTGGCGATCACGCAAACCAGTAAACAAATTAAAACAAATACTGTTGATAAACTATAATACAAAAATTACAATTAAAATTCTCAACAACAAAAAAAATATATATATAATTAATATGTAAACAACTTAACAACCCCCAAATTGTCTAAGTCACGTGAGGTGTCAGCGCAACACAGAAACATAAGAATGGGGGAGGGGGAGCAAAGTGTGCGTGCTCTCCGCTGACACAGGAGCGGCGAGTCCAGCGATCTGGTTGTTTCGTTTTTGCCGAAAGCACAGCATAGCAAACAAGCAGAACTCAAAGTAAAGAATCGATCTCACCAGGCTAGTATTGATCCAATACCGATGCCGACTTGGGATCGATACTATCGGTATTTGGATCGATCCGCCCACCACAAGTGTTTTCGGTTGTGTACTTTTAGTTTTTTGTACTATGACTGTTGTTTTGGGTTCCCCAGGGTTTAGTTGTGTTCCCTCTGTTTGGTGTCATCCCTGCTTGTGTATCCCCTTTAGTGTAGTAAGGTCTCTGTGTTTAGTCCGCGTCTCTGAGTCTGTGTCATTACGTGTATGTGTTTCCTGTTTTACTTTGCAGGTCTCTGTCTGATGTAAGTGCGTTCTGTTTACGTTTCCCCTGCCTCGTCAGCTGTGATGTCTCCCAGGTGTGTTTCCCTCCTGTTTCCCATCCCCTGATTACTGGTGTGTGTATTTATAGTGTGTGTTCCCTCGTCCTCGTTGCTGGTTCGTCTGTGTTGTTCCCCTCCATCTTCCTGTGCATTCTCCCCACGTTGTTCTCCCTGCATCTCTGTTTCATGTCTCACGGTTTCAAGGTTTCAGGTTTGTTTTTGCTTAGCTTTTCCCAGTTTAGGTTACTCTTAGGTTTTGGTTTTCATCCACCTTGTTCCTGTTTGTTTCTCCTTTATGTTAATAAAGCTCGCTCGCTTCCGTAGCAGTCTGCATCTTGGGTCCTTAATAACTCACACACGGCTTGCCCCGGCAATCCGTGACAAATATGTAAATAAAAAGAGAATGCAATGATGTGCAAATCACATAAATCCATATTTTATCCACAATAGAACACAGAAAACTTCATTTGTTTAAATAGAGAAAATACACTATTTTAAAAACTATTTTAATATATTCATTTAAAAAAAATGATGAATTGAATTGATCTGAACCTCCAGCAAGTGAGGAATTGACATAGATTCTACAAATTGTAGACAAAGTGTTGTGTAGATTGGTGAGCATCTGCCCATCTTTATTTCCTCCTTTCTAAGATGCTCGTGTTATACCCGGTCATGTTACTGAACCTCTATTGGTTAACTCTATGTATCTTTTGATGGCCCTGTCCCAACATTTTTCAAATTCAAAATAAGCTAATGTTTTTTAAATGACAAGAACAAATCATTGCATTCTGTTTTCTGTTTGCTCTTTTTACATTTTATACAGTGCAAATGTAATCATACTGTAGTTCCCTTTATAATCAAATCTGGTAAATAGTTCTTGTTGAAATCCAATACTTTAAGTTTTGAACTATTTGAAACACCCAGAAATTTGTTGCTAAATGAGAACTAACCTATTTTTCTGAAGAGCTCATATTGAGTACTTGATGCAATGCATGAAGGGCCAAACTCAAAGTTTGAGGCAGTTTCACTCATTTTCACACACACTTGCCTCAACTCCAACCGGTCGCAGCAGATGGCCCCGCCCCTCCCTGAGCCTGGTGGTTCCAGAGGTTTCTTCCTGTTAAAAGGGAGTTTTTCCTTCCCACTGACCTGCTGTGCTTGGTCACAGCAGGTCATATGACTGTTGGGTTTATTTCAATGCAGGATGAAGCACAAAATAATGAATCTGATTTCACCAAGACTTGCATCCTACTTTAGCATGGAGTGCTTCTGTTTTTGAGTCTTTGAGTGGTTTATTATTAGGGTGTTTTGCACTAATGCAGTTTGTACTGTAAGTGTTTTCATTCCTACATTAAATATATTACCACACTGCTCATAAAGATTGATCAGAAAGCAATTTATCTGAATATAAACGTAGCTTCTAGTATTTGGAGTTGAAACCAAAAGTCCATTATACATGTATAGCTGAATATTTTTGCGAATGACTCCAGGGTTTCCACCTAACATAGATTATTCTGGACGTGAAAGAGGCCAAGAGGGGAAGTTTTGAGCACTGGTCATCTTACACCAGACCACACCTGCCCCCAGGCAGCCATCAATCCTTCCATTGGTACAGAGGCCCAGTTTTCTGTTGCCTGAAGGAAGAGTTGGGGGAGGGATTATCAGCAGCCTGGCGGTTGTAATCTGCTGCTGTAAAGAAAAGTGTATGAAAACTTCATTGAGCCTCCAGCTTTGAAGTACTTGAAGAAATGCTGAATAGAGTGATGTGCTTGGTTTGAATTGTTTTTCTTCCGCTAATGACCCATTTAAACTATAATGGAATAAAAAAATTACAGCAGGATTCTGGTAGTTGACAGACATCCTTAAGTAATCAGCTTTGCTTTTGTTCTAAATGCTTTAAAATATAAAACATAATACAGTACAGATAGCAAAATATCAAAATCACAATACAGTGTTTAAGCCTCCAACATCTGGAACTCTGTACAGGTGTCAACGTAATGCTTATAGAGTTCTTAATTTTGAAAACCACTATGATATTTGTCTTTAAATGAGGACTAGGCTAAAAGATAAGAAAACAGAAATAAAGCAGAGCGTGCTTAGTGGCAGGCCTTGGCTTTGACTGTCACTCTCATAAGCAGTTTTAATAAGCTAAGATTGATAAGCTCTAATATTACAGCCCACAGGCCTGGGTTTGCCTCTCTCTTTACATTTGCTGTGTGTGTGTGTGTTTTCAGATTAAGCAAAAACTTCTGTCCAAAGATACCATATGTCATGGTCCTGGTTCGGTGACCTGCGTTTTCTGTTTTGTATTGTTTATCTTTGATTTCTTGATATCTTTGTTTGTTCCTAGGTTTTGGTTCTGTGTCAGTATCGGGTCTGAGTTTTGTCAGTCTATGTTTCCATGTGTCCCTTTTAGTTCAGTGTCTAGTCTGTGTCTTGTGAATTGTCTCGTTTCCTGTTTTACTTTGAAGGTCCCTGTCTTATGTCAGTGTGTTCTGTTTTGCTTCTTAGCTACTTCCGGTGAGGAAACTCCTGTGGGGAGCTTTGTTTCCGATGTCCTATCCGATTATTAAGTGATGACGTGACGAATCCTACTTCCGGGCCTAAAGTAGTCTGCATTTAATGTGGCTTTTGTGTTGTTAACATGTTTAATGCTTTGTATTTTCTTCTATTTAATCTCAAAGAGCTCCTAAAAAAAGTCAGTGATCACCGTTGACCTCCCTCGGCTTTTATTACCGCTAATCATTTATTTAAGCTCAGTTTTTAAAACCTTACGATGTAACTACAGCCCAGCCCATGCAGCAGTATATGAATGACTAACCTCGTATTGTGGATGGATTATCTCAGTTGTTCTCCTGGCTGAAGTTTGGTCCTTTTACAGCATCCTGCCATGCGATTACATTTGTTCCTGACCACTGAGAACACTCGCGTTAACTTTAATCGAGTGGAAAAAAAAGTTAGCTTGTTTATATTATGCTAACATAGCTGTGTCGCTAGCGATCACGTAGCACATCATTATATACCACCTAGCCAAAGTTCAGTAACCCTACTAACATCACTGCTGTTTAGTTTTCTGTCTTCATTTATGTTGGAAGTGATAATTTGTTTCCAAACCGCCGCAGTCAGGACATGCTATATTGTATTTAGATGGAAGCTAGCGAGCTAACTTCCTGCTAACTTCTAACTCCGTTAAATGCCATAAAATCCGTTTTCATGGATGCCTGGATGTTAAACTCAGTTGTTACACCTGGTAGAGCAGAACGCTGATCATTTTATTAAAGATGAAAGACTTAAGACAGTGTTTTAACTCTCATTAATGCCACAGTGATCATTTGATATATGGACCTGCAGCAGAGTTTAGGCCCAGACACAGCTAGTGACGTCAGACTGAATGATCGGATTCGCGCCTTGTTTATGGTCCAAAACAAGTTAAGCAAATGAATGAATCAAGCGGCGATTTACATTTCTATAGATGTCTTGGGCATTTACCCAATATGTAAATGATGTTCATCGACTTGTCGATATTTTTCCCCCGTGCCTCAGAGCAAAAGAGAAAAGGGATTCAAATGTTATATTTCTCAGCTGTCCCTCGTTTATCGCGGGTGTTATGTTCTAAAAAATAACCAGCGATAGGTGAAATCAAATAGCCAATTTTTTTTTTTGACGGTGCAAAATGTTTCGTGGACATCGTGGACATACAGCACTCCACTTCAGAGTCACACTGCTAACGATCGATGCAGCGATTCTGTACTGTACAGGAGAGACGTCACGGAGGAGATTGTCTGCAGCGATCATGACGCAGGACACAATGTGATGTAAAAAAGAAAAGCATGCGAACTTGCACTAAAAAAATCTGCGAAACAGCGAGGTGAAAGGTGAACCGCGTTATAGCGAAGGACCACTGTAATTTTGAAGGTGAGTCACAACATACCCTTCGTAAATACTAATGTATAGAAACCGTTCATTCATTTTTTGTGTGGCTTTTTTTTCAAGGTTTGTTAACATGCTGTGTAGGTGTGTACTTGACTAGCTGATATCGACATAACGGGGGAAACATCTGTTTTGACTATTGTTCACCTGTAGTTTGAATGCTGAACATTTGCCTGTTTAAATCATAAGACCAGTCACTATACAGAGATGTGCTTCTGAATGTGAACGATGTGTCTTCTGCTGCAGTAATGCAGTTCTGCTTGTGTTGAGTGATGTAAACAACTGATCGATCTAAACTCTTTAAACGTCAAAATTGATCATTAGATTTTTTATGACACAACAGTGGTGAGTGTTCCCACCTTCTGCTCTTTGTAACTTAACGCAATCTTTCCGTTTTCGAGTTTTGGACATGATTTTGGAGTATATCTTCGCAGTAGCGATTGACCGCAAAGTAAAGCTACCGGAAATGTACAACCCTACATCCGGTCTCAAACCAGGAAGTTAGAATTTTCTCGTGCACAGGGTCTATTGCCGTATTTGTTGGACTAAGGTGTTCGTAAATCTGGGAGTAATCTGTGTCCTAAACTCCCTTTCCTTCAGGTCCCAAAGTCAAACAAACACTGCAGCATCAATGAGAGTTAAAAACTGTCTAAATTCTTTCATCTTTGATAAAACGATCAGCATTGCTGCTTTACCAGGTGTAACTATGAAGTTTAACATCCAGGCATCCATGAAAAAAGAATTTATTACATTTAACGGAGTTGGAAGTTAGCAGGAAGTTAGCGGAAGTTAGCTCGCTAGTTACCTAAGCATGATATACCATGTTCTGACTGAGAGATTTCTGAAAAAATTCAAACGTACTGCTCTGCTATCACTTCCAACATAAATGAAGACAGAAAACTAAACAGCAGTGATGTTTGTAGGGTTACTGAAGTTGGGCTAGCTGGTATATAATGATTAGGGATGGGTATCGTTTAGGTTTTATCCGATACAAGTACCAAACCGGTACTTTTGAAACGGTGCCGGTGCTTAACCCTTTAAGACCTACCATAGAACCAAGTCCGCCAGAGCTTACTTTATATTTTTACATGTTGTAGTGCCATTTTTGGGAGCATTTCAAGTTGCTATACATCAATACAACTGTTATAGCCCATATTTTAATAATATGTATGCATTAAGTCCATAGTAACTACATTAATTGCAAAAAAGTGCAATAAACTACAAAAAAATTGAAAATCGTTTTTGGTTTTTTTTACATATATTTCTACTTGGAGAAATTTAAGAGGCTTATCCCTCAAAACTTTAAATTAAAAAAAGTTGCAAAAAATAGTTTACAACAACAGGAAATTTATTTTGAGTGTCTTCATAGTTTTATTTTTGAGATACACCAATTTTTATATACTGCAGGAAAAACGAAAAACAATCCTATGATGCAAATTTGCAAAAAAAACTGCATGTGCATCTAAATAAACTATTTCCAGCAGTGCAATTCGAGTTCTAAGCATCCCAGCAACTATTCAGAAAAGCATAAGCATAAGATGTAAGTACAACTCCTCCAGTTTCATATACAAAACAAATTATTACGCTAGCTTATTCGGTTGCAGTGCTACCGGGATTTAAAAATAGTTACGCAAAAAAGAGCGTGCCCACTCCGACCAGCTTCAAAGGGTTAAACAGTGCTCGAACCGGTGCTTAAAGAATGGAGAACACAAAATTGGTCCAAAAACCTCTCATGTTGAGCTGGGGTTTTTTTTGTAAAAAGATAACAATGTTAGCTTTTTCTGCAGCTATAGGGGATTTATGGTATCACTCTTGGCTGGAAGCAGTGCTTAATCAATGGAAAAAACACAAACTTTGTCCAAAAACCTCTCATGTTTAACTGTTTTCCACTTTTTCTTTGGTCATTTTAGCCTTTTTGGCCAGGGTGAAGGGACTATCTGCCATCAAACAAGAAGACAGCCGCATGTAACTACGACGGTGTTTGCTAGTTCACCTTACATGCATTAATGTAATAACGCGGTTAGCGTACTCAACGTAAATTACACACGAACAACATTAAGCTACTCACGCAGAGAAGAACGGCTGCTGCTGCCATCATCATCCGTCATCATTTCTGCTACACTGGCAGGGCTAGGGGCCAGGACTCTCCTCTTCGGGTTCTTGGGGGATGTTGCTAACTCCGGGTCAGATAACAGGCAACCCACCCGCAGTAGATGTGCACGGTGTGAGGTCTCGCAGCAAGCTATCAAATACGGCGCATTTCTTGGCTTTTAACAAAATGCTATACATCGCCAGGTTCGTCGTCAGATTCGAGGAGTTACCTCCTTTGCACAGTATTGCCTTAAAGCACTTGTTGCAGGCTGCTGAGTTTGCATCTTTTGCTGTGAAGTACAGCCAGACTTTGACCGCTTCGCCTTGGGCATTTTTAATCTGTAGCTCTGCTCTAAAAGAACGTACGTACCTGGGCCCGCCTACTATCCTTGGAAACATAAAATGATTGGCTAGAACCTAAAGTGTATGACATCTCAGGGAAAAAAAAGCACTGAAATAAAGCATCGAAATGTGCGCTGCTTTTCGGTCTGGTTACTACCGTTTATGTCAGAACCGGTACCCATCCCTAATAATGATGTGCTACGTGGTGGTTAGCGACACAGCTATGTTAGCATAACATAAACAGTGAAGCTGGAGGATGAACGCTAACTTTTTTCCACTCGATAAAAGTTAACGTGAGGGTTCCCAATGGTTCGAGAAAAATGCAATCGCATGGCAGGATGCTGTAAACGGACCAAACTTCAGTCAGGAGAACAACTGAGATAATCCATCCACAATATGAGGTTAGTCATTAATATACTGCAACACTATGGGAACAGAGCAGCTGTGATAGAATACAGCATTAATGAATCAATGGTACAGAAGTGGAGGAGGCAAGAAGAATGAGTTGAGTAAAGTTTGTTTCGCTTAATGTGCCTTATAATCCCATGCACCTTATGGTCCGAAAAATACATATTTGACTTTTTTAGTTGTCACACTGCAGTTTACTGTTCCAAAGTACCCCTTTTTAACTTCAGTGGATATTATACATGGTTATGCTCAGGATATGTCAGTCCATTTCTACTGGAAATGCCTTTTGGTTAAACTTTCAGCAAGGAATTTGCATTTGCACTGTTAAATTTTTATATAGCTTTAATGCACATAAAAAAACAGCTGCTTGTTTAAGTGAAAATAAATGGATGGTGTTTTTTTGCGCTACTAAAGTTGTGGAGTTGTATTTTGTCTCGCATCAATTATATCGTCAGTTATATCGTTATCGCAAATTTTCAAATATATATATCGTGATAAATATTTTTGGTCATATCGCCCTGCTCTAATTCGTATATAGAATATCTCCATAATCCAGCACAGGTAAAAATGTTGCAGCAACAAGCTGCTTCTTTTTATTAAAAGAAAAACTTATTTAGAAAATAAAAGCCTAGTTTGAACTGTGACTGTGGCACATTTACACCAAGATTGTTAATGTACATGATAAATAGAAGTGGATCTAATACAGAGCCCTGTGACACTCATTTGTGCACTGCAACAAATCCAGACCATTAGATTTAATGCACGGCTGAGTTAATTTGAAAACCATCCCACTTCTCTCTCAAAGAGTCCTGACTGGGGGAGTCTAAGTTTGAAAATCTGGTGATCAGATGTGTGTCAAATGCTTTTGTAAATCAATAAAAAGGGATGCACAGTGCTGTTTCTTATCAAGTGCAACAGTCATATCATTTGCAGCTATGATAGTTATGTGATTTTTCTTAAAGCCTGATTGATATTCTAATAAAATAGCACTGGTGTGTAAAAGCTCCTTTAATTGCTCACACACAAGAGTTTCAAGGATTTTGGCTAGCACTGACAGATATAACAAACAAAGACAACAAACAAAAGCTGGTTTCCATACTGAGGGAATTTCATTCATATCCAGAGTGAGGTTGAAAAGATCTGTCAGAGGCTCTGCCACCAGATCAGCTGCCAGTTTCAAAAAGTAAGGATCTAGTAAGTCAGGTCCTGAAGATCTTCTATGATCTAACACTTTAAGAGCTTTACAGACTTCCTCCACAGAGAAAGGAACACAGTTAAATGGCTGACCAGTGTACACCAGAAGGTTTGTGCAGGATTTTATGGAAACTGGATTCAGAGAGTCAAACAAAGAGCGAGAGATATAAAGTGTTTGTTGAAGTACTTCATCATCTCCTTCCTGTCATAAACAGGAACAGAATCCTTAAAAACATAAGTGGGTAGGCCATGGGAGCTTTTACACAGAACTTCTGTGGATTATTTATGTTCTCAGCAATGAGAATAATAATAATCTGATTTAGCTTTCTTAATAAAGGAAATACATTTGTTTCTTTGTCGTCTGAAAAGAAGCCAATCAGTGGGCTTTGGCAAAAGCCAGGCTATGCTCATGAATGATATCTGCCAGCTCTGGGGAGAACCCGGGATTTTCGTGACCTTATATCCTAAATCTCCTTTAATTTGTCATGTTTATTCACATTTTGCATAAAACCATCCATAAAAACTGTCCACGCTAATTCTGCATCAGGGATCAATCCTATTTTCCTCCAATCATAGTTTGACAAATCCTGATGAAATGATTGTTCATTAAAATGTTTAAGCTTCCTTTTAAAAACTATGCGATGTTGTGACTCGGGCGCCTTAGCGTTTCTAATAACAGCAACAACACAGTGGTCGTTGCAAAAGGCACCCGAGTATGAACATTTATGAGGAACATTTGGCCAAATCTCAAAAGTCCCTTTGATTGACTTGATTCTGACAAGTAGGTAAATTGACCAGCTACGTAAGACTGATAGAATCAAATAATCTGAAAGTTTGATTTGAAAATAATCTGAGACAGTGTTGAGCCAATCCCAGTTCAAGTCACCAGTTAAAACAAGCTCACTATAGTCTGGACAGGAAATCTTCAAAGAATGCAGAGCCTCTGTAGAGGCAGAAGGTCTACAGCAACGAACAGCTGTTCCAAATGGATTCTGATCGAACTATTGTGACATCACATTTTGACTTAACATAAGCAGCAACACCACCACCTGTCTTAAGCCTATCGGTACGATAGATATTGTATCCAACCATCATCAGATATATTTAGACAACCAAGTTTCAAAAATTAGAACAATATCCACATCCGTCGATTAAACCCAAATCTTGACCAAATCCATCTTAAGATGAACAATCTTCAGCCCAAGTGAGGATTTAAATTCAGATGGTGTCTGAGTACACTGCGGCTCAGGTCCCTAGGTTGCACATTACCAGATAAGAGCAGTAGTAAGACAATCAGCAGTCTCTGCTTTGTAACATTACTTATTGAATTTGACTTTTGAAATGTTAAAAGTAAGCAGAATGTTTCATAACTTGCGAGGTAATCATACAGAGCAACAAGGTTTTGAAGTTGAGGTAAATCTTTGGGTAAATCAGATAATAAATTCATGTCCTGTTCCAAATGAAGTGGAGATCGAACAGGATGTACAGCATCCTGTGGCGCGGCTGCCCCTCTGTTGGTCTTCCTAGGTCTCTTGTGTTCTGGGGGCCTCTGGATGTCTGGAGTTTTGATCTCCTCCATACCTGCTTCATGCCCTCCATACCTGCTTCATGCCCCCCCCCACACACACACACACGCCCACACCCTCTAGCAGATCATTACATGAAGGAAGCTTTTAAAAAAAAACAAGCGCGTCCATGCTCACAGGTGTACACACGGGTGATCACACACACAAACTACACCCTTTTTGGCTCCTACCTCAAAGCACACTGTGTTCTGTTGATCTTACGTGCTGCACAATAATGTTTAATATTTAGTATTTACTGTTATATTCCCATATATCATTGTGATGTTGTTTATTCTATTACTCTCGTTTTCTTCTGCTTGTTTTCTTTTTTCTTTCTCAACTGGTGATCCAGGTGATCGATATATGCATTTTTTTTCTCTGCTTATTCTGTTGGTTTTTGTTTTTTGCCCTTCTCCCCCGTCCCTCTTCTCAGCTGTTTCTCTTTCCCTCTTTCTTTCTCCCCTTCTTTCCCCCAGTCAAGTCTGTCCCGTATTCAGCAAGTGAAAATAAAATAAACAGTAAAAGGTGAATCAAATGGACCATTACAAGGCTGGGATGGTCCATTTGGTAAAGTAAATCCGTTGGGCATCTTTCCTCGCCTTTAGACAATAATTCTGATGGCAAAAGAGCCAAACTGGACAGGCAAAAAAAAAAAAAAAAAAAAAGGATGTACAGCAGCAATGATACATGTGGACCCAGGGACCATGTCTCGCAGACTCAGTGTTAAATGAGACTGTTAGATGTGCTTGCCCTGGAAAAGTTGACTGCCTCAAAGTCCCCACAACCAACAAGAAAAATATAGTTACAAAAAAAGCCAAAATACACAACAATTGTTGATGCTGAACAGGGCTCGCAAAATTTCAAAATCCCTGGTAGCCCTTCGGGCAGGGACTCTTCAGTTTTTGGTAGCCCAAAATACATTTAAGTAGCCCAAATAAAAAAGAGAGCAATTTTTTGATTGATGTTTTGTTTCCCGTTTTGTTTCCGTTACATTATTATACATTAAAGTATAAAATTGTAAAGGAAACAAAACAATCAAAAAATTGTTGAAACACAAATTACAACATTGTATAAAAATTACAATCATCGACTCAAATACTTGGTTCTAATTGAACAGAAATTTCTATGAACTTGTAAGAACTGTGTAGGACATGAATCCGTCTGTGTCAGATCCTGAATTTCCACTGAAGTCACGGGTAAGAGGCAAGTGGAACCAAGATCTAGGACATTTGCTTTTTGAAGTTCGCAAAGACTGCTAAATTGTGCCAGTGGTAGTTCACTCTTTGAAACATAGCACGCTGTTCTAAACAGATTTTTCAGGTTTATTTTTAGTATGTTATTTGCAATTGGTGTTTGTTCTGGGAAAGATATTGCAGACTGAGCAATAATGCATTTCTTGCATTTCTCATGGGTTCTAAAGAGGGCCTTTCTTAAAATTACTGGTCCCAGTAACAAAGGCGCTTGTCAATCGAGGGAAAACCAACAACACACCCGGCATTCGCTGTCAAAATAAAAGACGCGCACCAGATAAGAAGTTGCAACGCGCGTTTGCATCCATATAAAAGGCACTGTTTTTGTCCGCTAGAGTGGGATTTTCACGGCACATTCTGCATCACATCTCTGTGCGTTCATCATTTGTTTGAAGCCAGCTCACCTCCTGCAACCACTTTTCAGAGAATACGCGCTTCTTTTGTGGTTCGGACTCTTTTTGTCATTTCTTTGGAGGTGGAGGAACACCAAAGTAATTGCTTAAAGGAGCTTGCTTCTTCGACATCTTTAAGAGTTCTAAACAAATGTCTGTCCTCCTCCAGAAAATCCTATGTACGCAAACACACGTTGCAACTTCTTATCTTGTGCGCATTTTTTATTTTGACAGTGAATGTGCACCTGCGGACCACTTATGTGCAGGCCTGGTTATTTAGCTCGTCATATTGCAGCCACAGAAATTCTTTTGTCCATGAAACCATAAAGCTGCACTTTCTTTTTGCCTTATAGTCTGATTTGTCATAACTTTTCCGTTTTGTGGTATCCTGCTGCTTTTACACATGCACTCACATAACGCTCAGCGATTCTCTGCGCGATCAACCTCTCACCTGTTTAAGCTTGCTGCGGGAGATTTCACTTGTCATGTTTGCATAGTAAGCTAACGATTGATAAGATGATGTCAGAGGAACTGGTGCGCAAATTATTGTCACTCACCAATCAGTGCTGTCGCTCTCTATACACAGTTCGCGCGATTACAAAGTGAAAGCAAAAAAACAAGCGCAAATTCAAACGCGATTTCAATATGTCACATACTGACAGTGTTGGGAAGGTTACTTTTAAAATGTATTCCACTACAGATTACAGAATACATGCCCCAAAATGTATTTTGTAACGTATTCCGTTACGTTGCTCAATGAGAGTAACGTATTCTGAATACTTTGGATTACTTAATATATTATCATGCTGTTTACAACTACATGATAAATGTACATGATACATTTATTACTATTACTGAAGGTCCGCGGCTCCGAACCGTAGTAAAGGGACCTCTAGCTAATGCGCCGGGTTCCGTTTCGGGCTCGTAGCCGAAAAATAGCTTTACTTTGTTGTCTGGGTCAAGTTTGAGACAGAGAGAGGCATTGAAAGGCTGCTCCAACGGAACTTATTGTTTCGGAGGTGTCACGGAAAACACGAACAGTCGAGTCTTAATAGCTTACTTACAACTGGGCTCGTCAGGCACTCTTCTTGGCTGCAGTGGTTATTATTATATTTACATGCTTCCAGCTCCCGTTTCTGCTCGATGACAACTGGTAGTTTTCCACTCTCCTTTTTCTCCCTCCTTGCGCTCACAGACACATAGCGGGTATGGCAGTCTATTCTCCCTGCAGCACGGACTACACTGCCCATGAGGCTATATTCTTTAGGGCTATGCTTGTAGCGTTCTGCCTGTTAGCTTAGCACAACAACAACAAAAAGGGCTCTCTCACCCAGGAAACTCACAGTCGCAGAGAGAGCATCACCCTGTAACCATGGCAACCGTAACGCTGCTGCCTGGAACAACAGAACATAGCTATCAAACCCAAACAGTTCTGACCCGCCACAATATGAAACAGGAAAATACTGTAGTGTAATCCATTTATTTCAGCAAAGTGACTGTATTATAAATATCACCTTTTTAAGCGGTAACTGTAACAGAATACAGTTACTCATATTTTGTATTTTAAATACGTAACGTATGTATTCCGTTACTCCCCAACACTATATATTGACAGTGGCTCACCGATGCCAATGACATAATTACCCAGCTACATTTCCGAAAGAATGCAAAAGAATTGACATATTTTCCTACGATAGCCCGACGGGCAGGGCAGAGGTAGATTTTGGTAGCCCGACTGGAAAAATTGCTAGCCCCGGGACGTCGGGCTAGCGATTTTGCGAGCCCTGCTGACTTAAGCAAGCTGGACAAAGCTAGAATGGCAAGTAAGGCTCCAATCAGCAGCTCAGGCCCTGATGTGATGCAGACAACTTCTGCTCGTAGAATATCCCACTTTCCAAATATTTACAGAATAATTTGAATAACCCTTAAAAACCTTGTTGGAAAAAGGCACTAAAATCCATTAAAAGTAGTAAAAAAAAAACCAACAAATTCAAAGCAGACATTCAACAAGAAGACATGCTGCTGCATCAGCATCAGAAGCTGATGCAGTGAAAATGAGGAGCTTACACTCAGAGCACAGAGCTCCACACAGTTTTAGTTTTTATTCTCTCAGCTGCAGTTTGGCTGCAGTACTGTGAGTGTCTGACATTAGATAACCCTATAAACCTAATAACTGAATGCGCTTTTAACTCTTGTTAGAAAGAGATTTTAACCACTATGGTGCAAAGTTTTTAGATAAAGTACAAGAGATACAATCAGTGCTTTTTCAGTGTTTATTCAGTATTCAAGGACAGCAATATTTACATAGTATTTTTACTGACATATAGTGCAGATATGTTTTGGGCAAAAAGATTTTTGAATATTAAAATATGAACATTTACAATACAATTGGCAAATTAGCCAATGCCAATGCAAAATGTAATCGGCCTATTAAAAAAAGAAGATAATCTTCTCACAAACTGGTGTTTGATTTTGAAACAGGAAAAAAGTGGGGAAACAAATGAAAAGACTAACATTTGAATGAAACCTGAAAGCAAGTAAATACTTTCTATGCTGCCTTATACATTTTACATCAGATAAAAACTTTGTTCGCAAGATTCAGATAATTATTTAATAAAAGCTAGAGATTTTAAATGAGAATAAGAAAGAAAAGTATTTCTTTGTGCCCCTCTCTCCCTGTTAATGCCCTACATGTCAGCTACTTAGAAAAGGATCCTGGTGTTATTTGTCTCTCAGAAACAGTTCATAACTTCCCTTCAACTCATTCATGTCACCTAAAAGGTAAACCTGTTTCTCCATCACAGCTCTGATGATTCAGTAAGGACATCTCCTGGTTTCATCTTCATGTTTCCCTCTCACCACATATCCAAACCGATATCATGACCAGCAGCCTTTACAGCTGTGGCTCCAGCAAACATCAGCTGATACTAGAAATTAATATTAAGTAAATTCTAACAACAGCTGATCAAGCTTAAACGTGCTGCTGTTGTTTAGCGCGACATCTGCTGGTTTCCTTTTTCTGGCGCAAAGTGGACGATAAACAAACAAGAGAGAAAAGCCGATCAGCTGATCATTGATCAGTTTAATGACTGAAGTAGCAACAGGAGTATGGGCTCAAAATGTGGTCATAAATATTTTGTACTTGTAAAAAAGATTTGTATGTGTAAAAAAGATTTGTGTGTGTAAAAAAGATTTGTGTGTGCGTAAAAAAGATTTGTGTGTGTAAAAAAGATTTGTGTGTGCGTAAAAAAGATTTGTGTGTGCTTAAAAAAGATTTGTGTGTGGACTTAGAAAAAAAACCCTGCAAGTTACAAGTACGGATTTTGACCCTATTTTTCTTCCTTTCATCTGATTGGTCAATGTCATGTCAATCACAAATGTAACAATCCAATCAGAGAACAGATGGGTTTGGCTGTCGAGGGGCGCTTTTTTTTGAACTGCAGGTCTTTGAAGGGAATAAATGCCTGTTTTCATGCCAACCCAGCGTTTTCCTTCATCACCACGAAGGAAAACAGTCTGTGGTCGTCCGAGTTTGGTGATTTTTGTGTCACAGGTCTACGTGTTTAATACAGGGACTTCCACAGCCTTTTCAACAGCGCTGTGGACCGCGGGGTGGGGGCGGGCAGTGTTTTGGAAATGACAGTCTTCATTACAAAGCTTTCTTCGTTATGAATTAGCATACATGTTTTTATTGAACATTTGAAGAACCAGCAAAAAAAACAAACTCTTGTAGAGGACATAAAGTCAGAGATAGAAAAGACAAGGAGCAGGTGCATCTAGTACAGGTAGAGCTGCTGCAAAAACCCACAGAGCCCAGCAGCCAGCAACAAATTCTGGATCCTTTGCTTTTAGTTAGCAGTTAGCATTAGCAGCACATCCTGCGTCCAATGTCAAAGGACTTTTATGCTGCGCACTGTGACTCACAGCAATGGTCCTGGGTCAGCCCTGACTTTGTGTTAAACTAATCCTAAAGTAATAATGGTATTTCTAACCACTGATATACCACAGCTTTTTCCTTTCAACAGCTACTGAAAGTTAGGGGACCTAACTGCTATCAGATATTTATATAGCGATCCTCCAGCTTCAAACTGTATCACCCTTCAAGGACCAGCAGTTCAAAAAAGCGCCCCTCTGACAGCCAAACCCATCTGTTCTCTGATTGGATTGTTACATTTGTGATTGACATGACATTGACCAATCAGATGAAAGGAAGAAAAATAGGGTCAAAATCCGTACTTGTAACTTGCAGGGTTTTTTTTCTAAGTCCACACACAAATCTTTTTTACGCACACACAAATCTTTTTTACACATACAAATCTTTTTTACAAGTACAAAATATTTATGACCACATTTTGAGCCCATACAGGAGAGAGAGGGGAGAGAATGAGAGAAGAAGAGGCAGCTGTGCAGCGTAAACACACAGAATAAATACAGCTTTGTGTCTTTTTCCATTCTAGCTGAAGTACGGGACAAACTGTGCTCCTTTTCAGCTCAATACGAAATTCGTAATATTTTCTCTGAATGCGGGACGATTCCGTCTTTTTACGGGACGGTTGGCAACTCTACTAACTAACCTAATGAATAAAATAAAGTTCAACATCAGTAACATAGCACCCACCCAGCTGTATAGAAACTCCGTCATGCTAGCTAGTACGCAGTACGAGTTATTGTAACTGACTGTAAAAAGTCAGCACAACGAAAATAAACTCCTCCTAAACTTGGTTTATATCTGACCCAGATAGACTGCAGGTCATAACTTCTTACCTGAAGTTCAGTTCACCTGACACTCGGACCGGTGGCCCCCTCGGGTCTCTCCTCGCCCTGCCTCCCCTCTCCCTCATCCACCTGCTGGCCTCTATGGAAGCTCTGCCATAGCCACCACCAAACAACTGAGTTATTTTTACACATCGGCCACCATCTGGCCAATCCACCACCTCTCATTGTTCATGCCGTTACAAAAATAAATAAATAAGTCATCAGCCCACTGGGCAAATGCCCGGTATGCCCGATGGCCAGTCCAGCGATGTCAACCTGCAACCAAATCTGCAGCTCCATACAGCAATGTTACGACCAGTGTTGGTCAAGTTACTTGAAAAAAGTAATCAGTAACTAATTACTGATTACCTCCCCAAAAAGGTAATCCCGTTACTTTACTGATTACTTATTTTCAAAAGTAATTAATTACTTAGTTACTTAGTTACTTTTTAAAAACACGATTTACAACCTGAAGAGGTGATAAAGCGATAGATCTTTCAGCCCAATTCTTCTTTTTCTGCATAATCCATCATACAAAATGTAATCAAATGGAAAAGTCTCTTTTAAAACTTGTTTTATCAGTTTTAATCTTTTAACTTTATGCATCAAGCGAAAATTAAATTATATGCACCCTTCTGTTAGGTTTTGTATTGTTGATTGTCATTTATGCTTAGAAATATTTAACCATATATGCTTAGAGGTGTATAATCAATTGTGTAGTGATAGGATGTGTGATCTTTAGCAGGCTACAAAGGCTTGGTGTGCATTCAACCTACATCCTGGGAGCATGGGAAGAGGTCGTACCTTGTTTTATTGTTTTATGGTAGGATAAACGTGGCTATAACTGTTTTAGGCTAAGTGCCTTTTGTTTTGCTGAACTGTTGGACTTCCAGGCCAGCAGGTTTAGAGAAGTCATTTATGGGGTCACACTCTGACCCCCCCTGCACACACACACACACACACACACACACACACACACACACACACACACACACACGGTACTCTTTGTTTGTATGTAGACGTCATATGTTAATGACCCTATGCATATTCATGTAACCACAATAAAAGGAGTACTGTGGGGAACCTGGCTGAGAGTCTGATGGAGGTCAAGTGGTGGAACGACACTTGGCTCCAGGCAGGTCTCCCTCATGCATGAGTAACACGAAGAACTCTGCCTACTTGGTGTTCAATGCTTTTGCTGTGTAATTATATTGTCTTCAACGTTCCAGCGAATAGGTTCAAGCTACAAACCTATCACCTTCTCTGATTTGAATAAATTTGTTTAACATTTAAACCTATTTTCTGCACATTCCAGCACATAAAATAAAATATTTTTTGTGTTTACACTCAGTCTTTCAAATAGATGCAAGTAAAACACAGCAGAAAATAAATAAAGTCAAAGACTCAGCAGTCCTGTTGCTCTATTTTCACCTGTAAAGCAGGAGTGGCATAGGCTAGGTTTACCCTGGTGCAGGTGTGCCGCAGCGGTCAGTTGAAGAATCCCCGAGTTTCTCTGTGAATTTCCCATTATGTCGTTGCACACTCGGAGCTTGTTTAGGGGTTTTTTCGCTGTAAAAAATTTTTTTCTTCCCACGCACAACGGACACTAATGTTTTTGTCACTTTTTATGCAATCAAACTCAAAGTAAGGTCAGTACTTCGACGCTTTAAACGCTGCATGCTCTTACTCTCTCCCACAATCGATATATGATCCATTGTTGATCTGCACACAGCTGTTGTCACGAACGTCGCACTCGCTTACGTCACTGTCATGAGACATTCTCTCAAAAAAAATCACAGTTTTAGTAACGCAGTAATGCAGCGTTCCTACGGGAAAGTAACGGTAATCTAACTACCATTTTTGCAATAGTAATCCCTTACTTTACTCGTTACATGAAAAAAGTAATCAGATTACAGTAACACATTACGCGTTACTGCCCATCTCTGGTTACGACTTGGATTATATCTTATAACTCATAACTCTTATGCGAGCTCCCCCCAGCAGCCTACTGTCTGAAATATTCAACGGTTGCAATAATTCTTTGGGTGTTATTTTTTCCTTGGTATTCTAATTTCACCCAAGTTTACTAAACTCAACAAACTTAATATTACTTTCCAGGACATTTATTCTCAACTCATTTTCTTTCGCCGAAGAATTGTTTTCTGCTGTGCCGTCTTTCGTGCTTGGCTCTCCTTCCTTTGCTAACTTGATGCTCATAGTGCAGAAGCCGATGCTGCATTCACTTACACTCGGATATCTGAGCTTCACTGTGAAAACATAATCGTACATTTGATATTTGATTGTTTTAGCTTTGGGGTGGCACCTAGGGTGGCCAGTCTGGATGGGGGGGTGGCCACACCCGCTGGACACGCCACCCCGCTGGACACGCCACTGTGTCTGTGTGTGTGTCTGTGTGTGTCTGTCTGCGTGTGTGTGTGTGTTAACCACATGTCTGTTTGCAGGGACAGGATCCCTTCAGAATTCCTGCTCTTCTTTCCAGAGCACCTGGTAATAAAAATGCTTTAAATGAATTTATATCACTAATTGTTTACTATCTCTCCTTAGTTACTCGATATGATGGTAAAATTAAAAAGCCTTGAGGCGACTGCTGTTGTGATTTGGTGGTATATAAATAAAACTGATCTGAATGAAAGGTTTTGAAAAAGTGTATTTTAAATTGAAGCTTTTCCTGAACATAATAGCATGAACAACCCCAAAACAGCAGCGACACGGTTCAGTGGTTTTATTAATAAAACTGGAGAGTGAGCTGGCAGCCATGTAGGTTAACCAAGGAGTGGATTCTTAAAGTCAGAGGAAACAGAGGTAGATGTAAAGACAAGGGAGCCTGAGCATGCTATAGCTTCTGCTGTAGTAATGGTCTAGCAGAGACTGGGTAGATGAGCCTTATGTCCTTGTCTACTGCATGTGAGTTATTAGCAGGTGTGTTAGCCAGGTCTATATGGAAGCAGTAAACGGGCATGCCCCTCAGCAGACCGTCAACGTACACCAGCTAGTAATAGAGAGGAAAGAAGATGGCAGTGGAGACGATGATACCTAACCAATGTTGTGTATAAATCTTGCCCAAATGGCAACTGCATAATGAAACTCTCTAAACGATGGCTCCACACGGACTCCAAAGTCATTTGAGTCATGTGCCATCATTGTGTCTTCTTCTGAATAGAGACGATGTCGATTTTGATGTTACACTGCTAATTTTCTGTCATAATGTTTCTACCTTCCAGGAATATAAATTCTAAGGAATGAGACTGAACACTGGCACAAGTTATCAGTACATACTGTAAAAATGGCCTGATTATCGGTGAAAGCAAAGCAATCAGAGGCAGTTTGCATTTAGCTGTAATAGCTGTAAAACTTATTGGCATGAGGTGCAATTATGGAGCTGTACATAGCAGAGGACAAAAGAATGAAACACCAGCAAAGGGCAGAGTAGGATTACTACAAGAGCAAAGAAATGTTTTTGTTTTGTGAAAAAAAAAAGAAGAAAGGGGAGGAGGAAAGATAAAAATAAAGTTGTGTTATTTGTTTGCTTCAGCAGGGTATGATTGTACAATCACTATAATTATCTAGTAGCCAGAATATTATTTCCACACTGAAGCTGAGAATATGCACAGAAATGATACTATCTAACACAGACACCAGCTCACAATTAAGAAATGTCAAACTGAAAAGTGCAGCAATAATTGTATCATATAAAATGGATTTTTAAGTATTGTACCGTTAAAATTAGCCTTATACTTATTTTTGCTTAAGTTGCTTGTTTTTAGAATGCACATACAGCACAATGTCACAGCAATGTGGATGTAGTGCCGTGTGCTTTCTGCAATGAATATATTGCCTTGTCCTCAGATAACAACCTTACATAAATATCTGGGTTGACAAGCTGCATTTGAATCATAACCACAGCAACAACAGTAAAGATTGTGGTGGAATTGCCAGCTGCAATAAGTCTTTCCTGAGACCAAATTTCCCCCTAACTCATGGTGGCATCAGAAAGTGACCTCATCAGTTAGAAACCATAAAGAAACTCATAAATGCAAAGTCGAATTCAAGGTAAGTGAGGATGGATGGAATAAAGACATGCAAGAAGTGAAAAATGGCAACAAAAAAATTTGTAGAATTCGACAGTTTAAACATAAACTCTTGCTGGAGTTGTTTCTACAGACAGACCAACAACAAAGCAGAAGTCATTTTGGAGCACATATCAAGCTGCCTCTCTGAATAAACAGAACTCTTACACAGTAGCATCTTTTTTTTTCCTCCTTTAGATAACCTCTTTATCATCTCATTTGCTAAGACAGATTGCCTGTTCTGTGGGGCTTTAAGCTTCTTAATCCAAGGAGTTTGGAAAGAAAGGTGACTGGACGTCTTCCAGTCACAAGCTCCTTAGATTACCTAGACCTGGATGACTGAGAACCTTCACACACATTTGCTTCTGGAGGTCATCAAGAGCGTCAAATTCCTTGGTGTCCACCTGGTGGAGAACCTCTCCTGGTCTCCTCAACGCCAGCTCCATAACCAAGGCCCAACAGCGTCTCTACTTCCTGCAGAAGCTGAGGAAAGTCCATCCTCCCATCATCCATTCTCACCATGTTCTACAGAGGGACTATCGAGAGCGTCCTGAGCAGCTGCATCACTGTCTGGTATGGAAACTGCACCGTATCGGATTTGAAAAACCCTACAACGCATAGTGAGAGCAGCTGAGAACGTCACTGGAGCCTCTCTTCCCTCCATCACGGAAACTTACCGCACCCGCTCTATACGCAAAGCCACCAGCATTGTGAAGGACCCCACACACCCCTCACACACACTCTTCACCCTGCTGCCTTCTGGAAAGAGGTACCTGAGCATCCAGGCCCTCACTGCCAGACTGAGGAACAGTTTCTTCCCCCAAGCCGTCAGACTCCTGAACACTCAGTGACTGGAATCTCACACACACACACACACACACACACACACACACACACACACACACACACACACACACACACACCACCTTCAGACACGAAGTTAATTTTGCACAGTACAATACTATTACTATTTTGCACATTTCCATTCCACTGTCTTGTGTCTGTATCGTGCAATTCTGTCTGGTGTTGCACAGTCTTGTCTTGTCTTGGGTTTTTTTGCAGTTTTTGCACGTTATACTTTACATAGTTCTGTGTTGACTGTCTGTTATAGGTTATATGTAGCACTTAGTCATAAACCGATAGTAGACTAATGTCAGCCTGACTCTGTCTGAATGCACCAAAGTTGCTTTGACGATGGATGCTGATTTCAACATTTTTCAGAGGCAAAGACTGTCAATTCACTGCACACAGTGACAATATTTTTGGTCATGCCATAGTGTCCAATCATTGTTTTCCCTATTATGGCTATAGCCAAGTGAAAAATGACCAACTTTAGCCATCACCCAAAAAATAAAAATGAGTTGGAGTCTATTGCTAATTGTCCCAATACTACACAGTAACTATTCATTTGCTGTAGCTAGCCAGTGCTAACTAGCGTCTAGTGGTTACACCTGTTCAACTTTATAGTTTTTGAGGCATGGGAAAAGGTAGGTGTTGGAAAAGCTTTTTTTCCTCCTCATGTTATTAGGAAGTCTTGTCCAGAAAATAATAATCTTCCCAGCATAACAATTTGGAACAAAGAAACATACTAATGTTGACAGAGATAGTTGGTAGAGTCACAGTTTCCTGTGTCACGTGAAGATATTTCTCTTCAGATTTCAAGCTAATATTAGAACCCTTACTGTTTTTATGCCTCCATTGGCCTCCCATTGCCTGATTGTTTCACGCCATTGTATGCTGTTTTGTTGCTCTATTTTTTACAATCTGCGTGCAACTTGCTTTCAGTTTATTAACAGACTTTAGTTTACTCTATTCTTGACTCCAGTAGGACCACTTTAGACTTTAATACTTCTCCCATTGTTCCTTCTCTATTTTCTTGTGCTCCATCTTTTTGATTTTGCTATCCACACGTGGTCTTCTGCTTCTTGTCAATTCCACTATAACGTCTGGTTGGTTTCCAAGCAGCTGCTTGTCTGTCTGGCGTCCCACAGGACCTGTCATTCTCAACCACCTTCAGGAGTTGGGGACTTCTATTCCGTATGCAGCACAAATGTTCCTATCTCCCAGCCAGCTGGTTATATATTAGAAAAAAACAAAAACCTTACATCCCCCTGGTAGGTGGTATGTGTGTGTTTCCCTTCAAGCTTGGAAGATCTACTAGAGGCCTGGTAGTTTTGGGCTTCTCCACAGTATCAGTGTGGTCCGTGTTCCTAAGAGACCTCTGAGCTTGTATGATGAGTCTGCTGAAGCTTTTCGGGGTTTAAGGGTTGCAGCGCCTATTAACACTGGGCCTGCTTTGGACTTGTGTGTCTGATAGCAGCTGGGCAGTGTAGTGGCAACATTACCATTTTTAGAACAGTTAGTTAGGGTTTGAATCCTCGCCAGTACATGTAGCCAGTAATGATTCCCAGTCCAAGAACTCCATGCTGCCCAAGCCAATATTAGAACATGAGTTGAAAATAAATAACTAAAACGGTTATTAAGCACACTTTCTGTAATAGTTATAACCTACCAAAATCATGATGAGCACCAATTACATCATAGCATAATAAATGTGAAGTGTTGCTTTAAAACTTTTAGACTTTAAATAACACAAAGAAGTCAGTGGAATAACATGAAACAGGGTAACTTTAAAGTGTCTCTTGGTATGAATGTCCTTGAATGTCGTTGAATGTCTAGTCTGCGTTATAGTGGTCCATTCTTTTTGAGTATAACATTTAATAGTCTTGGAAGTTAAAACAGAGTTCCTTTATGTAGTCACAATCTTGAAGGACAATGGGGGTCAGGGTACTAAAATATAATCCAGTTTGTCATTCAAAAACCTTAAACAATGGGACGTCTTTTGTCCCAGTACTAAAGTTGGGATAAGATTTATTCCTATCAGGAAAAATGGTTCCTAGGGGAGAAATTCCACCACAGAAAGTGAAAACTGACGGTTACTTCAGTTGGCAATGATTCGGCCCTGAGTTGACCCCCTGCTGCATTCATGTGTTCAATGTCTTCTTAGCTGAGGATAAAATGAGTTAAATGTGATTGTTGTTTGGTTTTAAGTGGAACCCAGGAGGAGTAACAGTATGGTGATGGCAATAGAACGTAAGAGAAAATCTTGATGATTTTGATGTAAAAAAAACAAAACAAAAAAACAACTTACTAACTATGTAAAGTGCCAAAGTTGCCTGTTTTAATGAAGTCGTACTGTAAGCACCAAAGGTTTTTCTTTTATCTAATTTATATTAGTTATCTTATTTATCTGCATCTCTCAGCTTCTGTCTATATGTACCGCTGTTGTAAAACCTTTCTGAGCTCTTGTCCTCTCAAGTTTCTGTGAATTGCCACAGTGCCTTTTCCCAGGAGATTCCACACCCACAGGCATATTGAATTGTGAATATGAAGCTTCAGGTAATTAATCAGTGTTATCATTTCCACCATCACAAAGGTCACATCTCAGGGTTTTTTGTTGTTGTTTTTGTGTTTTTAACTCTAAAAGTTGGATCATTTTGAAGTCTGGATCCAGAACCATGAATGTTTTCATTGTGAGAAATTAAATTATTTCATATTTACAAATATATACCAAATGTAATATAGAAAAAAACTCAGGGAAAATATCAATTCATGTGTCGAGGTCATTTTCAGCTTTTGCTGAAATATGTTATCTATAATTAATACACTTCGTAATTAATGTTAACGCTTTCATATTCAACCAAATCTGCTCAGCTTGTTTAAACTAGAATCCTAAGGTCAGATTCAGGCTTTGCCATGTAAACACAAAAGATGCTTGAATGTGCTCCAGATTTTAAAAGCATCTGAAAACTGAGGTAATGCATTTTCAAACATTGGCACTGAATTGATTTTAGAGTGAATAAGATCACAGTGTTGCTCATTTTTTCAGTAAAATGTGGAAAATATTGTATTCAGGTACTACTCCTGCTTCAGGAGTCTAAACGTGCGTCATCATTCGTGCATGGATAAAACCAAGACGCTGCATTTTTTTAGGTTAAGATGCTCAAAGGTCAGGGTTGGGATTAGGGTTTGGTTTGGTGCTGTTATGGTTATAAAGCTAGAGTAAGTCTGAATGAAGGTAATGTCCTTCGATGTGTGTGTGTGTGTGTGTGTGTGTGTGTGTGTGTGTGTGTGAGAGAGAGAGAGAGTCAGAGAAAGAAAGGTTTAAACAGCCTATATTAATACTTTTTTTAAAGTGAGGCCTGGATGTTGATCATTGTGAAAAAGAAGTGGCTCTGGGGAGCAACTGCTTATTGTTTAAAGGGATTTCCATAATCTAAAGGATGATGATGATGTTGTGGATTAATCTGTGGGGGACTGCTCGAAGCAGCCATTGGAGGGAAAACACTAAGCGATATTGATCTGGGACGATGAAGGTTACGGCCATCAATCAGGTGGCATGCTGTTCTCTGTTCCTGTGCCAGCAGGAGCATTTAACCAAACTTTGCCTCTACTTTGGCCACAACTCAAGAGTGTTTTCTTTGTACACACTCACTCTGCAGAGGTCTGGGATTACTCTCTGCCTCAGCGGACAGTGTTCATTTGAGCTGCGATTTATTACAGTGACTCTGTGGGTACTCCCAGCCCACAGAGGGGTTACTGTGGAAGGCGACAGATACGGTGCTCCATTCCTCTCCCCAGGTGCTCAGGCTTGTAGCTGGCCCATGGGAAAACTAAGCTGCTAACCCTCTGACTATTACAGGAAAGGACATGGTTCATTGAGTCCCAGAAGGGGAAGTCTTTTGGGACATTTTGAAGGCAACGCCAGCTCTTCCTCACAGCCCCTGACCTTCTCCAGTTACAGCTGCTCACAAGTTTCAGTCATCGGATAAAACCTCAAACCATGTGGATCAAGGGAGCAGTCACAGTGCTGGTGCTTACACTGAAAGAAAAATGGACCAAGGGTCATTATAGTCCAGCCGACAGTTCCAATGCAGTTTTAATCAAACAGAATGGCTGTATTGAATCACTTGATAAGGCTGTGAGATTCCCAATCTATATGTAATCACTCACGGCTCTCTCAGGGTTTCTCCCTGACCTTTAAACAGTATGCCTGATAATGCTGGCAGGATTCTTACCCTCATACTCACTGGATTCAAGAGGAATTGTATTTTTCAACTCTTTGTCCTGATAAGCCTTCCCTCGGATCAATTACAGCTTTAGAGCCTCATAATTAAAAGGTCAAATTTACCAGGACACCAATAATTATTATATGGCAACAAGTTTAAATAATTTTTTTAAGTTCTGGGAACTAATTAGATTTTACAGTGTAATAGACAGATGCAGCTGTGTGTAGTATAAAGAGTTGTTCTGGTGCTCAAACACACACATATTGTGAGACAAATCTATGTCATAGCAAATATACAAGCATGTAGATTTGTGTGATAAACTGAAACCATACAATTGCATTATTGTTTTCGTAATCATGGGCCATTGTTCCTTTTCTGTGATTTGAATGCATAGATTTGTATGTTAAACTGAAGCCATATGGCACTGCACTGATGGTTCTAATTACTATGTGGTGTGGATAGAACTCTGCTGCACATTTCACTTTGTAATAGCGTTTCAAATTTACCATCAAGATTGTCACTTTATACTAGAAAATTGTACTTCAACTTTGGGTAAATTGTGTTTTATTGTAAATAGCTGAAAAAGAATGTGCATTTTTTATGTGTCCATTTTTGATGGCACTGTGTCTTATACAGTACAGTGGTCCCTCATTTATTGCGGTAGTTACATCCTAAAAATAACCGCGAAGTAGCCAGCTTTATTTTCTTTTTGCAATGATTATAGATGTTTTAAGGCTGTAAAAGGTGATGGTTAGCATCTTCTAGCATCTTTGGGTGCTAACGCAGCTGCCTTTGACGGTGCAAAACGTTTTGTCGACATTGTTGTGTTTGTTGGGGAGAAAACTTAGAAACATACAGTACAGCACTTCAGAGTCACACTGCTAGGATCGAAGATTTATGTAAATGTGACACCAGCTGAACGCATTCTGTACTGGACAGGAGACACGGCATGAGATTGATTGACAATGGTATACAGCCAATCAGGACGCAGAACACAATGCACTGTAAAAAAAAAAAAACATGGAAAATTGCACAACTTTTTTTTTTAATCAGCAAGGCTGCGAAAGGTGAACCGTGTGGACCACTGTATAGCACTTTTCCAGTACTGAGTACTGAAAGTGCTTTATACAACATGCCTCACTCACTGATTCACTGTTATCTACAGCTAGGTGCTTTCTATCTAACATTCACACTCAGATGAAAGCATCAGAGAGCAACTTGAAGCTCATATCTTACCCAAGGATACCTCAGCATGGAGACTGGAGTAGCCAGCAATCAAGGCATCGACCTTCCAGTTAGTAGATGACGTGCTCTACCTCCTGAGCAACAGCTAGCCCCAATATTCCATCATGTTTCATGTTTCTTCTCTAATATTCCATAATATACCTAAAATTCATAGTTCATGTGTTTGTAAACCTTTTCACAAGGAAACACCAAGTAAGCCAAAGTGCACCAGTATAAACCCACTGGGAACATGGTCTTTTTTGAGAAAGCACTCAGGTCCCAGTCATGAGAATCCTTCCTCCCTACTGTCACAAAGTCCTTTCATAAACAGGATTAACACATGGACAGACACCTTGGATTAAATCTCAGTGGTTATTTTAATATCCCGTTCTAAGTGAGACCAGATGGGAACCTAATATCCGAGGGTTCAGCCTCCCATTCTCCTTTTGAAGTACTGTAGGTGTTGAAGTAACCCTGCTCTGTTGCTCTGAAGTGCTCCGTTATGTTATGCTCTCTCTGACATAACATATATTTTATTTTAGCATAACTGTGCAGATAAAGGAAGCCAGTCTTAGAAATGTGCTTAATGATAATGCCATGCTAATGTGGTATAAACTGGTACAAGTGGCCAGTCAGTCAAAGATGTTAAAGATGTGAAAAGCAGAGCAAGCACACTGCGCTACAACTCACCTTTCCAGAATTTGAACCTGAATTTCTTGTGGGGACAAATATGAAACACCTCTCCGTGTCCGTGATGCGGGGTGATTATCGTGGAAGCATGAAGCGCAAACTGCTCCCTTGGAAAAGTCTTTCACCTGGCAGAGGATCCACCACAGTTATCCTCACGTAGGTAGACAGCTCAGCCTGTAATGTGTTTGTTAGGCCTTACACCACGGCTCATTACAGCTCACAATTTGTTGATTCGTTTGATCAGATTGTACCCAATGACTCAAACTGCATGCAAACAGAGGCAGCTGTAAGTGTGTGTGCATGTGCTTGTGTTAAAATGTGTGTTTCATGCCTTGTGCATTTCTAGAGGCAGATGGCTAAAGGGAGGTTGATGCAATACTAGCTTCTGTAGCTGAACATTGGCATGAGCTTTGGGATAACTGGCAGGAGGTTTGCAGAGGTGTTTGGGGAGGTTGTGCCTGTTTGTTTGATTATTGAGTGACAGGGAACTCAGGAGAGACGCGCCTCACTAGTTCGACTGGCGCCTCAGGGCTTCGAGGTCGACAGGATTAGCATTTTAAAACCTCTGCTTCTCAGATTCGAGAGTGGGAGGTGGTGATGGAGTGGGGGAAACCTGTCTGATTCAAAAATTGGATCTACTGCCTACTTTCAGCTCCCCTCATCTTTTTCTAAATGTGTGGTTTAAAACAGAGTGGAAGTTTACCTGTCTCATTACACCACATCACACAGTGGGAACAGAAAAGCTCCGACTGGCAGGAAGCAGTCCTACAATTACACTGTTTTCCACACACGTTACCAGATTCAAAGACATTTTTAGTCTGTGAGGAAAACAGAACAGAAATGAAACATTCATTTTATATTTCTGTTATGTACAAAACAGTTGTTGAGGCTCCTATTAAACATGGTCAAAGTCTTAAATAATGAGGCGATGCGTGAGCCAAAAGCTCAGACTTCAGACTGGCTGAAGTCCAACCTGTGTTGTTTTTAAAGCTGCTTGAAACAAGCAGCCAATAAGAAGAATATTGATTCATAGTAAGGAGCCCAAAGAAAAATCACAGGGGTGCAAAAACACTTTGAACACAGCTGTACATTTCATGGTCGATAACGGGAACTCTGTAATTCCTAACAGTTATTTCAACACCTTGAAATCACCCTGTGATGTCTGAGTCATCATCACTGAACCCTCACTGAACCATCATCATCAACCCTAAACCAAACTCTAAACCTGTTAGATATATCTAATAGATATATCTAACTTTTATTCTTTGTTCTCTAACATCTTCCACCGAGGGAACCAAGAAAATAATTAATCTAATCGACACTTATCAAAATATTTGCCTCTCCAAAAGTATAGCGTTAGAGTAGGGGAAGTCAGTTGAGCAATCGCATCTTGATTGTTTGATTTTAAAATCGGGTCGTGTGCAGATGCAAAATCATAACTGTGTCATTATTCAAAAACTGTTAATTGTAGAGCATCAAACACCCAATACTGGAGCTATGTAAACAAATGTGTTTTTCCCTTCCTGATATCCCAGTGTTTTGCATATTTGTCACACTTACATGTTTCAGATCATCAAACAAATTTTAATATTAGCTAAAGATAGCTGAAGTAAATAAAAGTTGAGTTTTTATTTGATTAACCTCCTAGGACCTGGCGTCCACATATGTGGACATCACATTTTGGGTTATTTAGACCAAAATACTCAATTTTGCTCTACAAGGGCCTGAATAATGTCCACTTACGAGGACATTATACTGCTACTGTTCTATCGAAATTTTAAATGAATATCTTCATATGTGGCTCTCATTTTTATTAGAAACAAAAATCAGGTAAAAAGAAATCTGGTAATTCTTTGTTTTTACATTCATTGGGCCCCAATCAGCCCAAATATCAAAGAGAAATCAAAAATGCATGCCGTGGGAGAGTTCGGGTCTTAGGAGGTTAAGGGTGAAACGTTATCCAAACCCACTCTGTGGCTTTCAAACCCCAAAACACAAACAGAGTAACATAGTGTACGCTGTTATGTACCAGGAGGGTCGCCATGATTTATACATCAGGGAAACGAAACGACGAATGGCTAAGCAAATGATAGATAGCCATTGATCAATTGTCATTGATCAGCGGTTGTCGAGTAGTGGTCATGGTCATTAATATGCAGATGGTCAGTTTGCATATTAATGATCAAGAAACTGCCCTCACAGTGCATTGTTAGCCAGTGGTGTTAGTTCCAGTCATTATACAAATGTACTATTTAAAAGGCTGGAGAATGCTGCAGTCAGCTGAGACTCCTTGGAATGTCATCACCTGGATGATCAAGCATGCATCAAGTTTTACAAACAGACAAAAAAAATGAGGAAATCAGAAAGAAGGCAAACACTTTTTATAAAGTGTTTGCCTTTAGAGGAGGAAACTGTGAGACACGGGGAAATGTATTTATTTCCTCCTTTCAGCTCTACTAGAGAGTAACACGTACACATAGAAAAGCACTAAGTTAAAGCTAACGTTAACTCTGTGGACATAAAGCAGTGAGTAATTTAAGTTGACTTAATTAGTCAACATAAGTTATTATGAATCTCTTTCACACTGTCTTTGTCCTGTCTCTTCCCCATCACCCCAACCTTCTGCGGCAGATGGCCCCGCCCCTCCCTGATCCTGCTTCTGCTGGAGGTTACTTCCTGTTAAAGGAGTTTTTTCTTTCCCACGGTCACCAAGTGCTTGCTCACAGGAAATCATATGATGGCTGGGGTAACTGTTTGATGTTATATAAATAAATATAAATAAAACTGAAGTGAACTGTATTGAAGTGGATGGCATGAAATTAACAAGTCTTAATATTTGCCAGTTTTTTATGGTTTTCTTTGTGTCTGAAACCAGTGGACAGATATATTAACTAACTTAGCTTTAGGCTCGCCACAGCTCTATTTTAGCCCCTGCAGGTTGTCTGGTGTGTAACACACAGGCAAAAATCTATATCACAGTTTTGCGAATACTAAAACCACTTTTTCATCAACTCATAGAAAAAAATATTAACAGTGAAAAACTGTGTTTATTTTCTAGAATAGTTCCCTGACAAAACTACAGCATGTGATGACTTTTATTTATCACGTTTGTGACAATCACAAACAACTTTCAGTATGTTGTGCTTTCGGTTATTGTCATTTTGTGTAAATATCATAGATGGCTGCTTTGATGTCACCCACATGTTTGTGAAGTAAGAATGTTTTAAATATTTTGTTACTCTAAATGAGTGACGGATCCAATAAACTATTCAGGGGTCAAGTGCAAGTGATGCTTTCCCACAGACTGCTATAGGACTCCAGACCCTTCCTTTTAATGTAACCTGCAGTACTAAAGATCCTGGGAAACATATTTCCTTGCTTAAACTGAATAGTCACTTCTTGCCCTGCAGCCGTAGACTAACTGCTTTGTTCTTTCTGGAGTATGTATCCTTACTCCAACTCAAGTCTGCTTTTTAACTCCACTGAGTGCGATCATCCCTCCATGACTCTTCACCACACATGCTTCACATGAAAAGAAAAGTTGACTTTTCTGAAATACAGGGACATTCAACCAAACCTAGGACCTGAATAAGATTTGTAGAGTATTTATGTATAAAAAGGAGCTAAAAAATAAGAATCCAGCAGCTTGAAGTAGTGTCCTTTTACTCTGAGGTTGTTTTTATTCAGCATACGGTGCCTAAACTCTACTCACAGATTGTTTCTCAACAGTAAAATGTGGCCTTGAGACAGTGTGTGAGGTGGAGAGAGGTGGCTCAATATGGAGGGAGTGTAGTGTTTCGAATGCCTCAATACAGCATTGATTAAGTATGGCATATATGTTAGTCTCTTTATTTGTTTGCTGCAAAACTCAGGGCCATTATTTGAACACCTTTAAACAACAGATGCTACAGATGGAGACAGCTTATTTTATTTTGAGATTAAATTAATTTTGATTATTTATTTTATTCAGCATCCTACAGGTCAGTAAGTGTTTAGGGTAAGAGCTGGGTTAAATAAAGTCTTACAAGTGAATTTTGACATTAAAGCTTTTCTGTTGAAACCTGAACCACAGGTTAAGACTTCAGACTGGCTGAAGGTTCCTAATTTCAGCCCTGTTCGGACCCCTGATGGGTCTCTAACCTGGTGGATGTTAAAGGTAAAGTCACTCACTGTGTAGGTATGTGATGGCTTTTGGTTTAAAATTTCAGTTTCGTTCCTGTTTCCTCATCTTTCTTTTGCATACACATTTTTGTTTGCATTGTGTCTCCTGTGCGTCCTCTGTCCTCCTGCCCTTTGACCTTCAAGTCAAGCTCCAACGTCTCAGTTCCTAAAATGCATCTGGAGAACAGGAGGCTTGTTGAAGGAGCTATAATCAAGTATATTAAGTGCATTATTTGCAGAAGTGTTTTCACTTTTAGTACAAAAACAAGCTATGGTGCCCAGCTGGACTATCTAACTTGTTATAAACGACTTCAGTTATTTAAGGCGTGATCGATCCTGCTTGCTGTCCTTCATGGTTTCCTGATGACTTTAACCATCTGATGTATGAATCATCATAGTTGATCACCATAACTGTGACCCTAAATTGTGGCAAAACTAAATATTTGGAAAAGTAAATAGTTTTTGATGTCAGTTAGAATAATTATTATCTTTTGTCCCATAATTTCCAATCAACTTATTAAAAACAAAAGTATTCTTCAGTTAGTTTCAGCATCAGAATTGGCGGGCATTCCAGATGAGAGACGATGACTTCAGACAGTATATAGTAAATATACTATATTTAGTATATATATTATATATATTTTTTAAATATATAGTATATATAAAAAATGTATAATGTTATATCGCACCATGATGTTAACTAAAGGTTGGACCTCAATGCAGAAAAACTGTTTATATCTCAAATCATAAAACATAGCCGAACTTCAACAAAACAAATTCATGATGCAGTTGTGCCACACCCTATATTTACTTTACCATACAGTGAAAATCTTCCATTTTGTTAAATGCCTTTTGTCTCTGGTATCTTTGGTAGGGGCTACAAAGATGTGAGCAGAGGGGTCAAGGATGTGCAATTATGGGAAAGGGGGCAAACTTCACCTGCCTCTGTTGTTACTATAGTGCAGGTACTTTGTGCCTCAGTTGTTATCACCTTCTGTCTTTATTTGTGCTTCTCCTTAGGTTTTTAGATTGTGCCTCCTTTGTCCTCCTGTGACCTGGAGTTCACTCTGTGTTAAAAGATGTCTCAGCTCTGAAAATCACAATTGGACAGTGGAGCCCTCATCAGAGGGGCTATAATCAAGAATGCTCAGGTGTATTATTTGTGGTTGTGATTTTACTCTTGACACATAACAGAGACGTGTGTGTGTTTATAAAAAGGTCAGTTTTTTCCCCTGTTGTAGCACATTGTGAATTTGGGTAGCAGTTGAAATCAGTCATAAATATGGGTGATCATAAAATAGAGCAGTAATTTCATAATCTAACTATACCAAGCTTCATATGTCGTTGGCATCACTAGGAAAGAAATTCAAATGACAAAATGAGGGTGAAAAACTCATTTCAGATGCCAACAGGTTTTTTTTATGCCTGCTGAACTCTGTCGGTATCTTCAGCTGATAGCAGCACCAGACTGCAGGCAACACGTTCTCACTCCCAAAGCGTAACATTTTACGCTAGGTGACAAATCATCAGAAGATTACGTTTTCGGCTACCCAACACCTTCCTAAATGACGACCTCTGAAAAATGAGGAAATATGAGAACCGTCTGGACTCAATCTACACATGTTCGCTCCTTTTCTTCAAATCGTTTGGAAACACGCTATTTAACGTCATTAAAGCCCAGGTTAAGGTCAGGAATAAGGTTATGGTTACGGCTAGGGATAAGGTTAGGTTTAGAGCTGGAATACAGGGCTGGAATGTCTATTACCGTGGGAGCATCATTCCACTGGATTTCATCCATAACCCCACGCCTACCATAAGGAAGGTAGGCGTGGGGCGTGACAAAACGTTGGCATGTTACGCCTCGGGAGTGAGAACGGGCTGAAACACATGGGAAATTACCTGGGTTTATACTGTTATGATTTGATAGCTTATTCATTAGCTGTAACTGAAGATATATGTAGCATTTCAAGCTTTGTCATCATATATGGTGGTCTGTCGGCTGGTTTGTCAGTTGTTGAACAAGACACGACACACAGTGTGCAAAACCACTGTGTTACACAGAGCTCTGTTAAAACGTTTGAGTTGGCAAGTCAGATAATTTGTGAAGAAACAGACTGAATTTGCTATTATCACACAAGCAAAGTGTACGCCACATTATTTCTAAAGGATCTTGTTTCCACGTAACTATTTTAATTCAGACCATTTTCCGTTGTCTTCTTCGAATCCAGAAAACAAACACATTTCACTCACTTTGTGCCCAGAGTGCATCATTTGCATTTGAACACACCGTGTTCATTTCACATCATTTCATCAGCTCTTGTTACTTTTATTAGTGCAGCTCACATCTAGCAGCAAGCTCTAAAGCAGACAAGTATTTGCACACTCTTTTTCCTGCTAACCTGAACTCATCTAGCCCAGATGTATGTACTCATGCTTCAGTATTCCATTACTGATGCTGTATTTAGCAGTACACTTAATGATTATCACATGTGTCATGTAGGCCTTGAGCAGCTCAGCCCCTTCAGCTTTCCAGCCTCCTAATTCTGGAGGGAGCAGGAAGTGTGGAACCAGTAAAAGAGTCAAATGGTTAATATTTGGACAGTTTAGGTCATCAGGAACACATACTCATGCTGTGGTTGCTGCTCAAGTATGTAAATACGATCGTGGCTCAAGAGTTGGGTGTGCATCTTATAATCGGAAGGTTGCTGGTTCGAGCCCCGGCTCAGACAGTCTCGGCCGTTGTGTCCTTGGGCAAGACTTCACCTTCCGCCTACTGGTGATGGCCAAAGGGGCCGATGGCGCGATATGGCAGCCTCGCCTCTGTCAGTCTGCCCCAGGGCAACTGTAGCTGCCTTCACCAGTGTATGAATGTGAGAGTGAATGAATAGTGGTATTGTAAAGCGCTTTGAGGGGTCCCGAAAAATGCTATATAAATGCAACCCATTATTATCAGATCAGAAGAGCAAAAGGAAACTGTTAAATGTTGTTGATGATTGTTTTTGAGGGTGAGAATTAACTAAAGTGGATGACCAAAAAGCTGAACAAAAATACAGCGGTTTAATTTCAGGGGTGTAAATTGAGGAGAACTGAGAGATCTTAAAACGTCTTGGCATACCACATGCATAAGCAAGGAAACGCCCCTGAATATTCACGATTCTCCACCTCATGAATCGTAACAAGCATCCACATGGGAAGCGATTCGCGCCAATGTGATGACTGGAAGCCAAGAAAAATGTCCAGTCCTTCATGGACAACAAGTCCAGTATTCAATCTCTCTAACAAACCTTCGGACTAATCTGGAAACCCATCAGCTAGTCTGCTAAATGGAAGTGAAACATATAGTAAATAGTGAAATATTGGGGAAGCTTTCTGCAGTTTCCCTTTTAATCACAACATTTCCTCCAACAACATAGGCAGTCAAGTTTCAGTTTGGCACATTTTTTCCTATTTTCATGGCAAAATGGAGACTGCTCTTCTCAGAAGAGAAAATGAACTTTAAAGTGTGATCAGTACATCTACATCAGATAGTTTAAAAAATAAACAAACACACATTTTAAAAAACATTTAGAAAATGTATTAAAGTTTATAAAACGTATAAATTTGCTTAAATGTCATCGAGTGAAACATGTACTTCATCTCAGCACACAGATTAAGGTCAGTTAGAGATTACAGATACTCAAGTGTATAAAGCACAACTGTCCACAAAATCAGTTTCTTCCATTCCAACTTCTTTAACACGATGAAGAGCTGTCTGAGGATTCAGGGAGAGTAAATGGTAAATGGCCTGTATTTATATATCGCTTTACTATTCCCTAAGGACCCCAAAGCGCTTTACACATCTACAGTGGGGCAAAAAAGTATTTAGTCAGCCACCGATTGTGCAAGTTCCCCCACTTAAAATGATGACAGAGGTCAGTAATTTGCACCAGAGGTACACTTCAACTGTGAGAGACAGAATGTGAAAAAAAAATCCATGAATTCACATGGTAGGATTTGTAAAGAATTTATTCGTAAATTAGGGTGGAAAATAAGTATTTGGTCACCTCAAACAAGGAAAATCTCTGGCTCTCACAGACCTGTAACGTCTCCTGTAAGAAGCTTTTCTGTCCCCCACTCGTTACCTGTATGAATGAATAATAATAATGGATTGGATTTAGATAGCGCTTTTCAAGGCACCCAAAGCGCTTTACAATACCACTATTCATTCATGCTCACATTCATACACTGGTGGAGGCAGCTACAGTTGTAGCCACAGCTGCCCTGGGGCAGACTGACAGAAGTGAGGCTGCCATATCGCGCCATCGGCCCCTCTGGCCAACACCAGCAGGCAAGTAGGGTAAAGTGTCTTGCCCAGGGACACAACGACCAGGACAGAGAGCCCGGGGATTGAACCGGCGACCTTCCGGTTACAGATGCGATTCCCAACCCCTGAGCCACGGTCGCCCAGACCTGTTGGCACCTGTTTGAACTCATCATCTGTATAAAAGACACCTGTCCACAGCCTCAAACAGTCAGACTCCAAACTCCGCCATGGCCAAGACCAAAGAGCTTTCAAAGGACACCAGGAAAAGTATTGTAGACCTGCACCAGACTGGGAAGAGTGAATCTACAGTAGGCAAGCAGCTTGGTGTGAAAAAATCAACTGTGGGAGCAATCATCAGAAAATGGAAGACATACAAGACCACTGA